>NC_132876.1:34286066-34595566 GCF_048164855.1 Canis lupus baileyi
AATGTTACCATCCTCAGGACACAGTACAGTAGTAGTTTACCTGTGGTTGAAACATGGCCTTTTTTTTAAGTAAACTCTACACCCAATGTGGGGCTTGAGCTCAGGACCTGGACATCAAGAACCGTATGCTCTGCCGACTGGTAGAGCCCCTACCAGGTCCCCAACAGGTGCTCCTAAACCTTGCTCTTTCTGTTCAGCTGTCTGTGGTGTTGTCCTTTTATCTGGGTGTCTGGGTCCTCAATATACAAAGTAAAGGTCCAGACAGGGGCAACCCTGTTTTTGGAGTCTTTCACCAAGACTCTAAGGTGATGGCCAATCAGAGTTCTGTTCTTGAAGTGTGAGGCCTAGATAAGAGTATGTGAATTTGAAGCAGGTTTATCAGAGATCCTTTGTCTCAGACCATGAATTTATCTATTCATTCCACAAATATTTTTTTTTCAAAATTTTTAAAGGTATTTATTTATTTATGATAGTCACAGAGAGAGAGGCAGAGAGACACAGGCAGAGGGAGAAGCAGGCTCCATGCACCGGGAGCCCGACATGGGACTCGATCCCGGGTCTCCAGGATCGCGCCCCGGGCCAAAGGCAGGCGCCAAACCGCTGCGCCATCCAGGGATCCCCATTCCACAAATATTTACTCAGTATCTGTTACATCCTAGACAATGTGCTAGGTGCCTGGTATACAATAAGTAATAATATAGGTGCAGACATTAGCAGAATAACCTCTCAAATATATTTGTAATTAAAACGTTTTATATGTAGTGTCACAGTAAAGGTCCAAGTGATATGAATGCATAATGCAGACTGGTGGCACCTTTAGATTGTTGATCAGGGAAAGTGCCCTTAAGACAGATATTTAAGCTGACATCTGAAGGATGAATAGGTGTGGACCAGATTAAGAGAGGTAGTGGGAGAAATGCACCGCAGTGTATGCAAAGGCGTGGAAGAGATAGGCTCTCTGGCTGAAGGGCAAAGAGAAGAGGAGAGACTAGCTCCAGATAAACCTGGAAAGGTAGGTCAGGTCCTGCAGGCTGTATTAGTTGCTAGGGCTACTGTAGGAAAGTACCAGAAACTAGTATGGCTTAAACAACAGAGATTTACTGTCCCAAAATTCTGGAGGCTAAAAGTCTAAAGTTAAATTGTTGGTAGAGTTGGATCCTTCTGAGGGCTGCAAGGAAAGGAACTTTTCCAGGCCTTTCTACTTGATTTCTATCTTACCATCCTTTCCCTCTGTCTTCACATTGTGTTCTGCGTATCTCTTTGTTTAAATTTCCCCTCTTTATGAGCACAGCCATCATATTAGATTGGTGCTCGCCCTAATGACCTCACTTTAACTTGATTGACTGTATGAAGACCCTACATCCAAATAAGCTCATATTCTGAGATATTGGGGGCCAGGGTTTCAACATAGGGATTTAGGAGGGACTGCACACATAAAACAGAGCCTTCGAGGATATGTTACTATTTTAGATTCTTTTTAAATGCTTAGGGCAGCCATTGAAGGATTTTGTTTTTTAAGAAGATCCTTCTGCTATGTGAGGAATCTATTGTAGGGGGCTATTTTAGATTCCTCTTGGGACACCTGGGTGGCTCAGTGGCTGACAGGCTCAGTGGTATAGCATCTGCCTTCTGCTCAGGTTGTGATCCTGGGGACCTGGGAGCCTGCTTCTCCCTCTGCCTGTGTCTCTGCCTCTATGTATCTCTCATAAATAAATAAAATCTTTTTAAAAAATTCCTCTTGCTGATGTAACAAATCAACACAAACTTGGAAGTTAAAAAGAAAAAAAAAACACATAGATTTACCAATCTTACAGTCCTGGAAGTCAGAAGTCCAAAATCCATTTACTATGCTAAAAATCAAGGCAGAAGTCTTCCTTGTGGAAGCTTTAGGAAAGAATTCATTTTAACTTTTTCAACTTCCAGAGGCTGTGTACATTCCTTACCTTATGGCTCCTTCCACCATTTTCAAAATGAGCAAGATAACATCCTCTCCTCTGACATTTACTCGATTCATTCCCTTTTCTATCTCTGACTCTACCTCCCTTTTTCTGAAAAGGACCCTTGAGATTACATTGGAACAACTGTGTAGTTCAGGATAATCTCATTTCAACATGCTTAATCCCATCTGTAGAATCCCTGTTACCATGTAAGGTAATAGGTGCACACAAATGAGGATGTGGACTCCTTCACAGGTGTACAGTGTTAGGTAGAGGGGGCATTACTCAATGTACCACAAGATCAAAGAATGAAAGCCAAAAGCCAGTCACAAAGCTTTTGTAGGAATCTAGACAGGAGGTAATGGTAACTTGGACTAGGTAGCAACAGACGTGCAGAAGTATTCAAATCGGAGAATTACTTAAGACACAAAATCGGTAGGACTTGCTTTTGACTTGGAGAGGACAGGGGAGTGAGAGATGGAGTCCATCATTCAGCTTCTATCTAATGTGCCTCCTGGCTATTGTGAATGTCTTCTTCCTATACTGGACTAGAAAATTACAACTTGCATTTTGAAAAGGTTCCTATATGTTTCTAAAAGTAGCCCTTTCTGCATTCAAAAAGCAGCTTTGTTTCTATGTTTATTTTGGCATAAGTAGACATTTTATTTTTAACTTTTTGGAAGAGTTGTGTAAAAACAGTTTGCTCAGATTTTGAAAACTTATGAATAAATCATTTGAAATGGCCTACTAAATTTGCTATTTATCCCATTAAGCTTGAAAATGGAAGTGAAAAAGAAGCTAAAGATTGGGAAAATAAAGTAAATTAGCAAATGAAAATTGGTTGATTGTTCAAACTGCATCAAGAGTGGGTGGCAATTGGGGCACCTGGGTGGCTCAGTGGTTGCACGTCTGCCTTTGGCTCAGGTTATGATTCCAGGGTCCTGGGATCAAGTCCCGCGTCAGACTCCCCACAGGGAGCCTGCTTTTCCCTCTGCCTATGTCTCTGCCTCTCTCTCTGTGTCCCTCATGAATAAATAAATGAAAGATTTTTTAAAAAAGAGTGGGTGGCAATTGATATTTTGAAAAGACAAAGAATTTTCCTGAGCAGATGACTGAAATTTTGTACATGTTTTGAATGACATTACAGGAAAGGAGGATGGATTCAAGTAGGAGGTTTCCAGAAAGCTCTAAGGGAGAAGACCAAGGTATGTTGAAAATTTTCCTTGTGTAATTCCTATAGACAGGAGCTTTGAGGAATATTTAGCGATGAGAAAAGGGAATCATACAACTGTATGGGCAATCTTTGGCCAGACAAATAGCACATTGTAGGTACACTCTGAGGCAAATTTAACAAAGTAAGATAACTATTTTATGATGTTAGATGGAGCTTTAGAACACATACCAGAGTCCCATTCATTTAAAAATCCCTCTAGGGGAAAAAAAAATTTAAAAGGATCAGCTTAAATGATGACTCTGCCCAGCAGTACTATTTGAAGAAAAGCTGTGTCGGAAGTTGATGAATTGTTGATTTCTTTCTTTTTTTGCGAGTTACCAGCTGAATTTGAAATTAAATACATCCATTGCATGAGGTGCTTTCCATTTTGAACTCTTTCTAGTACATTCTGTAGTTTAATGCCTTATTAACTCTAGTTTATCCCAAATGTGCTATGTTTGTTTTGTTTAAGGAGAACGAAAGTATCATACAAGTCTGTAGACATGTTTACTTGTACTAATCAAGCTATCTAGATCATTATAGATTCTGCACTGTAGCATCACTGGAATAGACTGAGACTTACCGAGGAATACAGTGGGGTCAACACTTTACCTCATATGCTCTGCCTGTGCCAGTGGCAGCTTACCCCAGAGGTAGAACCTCCTCCATTCACCATTTGAAATCTTAGTCCAAGCCTCCTTTCTGATAAACACTTCTTACAGTATTTAGGATTTTATTTCCTGATCTGGGGGGGAACATTTTGCTCTGTAATGGCAGCCTTACTAATTTACTCATTTAAGCACATCTGTACAACTTTGGCAGATGCTTGCTTTAGGAGAAACCACCTGATATAGATGCCTACTACTTAGAAACCTGACTTCTAAGCCTACTCAGTGTCTGAGATTAGGCCACCTAAGAGAGGAAGTTCATCCATAGATAGCATTTCTGGTTTTCCTATGGATTCAGAGGGGAAGCAGGAAGAATGAATAAATGAATGAGACATTATCTGTAATTACTATAACAATCTTACCACCTGTAAAAATAGGAGGCTGTATTAGGTCTTTAAGGTTCCCTTCCAGCTCCTCTGAAAGATGTATGGAGAGAGATAGCTTACTCTCTCATTCACAGAACACCTCCCCAACCCAACTGTAATATTCCTCCCTAGCCCTTTCAGCAAAAAGTTGGAAACATATTTTTTAAATATTTTATTTATCTATTAGAAAAAGAGAGAGCTATCAAAGGGAGGATCAGAGGGAGAAGGACAAGTAGAGTCTGCATGGAGCCCCATGCAGGGCTCGATCCCATGAGCCTGAGATCATGACCAGAGCCCAAATCAAGAGTCAGACCCTTAAGTGACTGAGCTACCCAGGTGCTCCAAGATTGGAAACATGTTAAAGCTGACCATACAACCACACCAACTGTGGGTATGTGAATGTCACAACATTTCTGAAGTTCATGTCAACTTACTGTTTATTTATTATCTCATGAGCTTATGAGTGAGTGTGCCATAGTGATCCTCCTACACATAGAGAACAGGTAGGAAGTGTAAGCCCACTGGGAGCCAAAATACCTGACTCCACTTGAAGTATGGTGGATGACATGCTGAGGTATAAGGATAGGCCACATGATATGGTAGAAAGAACCTGAGTTTTAGAGGCCTATATATATATGGGTTTGATTACTACCACTACCCATTTCTACCAGGATGATCTTACATAAGTTATGTGAAATAGGAATGATAATTTGATTGCCTAGCAAAGTAGGTATTCAGCATCTATCTGTCACAGTAGGAGAAACAAAGGTTGGGTACCAGAGAGGGAGAGGGCTGCCTACATACTTTTCTTTTTTTTAATATCTATCTATTTATTGATTTATGATAGACACAGTGAGAAGGAGAGAGAGAGAGATAGAGACACAGGAGGAGGGCGAAGCAGGCTCCATGCCGGGAGCCTGACGTGGGACTCAATCCCGGGACTCCAGGATCACTCCCTGGGCCAAAGGCAGGCGCCAAACCACTGAGTCACCCAGGGATCCCCCTGCCTATATACTTTTCAATGGTTCTGTCTGTTGTGGTGCCTAAAATCATCTTGTATCCCATTGCTGCCACCAATCTCTTGACTGATTCTTGACCTTAGCCTAGAGCTGTCAATGTTAGGAACATAAGCTGTGTACATATGCCCTTCTTTAGCTTTTTAGATGAGCAACATAATAAATCTCCCCTCTCCCCTCCGGCCAACTTAATGTGGCTGGCTTACACAGTAAGATGGAAAATAGAGTTAAGCATGTAAACGTTTGATTAGAAGATGGATAATATCTGTGATAGTTAATTTTATATGACAACTTAAATGAGCTAAGGGATGCCCAGATAGCTGTTAAAACATTATTTGAGTGTGTCTTTGAGGGTGTTTCTGAAAGATATTAGCATTTGAATCGGTAGGCTGAGTAAAGAGATCCACTCTCACCAATGTGGATGGACATCATTCAAACTGTTGATGACTGAAATAGAACAAAAAGGCAAAAAAAAAAAGGGGGGGTGAATTCCCACTCTCTTTTTTTTTTGAGCTGAGTCTTCCATTCCTCCTGCCTTGAGACATCAGAGCTTCTGGTTCTTAGGCCCCTGGACTGGAATGCATTAGACCATCAGCTTTCTCATTCTCCAGCCTCCTCATTCTCCAGCTGTAGACTGTGAGACTTCTTGGCCTTCATAACCACGTGAGCCAATTCCTAGAATAGATCTCCTTTTATGTATTTTTCTCTATATAACATCTTGGTTCCGTTTCTCTGGACAACCCTCATACAATATCAAAATTAATATTAGTAATAATAATTATAATAATGACAGCAAATAATTATGAGCTTTTGCAGTTTTCAGGCTTTATGCTCAGTCAGTACTTGACCTGCATAATCACTTAATCATCACAATAGTCTGATGAGACAGTTACTGTTCTTATTCTTCTGTTAAGTCAAAGCCATTAAGGCTCAGAGAGGCTAAGTAGCTTGCCAAAAGTCAGGCAACTAGTAAACATAGGAAGGGGGATTTCAGTCCAAATGTGTTTGACTCTGAAGCCTGAGTCTCACCCACTAAGCTATTTGCAGTGATCCCCAATTGCTGTGATACTCAAATGAGACTGTAATTGAGGTGGTGTTTTTAAAACCTGGAAGTACTATCAAAATGGAAGGGCTTATTATCACACAAATGATTAACTGAGGCTATTATTGTTTATCCAGATGCTTGGCAGCATGTAGACAAAGGCTGAGGCTATCCTGGACCCTTTCCAAGTGGCAAAAGCTTAAATGTAACATAAGCAAATTGATGACATGTCTTGACTCTCAGCGTAATAGGCAAAGCTCCTAAGTACAGCTTTAGAGCCAGCATACCTATCTTGTTTAAGTGACTGTATCTGTTTTACAATCCAGAGACTACATAACTTGAGAATGTTGGTGATTATTCTCCAGCATTCATTTAACAAAAGTTTATTGAGTACCTTTATTCTGTGCTCTACATGTTAATGGAGCATCTCTGTTTAGAGAATTCTTTCTCTGGGAAGAGGTTTGTTAACTTATATTTGGAAACATGAGCAGAAACATTGAGATAGAACTCATTTCATCAATGAGAATAGTCACTGGTTGGAAGTTCAGAGGTTTAGAGTAGGGGTTTTCATATTATGCATATCAAAATCATCCAAGAAGCCTGCCCAGGATTTTACCACTAAGATTCCAGTTTCCTTTGTTTGGCTGTATCAACAGCTCTCCTGGTGATTCTCATTGTCTAGCCAGGCTCGCATAGCCACTGGCCTATAGCATCTTATTCCATCCAAGCTTCCAGCTAATGAAGGGATGCAATAAAAAAAGAAGACTCTGAGAAATTTGACTTTAGGTCCAAACTACCTACTCCCTTTTCTCATTTCCCTGGATACTGTGGTCACCAGCATCCTTTTTAAATATTGGAGTGTGGGCTTATAAGATAAATATCTACACTATAGGGTGTGAAGATCTGGGAAATCAGGTAATCAAAATCTCAAAGGTTCTACAGGTCTAGCTGGTAATTCAAGTGAGTGAAGCAAGCCAGAAGGAGACTATGGTGAAGTGGAGACTACAGACTGCATGCAAAGTAAGGCTGGAGGTGGGGCAGCCAGCCAATTGTTCTCTTAGAGTAGAGTCAGAACTTTGAGAAAAGTGTTGTACTGAGACTGGAAGCATCACCTAAAAACTTGTTCAAAATGCAAATTTTCAAGCTCTTCCCCCAGAGCCACTGGACTGAATCTAAATCTGGTGGTGGAAGGACAGTAATCTGTGGTCTCACAAGCCCTTCAGGGGATTCTAATGCAATATAAACTTTTTAAGTCACTGCTATACAGCAATGTAGGCCCGGTGTGTGGCCAGATCTTCTGATTTTTTTAAAGAAAAAATAGGAATCTGGCTTTCTTTTATTGAGTAGCTTTTTAGTTGTGCTATGCATATTTGTGAAGCATCTCCTCCGCTTGAATTATTCTGAACACTCTTGGGTTGAACAGATGGGCAGCTGAATCAGGGTGTGTGTGTGTGTGTGTGTGTGTGTGTGTGTGTGTGTGTGTTTTAATGTATCCTGTGGTCCAAGGAAAATGTATCCCTGGGTTAATCATGCAACTGTCTCTATTCTACAAGGTTAACATAGTTTTGAAATATCCTTCATATCTTAGGATATTGAGCGGTAGGTTGGGCAATGTCACTGTGTAACCAGTTAAACCATAAAATTTGGAATACTAGAATAGATGATTTAGATATAAGAACCCCAGCCTAGGTATAGTATTAGTTTTAGGGATAAAACAAACAAATAACAAGCAAGGGCTATAGATTAAATCAGTGTCACAAGTTTAAATCCTGTCATTCCAAAATCAAATTTCCAGATGAGGTTCCTTCCTACCTAATAATAATAAATTAAATAGATCTCCAGTGAAGTCCTCTTAATTTTTTTCCAGCCTATTCCACACTTTTGTACTAGGGGAAGCATGTAATGCCTAGGGTGTGGCATTTACAACTCTTGGTAAAGACCTTAGCACTCTTTTTACATTTAAGGAATTATGTGTGTGAATGCGTGTATGTGAGATTTACTTGGATTTTGCTCATGAAATGGTGGATGTTGAAAGCTATTGTATGGCACAGAAATATTAGGGTTTAAAATGTACCAGAGGATGGACAACCATCTCAGTTTTCACAGGACTGAGGAAGTTCATTAAAAGAGGAACTTACAGTTTCAAAACCAGGACAGTCTAAGAAAACCAGGACAAGTTGGTCTAGTTTTTAGTGCTGATATTTCTCTTATATCACTTCTCTTTGGATGTTGAATACAGTAAAGGTAAGAGGTAGGAAGAAAAGTCACATTCTATTGTTAAAAGCAATTTTATAACTGGTAAAAATCAAAAGGCAAATGCTGTTGTAAGGCAAAATTTAGCCAGAAATAAGGAAATACTTTCAAATTGAGGTGCCACTCTAAAATGTCTCATGTGAAATACAATGTTCTCGACATCAATCCAACACAGCATGAACCCAAAAGAGAATTCAAAACATGGTCAAGTATAGATGCAAAGGGCTAAAGCTATTGAAATATCTGGTCTGCAAGGTAAATGAAAATCAATGATTTACAACATGATCAGGTTGGGATGATCCAGACAGAGTAGGAAAGTAGAGTACAAGGTGGATCAGGATGAGTAGTAGCAGTGAGAGGTGAGCAACAGAGTGTTGGCAGCCTTTTTTTATGTAGTGGTAGGTATCTCTAGCACAGGAATGGGCCTTGTAAATTAAAGGCATGGGGATGAGGAACTTGCTAGAATTGTCTGCACTTGATGAAATTTGGATGGAAATGACTTCATATTTCCATTCAATTTTTATAATCTTTTGAAAAGTCAGATTGTTAAAAAGTGGATGCTTCACATGCTTATATTATTGTTTGACTCCATTCCTTCACTTCTAAACTAGGGACAGTAAGTCAAACTTCATGAGATTAACATGACGGTTAAAGAAAATATAGCATCATGAATCATTTAGTACAGTGCTTAGACCATAAAAATTTTTCAGTAAATGATAGCTCTTATTATTATGAAAATTCTTAAAATATATTTTACTCAATCTTGTATTTCTTGACAAAAAATTGAAGTTTTTTTTGGTAACTTGCAAATTGTGGAGCTAAGCTTTTAAACTGGTTACATGTCTCATCTCATAGCAAGCATTTTGCCGAATTACTGACTCTTGGCACAAATATTCTCCTTATAATTGCTTTTTGACATGACCTTAATCATAATAACTTTTTCTCTTGTCCCCAATTTAAATTTTCACCAAACAAAGTTTGTATTGCATTTCTAATTGCTTTGTGTGACATTCTCCCTTATACTTGGATTTATTACAGCAAATCTCTTTGAGTCATTTGGGATATAACACTAAATCATATTAATGAAATAAACCCAACTCGTTGAACTTAAATCAGATGCTATACAACCATAAATCATGACATGTAACAACCTCTAGGTTTTATTATTTGCAATTTATAGTAACTCTCATTTGGAATTAATTTGACTAATTTAAAAGAATAGAATATTTCATAGCAAAGTAGAATGTAATAGAAGGTGATGAAATAGATTATTTATTAAGTACATGGGTTTTTGTAGTCAGATTGTTTTAAATCTTGGTTCTAATTGTGAAATCTTTTGGCAAGTTACAGACTGTAATTTATCTCAGCCTCAGTTTCCTCGTCTCTACAATAGGGAAAATAGTGTCTACCTTAGAGCATTGTCAATGAGGCTTAAATGAAATCAGTCATATAAAGTATCTAGCACTGTAAAAGATAGCTTAATAAATGTAAATTTTTTCTACTGTCACTACTACTACTATCATTTAAACATCATA
Organism: Canis lupus baileyi; assembly: GCF_048164855.1. Classification (NCBI taxonomy): domain Eukaryota; kingdom Metazoa; phylum Chordata; class Mammalia; order Carnivora; family Canidae; genus Canis; species Canis lupus. The sequence goes on from NC_132876.1 coordinate 34,296,096, forward strand.
AAACAATCTCTTAACATCATTTTGGTTTTGTTTTTCTTTATAGCAGTATAGCTTGACACAATGTTACATTAGCTTCAGGTGTACAACATAGAGATTCAACAGCTCTGTAAGCTACGTTACAATCACCACAAGTGTAGCTCCCATCTGTCACCATACAAGGCCATTACAATATCATTGACTATATTCCCTATGCTGTGCCCTTCATCCTTGTGACTTATATATTCCATAACTGGAAGCCTGTACTCCCACCCCATGTTCCCCCAACCCCTTGCCCTCTGGCAACCACCTGTTTGTTCTCTGTGTTTATGCTAAGATCCTCTTTTTTTTCTGTAAGATCCTCTTTTTGATGAAAGATATATTCTTTCTCTTTGAATCTGTTATTTTGTCTGATTATGTGACTCATACATTTTTTGAATATTAATCTTTATGCCTTGTCTACTTTAGTATATTGGTCATTTAGGCAAGAGGACTATTAAAAATATTTAACATACAACTTGCCAATTAGAGTAGGCACTGGCCTTAATTCATGACTTATCAGTGCATACTGGCTGTGAACCTGCTTTTGGCATATGGCTGAAGGCTTAGTCAAAATTCATAGGCATTTGAGAGGGCAAAGCTGACAGTGTGATTAGGCCAAAGAATATCTGACAATATGCATGTCCACAAAGACGAAAGTCAAATGGCTGTTTTGGCACAGTATTCTTTTTTTTTATAAGTTTATTTTTTTCCCTTAATCTCTACAGCCAATGTGGGGCTTGAACTCTAGACCCAAAGATCAATAGTTGCATGCTTTTATGACTGAGCCAGCCAGGCACCGCTTGGTGTGTTATTGGTTACTAAAATCCTTGCACATGATATAGGGTTTCTGTTCCAGCTTTCTATCCATTAAACTCTTTAGTTATGAGTATAGTGTTTGGTGTGGCATTACTATGGTACATAGTAGGACACTGATATGATGATATTTCAGCTTTTTTCACTAATTTAGGTAATAATTGTAGAGGCAGTAGATTGGCTCAAGGTTAAAAGGGGACACGTGTGTGTCTATACCACCAAATTGTAACTCAGTTAATTTCACTTCTAAAACATTTTGGGCCTGGCTTTTACATGCAGATTAAATATATTAAGGTCTAAGCCTAGGTTGACAATCCATGGTAACTTCAGATATTTTAGGGATATTGGTGTTGGTTTGTAACCCTCCTGGGAGCATCCTAGATGTAATCTGAAACTGGCACCCCTGTACACAGAACACAGGGACAGACCAAAGAAAGAGGCTGGCCATTCCCAGGTGGTAGATGGCAGTTTCAGTAATAGTAGTGGGAACTAACAGAGGAGGCTTGTCTTCAGTGGCAGCAAGAAGACAGGATACCTATACCTGCTCTCCAAATGTTAAGAGTTGATAAAGAGGCTCAAACTGGGCTCAGTCCTCTGTACCATGAAGGTATTCTCCATACCACATCACCATCTCAAGGCTATGACCTTGAAGCAGCCTCTGGTGTGGAAGAGGGAAGCAGAATTCACATTGCAAGGGGAGGGAGTGAGGAGCCTCTAAGTGCCTGGATTCAGCTCTTGGGTTAATTGGTCACATCATTTTGATGACTTTGTCTAACAAATGAGTATATTCTCCAACACAAATTAATTTTAACTATAAAAACATCTACAATATCCAGTATATTTGTCTAGATCTGTCAAGGGCCACCACACAAAGAAGGACTTTTTGAAAGAGAAACATGTATAAGGGAATAAGCAGAAGAGAGAGAGAGAGAGAGAGAGAGAGAGAGCAGAATGGCACCATTTAAATCCCTATGGATCTTGCCCAGCTGAAAACTACATAAATCCCTAGACAATAAGCTCTATAATCTTTTAAATTATATATTTTAAGTTTTTTGCTTAATCTATGTTGGGTGGGTTTCTGTCACCTATGACCTACTGAGTCCTGAATGATGCTCCTCTTGTGGAGATGTCCAAAGCACCTCTGTGACTCTTAAAACCATGTTGAAAATAATTGTTCTTGGGTATATTCTTCAAAATTGTATTTTTAGGAAATGAAGGAGGCTCAAAATACTTTTGGAAAGAAGAAACAGAACCATTGGGAAAGAGAAAGTTCATTAACGGAAAATGTAAAAGGAAATATGCTCAAAAACATAGTTGAGCAGTTAGCTTTTGAATGGTATTGAACCAACCTTGGTCCCATTCCTGTTCCAGAAATAACCACTGTGGCTAGAGACATACATTGTTCTGGATGGGGATGACTAGAACTGCATCAACTATGGCAGGAGTGGCTTACCATTGGGGAAGGAAAGGAAATACAAAAGGTTTGAAAATCAATGCCATTGAACATAAGTCAGCAAACTTTTTCTATGTAAAAGGCTAAATAGAAGATATTTCAGGTTTTGTGGGCCTTCTAGTCTCTGCTCCAGCCTCTCAACTCTACCTTTGTAGTGTGAAAACAGCCATCAACAACACGTAACTGAGTGGGCTTAGCTTTCTTGCACTAACACTTTATCTACAAAACCAGGCCATGGGCTGGGTTTGGGTCAATGGGTTGTCATTTGCCAACCACTGTCTTAGCAAGTTAATGGTAATGTTCTGGTTAACAAACCCAAGAAAATTTTCTTAGTGCTCATATTCTTTAAACAGAAGCTTAGAAACCACCCAAAATCACAGAAAAAGGAAGTTATTAAAACATTCCTTCTCAATCCTTCAGCATATGTCCATCAACCAAGAAGATTTGTATAGCTCTGTTCCCTAACATTTGATACATTAACCACTTGGATTTCATGAGATGATTTTAGGTGACACAAGGATAAACATTTAAAATTTTAAATAGTTATGCTAACACTTAAAATCCTCATTTTAACAGATATCACTGCTTATTATAGGGCTAAGTAAAAGAAAGTGTATTGATTTAAAGAAAACAAAATGACACATAAATGATAAAAGTTGGAAACTGCTAAAGAACATCAGTCTCAAGTGTTCCTAGTACAGTACCTTTAGATCTTTTAGATATTCTTCTTAACATTATACCTCCTCTTATTCATTCCATCATGCCTCACTCTCTCCCCATTCATAGGTTTCTTTTTGTTGATAAATACAGTATATTATATTTTCTCTTTCTTATCATTTTGTGCATATTTTCTTTTCTTAAGCTTACTTTACTATTAGAATACAGTATATATGTTGCATACAAAATATATGTTAATTGACTGTTTATGTTTACAGTGTGCCTTCTGGTCAACAGTAGGCTACTAGTAAAGTTTTGGGGGCATCAAAGGTACAGGGTTTTTGCTACATGGGGATTGGCTCTCTTAGCCCATGTTGTTCAAGGGTCAACTAATTATTTTAGGCATTTCTATCATCCAATGACTCTTGATTCTATTCTCTATTATAGAACATGTATTCAATAACTCTGTGGGGAAGATGTCAGAAGGGAGTGTCTCTTATTGATCTCCCATTCTCTGGTCTTTTTCATCTAAACAATCCTGTACACTTCTAGATTAATCCTACTGAAGTACAAGTCTAGCATGTCATGCTCAAGCATAGTCCATGATCTACATTACCTGTTTTTTTAAAGATTTTATTTATTTATTCATGAGAGACACACACACAGAGGCAGAGACACAGGCAGAGGGAGAAACAGGCTCCATGCAGGGAGCCCGATGTGGGACTTGACCCAGGGACTCTGGAATCAGGACCTGAGCCAAAGGCAGATGCTCAACTGCTGAGCCACCCAGGCGTCCATACATTACCTATTAAATAATCTCTAAATTCATAAATACAGAATTCAAGATCTTTGATAGTCTGCTTCCACCTAATTATATGTCCTTATATTCTACCACCTTCCTTTACATTCCCTGTGCTCCTGTGTACCCAGGTACCTCACAATTTCATTATACTTTTTCCCTGTCAACAAATCCTACCTCTTTTAGCCCAAATCCTATCAGTTTTGAATTATTAAATACATGATGCTGGATCCACGTAATGAATACTTTTGGCAGTTAACATGATGGTTGACAAAGGATTGTAATTTTCTTTTATTCATTTATATAATTAATCTTACAGAATATTTCCTATATGCCAGAAACTCTGTCCCATGCTAAGACAGACATACTTGATGCCATCATGAAGCTTATAGTAGATTAAAACAGGCAGGCATTGAGGAAGTCAGAGGGGGTGTGCTGAATGAACAATAATTGTGGGGGTGAAGTAGATATTTAACCTAGTCTAAAGGTAAAAGGAAGCTTCTCGGAGACAGTCATGTTGAAGTGATGCCCAACACATGGAAAAACAGGGATTCTCAAACTTTTTGGTTTCAGGACTCCTTTGTCTTCCTAAAAATAATTAAGAGCCTCAAAGAGCTTTTGTCTGTGTGGGTTGTATACATATCAATACTATTGCATTAAACAATAATTAAAATAAAATTGAAATTTGAAACTAGAAATTAAATTTGAGAAAGTAAAAATATTTACCAATTAGAAATAATAAACTTGTTAAAATACACATTTTTATGAAAAATATATTTTCCACATCACAAAAAAATTTAGTGAGGAGAGTGGCATCATATTACATTTTTACTAATTTCTTTACTATCCAGCTTAATAGAAGACTGCTATATTCTCATATCTGCCTGTCAGTTTAATCTTTTGTGATAGGTTATTTTGGTTGAAGAATATTAAAGAGGAGAATGTAAAGAGAATCCAGCCTCATACAGATACATAATTGTAAAATGGTGGAGTAATTTAATAGCCTTGTCAGATAAATGTAGATATTTCTCTTTGACACTACATCAAAACTCAAGTGGTAATTTCTCACAGTTCAGTTCCAATACAGAATGTGAAACTATCGATGAACTTCTCATATGTTACATTAAAATTAATTGGTCTACTTTTCATTTTGAATGTATCCTTCATGCATGGTTTTGACCTCATGGATCTCCTGAAAAGGGCTCTAGAATCCGCAAGGACCCTATCATCACTCTTCAACAGCTACTAGAATAAGAGTTACTCTGGTATTTCAGAGAGGGCAAGGATAGAAGAAATATTTCAATGGTCAAAAAAGTAAAGGAAAATGCTTAGGTTATGATGTTAACTGAATAAACAAGTTGTAATAGCCACTATAGTATATCAACTCTTTAAAGGAAAATGATTGACAAAGAATAAAGTCTGTAAGACAGTTCTCCAACATGTTAACAGCAATTCTTTACAAGTCATAGCCTGCCCTTTTTATATTTCTTTAAACTTTTTTATCTTTAACAATGTGCTGGTTATTACTTTGAAAATTGATGAACAATAAAATTCCAAGTATCTTTTAAAATTCTGCTTCTAAGTTATGTCCTTTAGAAAGCCTCTTTTCTCTCTCCTATGTAGAAGTCATCTGTCCTTATTTACTACTTTCTTAACATTTGTTTGCACTTTCTTAACCTTTGTTTGCACTTTCCTACTGGAATTTCAATTGTTTTGTAGTATATTGTAGGGATGCTCATACAATTATACTAGTTGTATTATTTGGAGTGTAGGAACTGGCTTGTGTTCCCCAGCAACGTACGCAGTTCTTTATATGGACAAAAGGGCTCTGGGCTCCTGGCTGGCTCAGTTGAAAGAGGGTGACTCTTGATCTTGAGGTTGTGAGGTAAAGCCCCACGTTGTATGTAGAGCTTAAATACATTTTTTTAAAAAATTAGAAAAAAAGGGCTTGAGAAATGTTTTTGAAATTGAAATCCTAAGTATTTCACACATATATATGATATTTAAATGCTGTTACTATATTACAAACTAGCTATCCTAGAAAATTTGGGAAAATCGAGAGAACTGTAGGTACGGTGAGGCAGTACATGGTTAATAGCAAAGGCTTTGCAATTCGTATTGACTTAGCTTTCATTAAAATTTTTTATTAATTTTTTTATTATTTATTCATGATAGACATAGAGAGAGAGAGAGAGAGGCAGAGACCCAGGCAGAGGGAGAAGCAGGCTCCATGCAGGGAGCCCGACGGGGGACTTGATCCCGGGACTCCAGGATCACACCCTGGGCCAAAGGCAGGCACTAAACCGCTGAGCCACCCAGGGATCCCCTAACTTAGCTTTCAAATCCTGGATTTGCCTATTACTATCTCCATGTGGTCATAACCAAATCTCCTAAACATGATTCTCGGTATCCCCATCTATGAAACAGAGGTTATAATCCTACCCCCTCCCTGCATTACTGTATGGAAATGATGAAATAATGTACATAAAACTCCTGGTATATAGTAATACTTGATGAATGTTAGCTATTTATTATTATCTATAACCATCCATCCAGAAATTCACAAATTCATTGTAATGAATGCATTCTCTGTTAGATTTAGAGTCACTGTCCACTTAATAATCCTGTTTCTGCTAATCACCCTTGAAAGAGTGTACCAATGATTGAGTTGGTTTGAGTTGATTCAACCTTCAGGCTATAATGTTATAAGCAATCTGGAGTGGTGGCAAGACATTCAGATAAACAAGTGAAGAGTCTAATTACCGGCAATTCTTTCATTAGAAAGCTGCCACTCATATTGTGATTTTTGTTACATTCGTTAATGACAGTGCTGAATGATATACTCTGTATTTTTGCTTAAGGAGCATGTCCTGGGGCTGCTTCAGCTGAATTGAATATCTGGCTACATAAGGGCCAAATAAACACATTTGTTTTCTGTCTTTTGTCAGACTAAGGTGAAATAAAATATGCTCAACATAAAAATTTTATCATTGACCTTCTTACATGACCAGGGAATTTCCCAGCTAATTATAGGTTGTTATGACTATATAACACTATGTCCATAGAATGCACTGGAAGCTGGTAGAAGATTCTTTCTGAAGGATTAGGTTATTAATGGACATCAGTGACCTGTTCTCATTTTTTGGATGTTCACAATAGCACTGTCACTTCCAGAGCTAAGCTAGCTATTCTATAGCAAGAGGAGAGCACGTTTTCACTGCTTCATCTTATGGGATACTATGTCTGCTTCTGATCCATGAACTACTTCCTTGCTTGTGATACCTTGAATCTTTGTGCTCCCAAGGACTAAACTGGATGTGAGAATATCCAAGGATCAGAGTTACCAGCTCTTGATTGTTTCCTTTGGATCTGGTTAGTGCCTTTCATTGTGGCACCTGGAAGATGCTAAATAGCCTACGTCCTAAAATTACCTACTTATGAATCCCTGTGCCAATCAGAATTCGCATTTCCTTGACACAGCTTATCTTATTTATGAATCAAGAGACAGGTATAATTTTGAATTCATTCACCCTCATATGGCAGTGACTGAGAATTCCTTATCCTCATAGATGCTTTCCAGGCTTATAAGGTAAACTCGTCCATTCAGTCAGTGTTTTTCCTATGTGCAAACCATTTACTATGGGTCTGTTAAATCCCAATTCTCAGGGAGCCTATACTCTTGAGAGTGAGAAAGACAAACAAAATTGTTAATACAGTGCAGTACTTGCAATGATAGAGATACAGTATGTTATAGAAGAAGGGTACGTAACTCCATCTTAAGGAGTCAAGAAAAGTGACTTGAAAGAAAAGATGTGAACTGCATTTGAGAAGATGGATTCAATCACATAAAACAGATAACCATGAGGCAACAGAGCTGAGAAAGAACAGTGCTTATGACAAAATCTACAAGCAATTCAGAGATAAACAGCATAAAAGAATGAAACATAAGACAAGAAGACAGAAGGAGGTGATAGAAGGCTTTCTTGTGTCAGAAACCTTGAGCTTTGATCAGAGGGTGATGAGAAAGCATATTTATAAGGCTGAAGAAAAAATCTTGCAGAGAGGGAGATACTGAAGATAGGGGGGAGGGAGTGAACGATAGAATGTGCTGAGAAAGATGGGAATCAAGAGCACAGATGGAAAGGTTGCCTTTGTAGGAAGTACTCAGTCTTCTGGACTTTGTGCATCTGTGAATATCCATTAAAAATTAATTTTCAGGGCAGCCCGGGTAGCTCAGCAGTTTAGTGCCACCTTCAGCCCAGGGCATGATCCTGGAGACCCGGGATTGAGTCCCACATCAGTCTCCCCTGCATGGAGCCTGCTTCTCCCTCTGTCTGTGTCTCTGCCTCTCTCTCTCACTCTCTCTCTTTCTGTCTCTCATGAATAAATAAATAAAATCTTAAAAAAATTAATTTTCATGTACTGCTTAGCTGTAAGACCTGCGTTCCTACTTCTCTTTTGTTTGCTGCCCTTGCCTTAGCCCTTTTAGCTCAATCCCCAAATTGTATCCTTGCCTAATGTACAGTATGATCGGTCCTGTGAAAATGGACCAGATTTTCCTCTGTATAAAGATGTACTGGTAGCATCTGAATGGCAGTTGACAATTTACAAAGCCTTTTCATGTCCATTATCTCACACCAGCCCTATAAGGCAGGCAGAAAAGCTGTGGCTATTTAATTCACTTACCCACTATCAAGTCACTTAAAATGAGTAACTGTCAGAGCTTCAACTGGAATCCAGGCCTTCTAATTCTAGGTTCAATATGCTTTTTGCTATACTCCAATATTTGTGCCAAGCTTTATGTACAAATGAATGGGCTGTATGGGGTGAATAAGAAATCAAACCCATGATCTAAACCTTTTGAGCGCAATTCTATAGGAAGCCAGTCTTGTGTGCCATTTTAGCTTAGAGCCATCATAAATAAACGAACCCAGTGTTTTGTATATGAAATGGGAAAGAGAACTTCGTTTCATCTCTGGGTATCTTTGTGGACAATGTATATGGAAACATTCTTTTTATTAGTCATTTACTCTTTTTTAAATCATTTATTGTTGAGTGAATTTGTAGGTAACCCAGACAATCTGATTTTTCTCTTTTCTCCTTACTAACCTTTGGGCCATCATCATACATAGAGTTGAAGTGAAGAAATATACTATATTAAGCAGAAGATAGTATATATCGGTAGTTTTGTGAAGGTTTAGTATTTGAAAGGGTTCAAGTTCAAAGCTCAAATCCACATTGGGTCTGTGGAATTTCTCTACCTTACACTTTTCCTCATTAGGATAATTAAGACCTTACTGTATGTATTAAGCCTGTGGCTCTACTAAAATATATGAAGTACATGAATAGGGGCAAAGTGAGTTATTTTATTAAAGGGTCTAGCATCTGGATTATATATTGCAAACTCTTCATCATTTATTTAGCTGTCTGCCACGGGAAATACCTCAAATGAGATGGCACTGAAGACGAAATTAGGATCATTAAATTATTCAAACCCTCCTCAATATATCATGCCCTCCTAGACTTTCTTTCATCCTTGTGCAGTTGTAGTCACAAATTTAATCTATTTCTCTGTTTGCTGATTGTTACTCATTCTGGCCATGTAGATGCTACATTTTAATTTTCACTCTCAGTCACTAACTCTGATTTAGTAGAATAATTTGCATCTATTTTCCACTTACAGTTGACACTCTCCTTATATTTTTGCATTCCCCTGACATTTTCCACTTTCTACAGTAACCTGCTATGTGACCTTCTGAAATTTTCTTTTTCTCTTTTGCCATTTGAATTAAAAGGTAGTGCCATTGTCTCTATTCCCTGGACTCATTGCAGTGTTTGCATTTCAGCTGGCTAGCTTGCTCTGGCTGCCAGATGAAGAAGGAACTGCAGATTACAGGGAAATGTGTCAGGTGGAGGCTGTCACTGCATTTTCGTGAGAGCGGGGACTGGTAAAGTGTTTGCCAGACACAACTGAACCCAATTATGATATGACTAATAAAATGCTGCTGTTAGCAAACATGCCTACAGTAATAGTGTACTTAAAGGTTATTCTCACAGGGACTGAGAAAGATGATCAAACTGCTTCTCCTCTTATGTGCATTTGGAAAAATCTATTGACATTTAGGAGAGAAAGTGTACTATATCAATGTGTGTGATTAACAGGATCCTGGGCCTAGCAAATGTTTCAAGCCATTTTTTTTCTACCCAGTAAATCACTTCTTCTTGCTCTTTATATGATGCTTTTGGGGCAATATCCATGTACTTAGTAGGAGTACATATTCATGAGGTGTTTGACTTTCCTCAAAATGTGTAAAGATGTGTAAAGTGCCGATGCCTCATTTATTCATAGTCATCTTCTCATTCAACAACTATTAAGTACTCCATTGATTCAAGGCTTTTTATTCTAGGCTGGTGATTTAACAGTCAACAGGTTTACATAGTACTTGCCCCCCATCCCTGGATCTAAGTTAAAGAAGAAAGTGCTATGCCAGAGAATATGAGGAGAAATTCACTTGAGCTATAGTAGTCAGGTAAGATCTCTCTAAAAATGTGACATTTTAGAGATTTTAGCTGACACTGAAGCCTAAATGCAAACCAGTTATTAAGACAAACAGGCTGAGGCACCTGGGTGGCTCAGTGGTTGAGCATCTTCAGATCATGATCCCAGGGTCCTGGGATGGAGTCCCATATCGGGCTCCCCACAGGGAGCCTGCTTCTCCCTCTGCTTATGTCTCTGCCTCTTTCTGTGTGTCTCTTATGAATAAATAAATAATTTTTTAAAGAAAAACACTTGCGGGGATCCCTGGGTGGCTCAGCGGTTTAGCACCTGCCTTTGGCCCAGGGAGTGATCGTAGAGTCCTGGGTATGGAGTCCCACATCAGGCTCCCTGCATGGGGCCTGCTTCTCCCTCTGCCTGTGTCTCTGCCTCTGTGTGTGTGTCTCATGAATAAATAAATAAAATCTTTAAAAAAAAGAAAAGAAAAACACTTGCTAAGTTACTATGATGTGCAAAACTATATTTGCAAGTTCTTTGAAGAAAAAAAATCATTCTCTAGATCAGTATCACCTACAGCATTAATACAGTGCCCTATTGATATTAAGTACTCAAATGATATTTTTTGATAGATTAGATACAGTGAAGAAATGCTCATAGTCATTATTTTACATAAAGCATCCTGAATTATCTATTGGATATAATTCTTTTAATGATTTTAAGTAATCACTACGCCCAAATTGGGGCTCAAACTCACAGCTCTGACCTCAAGAGTCCTATGCTTTTCCAATGGAGCCAGCCAGGAACCCCTATACTGGATAGAATTTTAAGAAATAAGAACTTCCAAGTTATATGCAATAGAGCAGTAAACTATTAGGAAATTGAGCTTGTTTTTAAAGGTATATTTATTTGAGAGAGAAAAAGAGTATGCACGGGGTTGGGGGGCAGGGAGAGGGAGCAAGCAACTCAAACAGACTCCGTGCTGAGTGCAGAGCTGAACCGGGGCTTTCTCTCATGACCCCGAGATCATGACATGAGCCAAAACCAAGAGTCTGACACTTAACCAATTGTACCACCCAGGCACCTCAGGAAATTGAACTACTAATCCTAATTCTGAAACTTTCTCATTGTGTGACTATGGACAACTGACAATTTAGTAACTCCTTAGCATCCTCATCTGTTAAAAAGTACTCGGTTTACCTACATCATTGGTTTATTTTTTTTAATTTATTTTTTATTGGTGTTCAATTTGCCAACATATAGAATAACACCCAGTGCTCATCCCATCAAGTGCCCCCCTCAGTGCCCATCACCCAGTCACCCCATCCCCCCGCCCACCTCCCCTTCCACCGGCCCTTGTTCGTTTCCCAGAGTTAGGAGTCTCTCATGTTCTGTCTCCCTTTCTGATATTTCCCACTCATTTTTTCTCCTTTCCCCTTTATTCCCTTTCACTATTTTTTGTATTCCTTATTTGGGGAATTAAATGAAATAGCACAAATTCAGTGCTTATGTATTTGTGGACTTATTTTAGGTCTGTTTCATGCTTTATTTATGTTTCAAAGTTTTGTTCAGTTATTTTCAAATGTGTTTTAAAATGTTATGTGTGTTAGAGCTGAGGTTATTTGCCAATGTTGTGTAATGCTATAAGCAAGTTTGTATCTCATTTGGTGTGTGGCATAGTTCATACAAGTATTCTGTTAATGCTAGCTTTAAATGACAGTGAGCCATGGTTAAAAGTAGCTCTAATTTCTGCATTGACCATATAATAGCAGACTCTAACCAAGACACCATTTCCTGCATATTGGTAACATGCCCTAAGCATAAGTACTTATGAAAAAACTATTGCTCTCCTACACCTGTAAATTTAAATACATAAGATGAAAGCAGTATATAGACCAAAGATGGCATTACTACTTTCATAGAGCCTTCTTAGAGGGAAATTTCTCTTCTTTCACATAAGAGTGAATGAATAGTGGTTTATGCTTCTAGGTATAATTATGTTGTCTTTGTGGTTCAATAATCGGATTCTAGTGTCAGAAGTAATGTCCAAGACTGCAAAATGAGCAAGAGGATACTGAGTGTCATTTTAGAGGAGTGCTGCAAGTTATCTCATAGGTCCTATGGGGTTTATCTGATTCTATAGGTATAGGCATCTTCAATTAACTTGCTAATTCACAACATCGTAGGGTTAGCTGTTAGTCATAGAAAACTGATGGCAATGATAATTATTCCAGAGCATGGATATGCAAATATATTTTGTCTGGTAGAAATTCTGCCCTGTAGAAGGGAAGACTCAAACACTGCATATTATCGCCTTGTAGGATATTGAGCAGTATTGCAATTACAAGTAAATTTATTTAAGGATTCCTGATTCTCTGTATACGTATACAGAAATTCTTATTTGAACCAGTCTTGAAATCATCTTTCTTCATTAATGAATTACAGAAAAACCTCAGACACATTTTCATTTATTTACATGAGACTTGTGTTTTAAATCTTTAAAAATTACACTTTAACACCTGTTTGGGGAGTATTTTTCTAGAAATACTGAAGAACAAAAAATAAGAGCTAGAAAGTACCTGAAAACTTTTAATCACATAGAAATACTAGCACACTGTGCAAAATATGTTAGAAAGTTCACTGCAGCATTGCTTGCAATAGTGAAAAACTAGAAACAATATGTTAGGGGAACATCAAGAGATTAAGTAGGGGTGCCTGGGTGGCTCAGTCCATTAAGCATCTGCCTTCAGCTCAAGTCATGGTCCCAGGATTCTGGGATTGGAGCCCCATATCAAGCTCCCACTTACTGGGAGGCTACTTCTCCCACTCCTTCTGCCACTTCCCCTGCTTGTGCTCTCTTTCTCTCTCTCCCTCTCAAATAAATAAATAAATAAAATGCATTTTTGAAAAAGAGGATATTAAGTAAATAAGGTGTGTATATACTAGGGGAATACTGTGTTGGCATTAAAATGAATGAGGTAAGCTGTATTTTGTCAAATGCTTTCTCTGCATCTAATGAGAGGATCATATGGTTCTTGGTTTTTCTCTTGCTGATATGATGAATCACATTGATTGTTTTACGGGTGTTGAACCAGCCTTGTGTCCCAGGGATAAATCCTACTTGGTCATGGTGAATAATTTTCTTAATGTACTGTTGGATCCTATTGGCCAGTATCTTGTTGAGAATTTTTGCATCCATGTTCATCAGGGATATTGGTCTGTAATTGACAAATACCCACCATTTGCTTCTACGTGGATGGAACTGGAGGGTATTATGCTGAGTGAAGTAAGTCAGTCGGAGAAGGACAAACATTATATGTTCTCATTCATTTGGGAAATATAAATAATAGTGAAAGGGAATATAAGGGAAGGGAGAAGAAATGTGTGGGAAATATCAGAAAGGGAGACAGAACGTAAAGACTGCTAACTCTGGGAAACGAACTAGGGGTGGTAGAAGGGGAGGAGGGCAGGGGGTGGGAGTGAATGGGTGATGGGCACTGGGAGTTATTCTGTATGTTAGTAAATTGAACACCAATAAAAAATAAATTAAAAAAAAAGAAAAAAAATGAATGAGGTAAGCATATACAAATGTACTGACGTGGCTATCACTAAGACGTTATGATAAAAGAAAGTTGTGTGTCATGTGAAGTATAATTCAGTGTAAAGTGAACAGTTAATATAGAGAGAGTATATCCCAAATTATACATTTATAGAAACAAGCCTAAAATATATCTATTAACTGATGATGATGGTTCTCTCAGTAATAAATTTGAAGAAATGTAAAGAGGCAACTTTTATAGTACATATTTCTATACTGATCATTTTTTAAAACCATGAATGGTGTATGATTTTGGAAAATTAAATGGCAAAAAATAAACTATCAAATGGCCAACAAAATAAAAAACAGCAACTGTGGTTTGGATTACAACCCAAGTAGAAAATAAGTATCAGTCAATAGTAAGAGAAGTATTTTAATATTTTCATTATAGAAGAATTCCAAGTTATGTGTGTATACACCCTTGTCCTTCCCCCAACCACCACATACACCCAGTATGTAGAACTGAATCTCCATCCCCTCTTTGAATGTGGACTTAATGACTCACTTCTAAATAAGAATGTGAAAAGGTAAAATTGAGAGCTTTCTAGTGGAGAAAATTGGCAACTACTACCTATGGTAGGTATAATGCCCATTTCTGCCTGAGATGTTTACATCAGATGTTACATCCTGATCTAGGAATCTGTAAATGTATTAGGAATATATAAATTATATATTTACATGATAAATGGGAATTAAGGTTGAAAATGGAATTACATTTGCTAATCAGCTGACCTTAAGGCAGGAAGAATGTCCTGGATTAACTGGCTGAGCCCAAGATAATCATGTGAAACCTTAAATAGGGAAGAGACGACCACAATGTCATAAGGAGATATGAGGGAAGCAGAATCAGAGTGCTGAAATGTGAGAAGGACCTGGCTTTCAATTGCTGTCCTTGAAGACAGCAGGAAGTGGCAATGAGCCAAGGGATACAAGCAAGTGGTATCTAAAAGCTGAAAAGACAAGGAGATGTATTATCCCCTAGACTCTTTAGAGAGACATTGCAGCCCTGCCAACACCTTCACTTCAGCCTTATGAGAGCTATGTCGGAGTTCTTGAACTCCAAACTCTAATATATTTGTACTGTTAGAAGCCAATAAATTTTGACAATTTGTTGTATCAGCCATAGAAAACTAGTGTGGATCAACTTTAACCAAGTGGTTGACACCACCAGTGATGGCATGTGCACATCATGTACTCCCTGATGTGATATGAGAAGAAGGGTGCTTCACCTCTTTGATATCCTTACGAAAATTGCATAACCTCAGGCTAATGACAAAAGTATTTTAAGACCCCAACTGAGTTACCTTCTATAAAATATCTGACCAGACTACTCCAAACATTAAAAGATCATAAAAAGTAAAGGAAGATTGAAAAATTGTCACATAGAGAACGCTGAGAAGACATGATGAAAAGCACTGTGGATTGGATCCTGGAACTGAAGAAGGATTGTAGTAAAACAAATTAGAAACAGTGAAGTTGAAACATAATCTAGGCTTTAGTTTATAGTAATTTTCCAACATGGGTTTCTTAGTTTAGACAAATATACTATGGTGTTCTAAGATGTTAACACTAACAGAAACCAAGTTAGAAGTCTACTGGGGGATGCCTGACTGGCTCAGTCAGTAGAGCGTGTGACTCTTGATCTCATGGTTGTGAGTTCAAGCCCCACGTTAGGAGTAGATATTGTTTAAAAATAAAATCTTTTTTAAAAAAAAAGAAGTCTGTTGGAATTCTCTGTAATTTCTTGGTAAATAGAGAGTTATTCCAAAATATGGTCTAGCCATATAATGTATTACATGAGGAAACAAAGTTCAGAGAGGAAAAATGAGTAAATTATATTACTTTGAGTAACTAATGAAAATGTTCATCTTTCTCCTTCCAAATTTATTTTTTGGTTGATTGCTCCCCCCCAACCTTAAAAATCTGTTTACCAAAAGTCACGTATTTTCATCTAATCCACATTTTTATCTTAGTATCTAATGCTCATCTTGCAATTCTTAATTCCTTTGACCTTTTCCCATGTCATTGACCTAAAAGAATACAAATATTTGTTCACAATAACCGTTTTAATTTCCCTTTTTAAGAACTAGTACTTATACCACCTAAACAAAAACCAAGTGCATGAAAAAGTAGGATGATTTTACTTGGCTATCGTTATTACTTAATTTTCCTATTGTTCGCCCTGATTGTATATTGACTCTGTATTGTGATGCATTTTAACTTTTCGAAATTCAAGTATAATTGAAATATAATGTTATATTAATTTTGAGTGTACAACATAATGATTCAAAATTTGTATAAATTGCAAAATCATCACAGTAGCTGTCCATCACTAGTCACAAATTTTTTGTGCAGTGAAAACTTTTAAGTTTTGTTCTCAGCATCTTTTAAATATACAGTACAGTATTATTTACTATAGGCATCATGCTGTTCATTACATCCCCATGGTTTATTTATTTATTTTATAACTGGAAGCTTGTACACCTTTAGACCATCTTTGCTTATCCTCACCCTCCCTCCACCTTTATAACTACCAATCTATTCTCTGTCTATAGAAGCTTGGTGTATAGAAGCTTGTGTTTTTAGCTTCTACATAAAAATGTGATCATATAGTACTTGTCTTTCTCTGACTTATCTCACTAAGCATAATGCTCTCAACTCCATTAATGTTGTTGCAGTTAGGGAAATGTACTTCTTTTTTATGCCTGAATATTACCCCATTATCTATTCATCTATTAAAGGACACTTAAATTCTTTCCCTATCTTGTGTATCGTAAATAGTATTTCAATGAGCATATGGGTGCAGATAACTTATTGTGTTAGTGCTTTTGTTTTCCTTAAATAAATACCCAGCAGTGAATTGCTAGATTGTATGGTAGTTCTGCTTTTAATTTTTCTTTGAGGAACTTGCATACTATTTTACAAAATGAATGCGCCAATTTACATTCCCACTGACCGTGCACAAGGGTTTTCTTTTCTCCACATCCTCCCTAACACTTGTTATCTCTTGTCTTTTTGATAATAACCATCCTAATAAATGTGAGGTTATATTATGGTTTTGATTTGCATTGCCCTGATTAGTGATGTTGATCATCTTTTCATGTACCTATTGGTCATGTATATGTCTTCATTAGAATAATTTCTATTCATATCCTCTGCCCACATTAATGACACTATTTTTCATTTTGCTATTGAGTTGTATAAGATCTTTATAGATTTTGGGCATTAACCCATTATCGTACATATAATTTTTGCAAATGTTTTCTCCCATTCATTAGGTTGCTATGTCATTTTGCTGATGTTTCCTTTGCCATGCAGAAGCTTTTTAATTTGATGTAGTCCCACTTGTTTATTTTCACTTGTTACTTTTGCTTTTTGTGTCAAATCCAAAACCTCACGACCTAGACAAAGGTCAAGGAGCTTACCACTTCTGTTTTCTTTAAGGAGTTTTATGGTCTCAGGGCTTATATTCAAGTTTTTAAAGCATTTTGGGTAAATATTTGTATATGGCATAAACAACAGTGGTCCTGTTTTATTCTTTTGCCTGTGGCTGTGTAGTTTTTACAACATCATTTGATAAGACTGTCCCTTTCTCCATTGTATATTCTTGGCTATTTGATCATAAAATAATTGGCTACACATATGTGTGATTATTTCTGGGCCCTCTATTCTGTTCCACTGATCTATGTTTTTGTTTTTTTTTTTAAGATTTATTTGAGAGAGAGATAGAATGAGTGGAAGGGGCAAAGGGAGAGAGATTCTCAAGCGGACCCTGCTGAGTGTGGAGCCTGATGCAGGGCTCGATCTCACCAGCCTAATATCACAACCTTAACTAAAGCCAAGAGTCAGATGCTTAACTGACTTTGCCACTCAGGCACCCCTATGTGTTTATCTCTATATGAATTTTGTACTTCTTTTTATTACTATAGCTTGTTAGTATACTTTAAAATCAGGGAGTATGATGCCTCCAACTTGCTCTTTCTCAAGATTGCTTCATGTATTCAGGATCTTTTGTCGTTCCATAAAGTTTATGTTTCATTTTTATGAAAAATGCCATAGGAATTTTGATTAGGATTATGGTGATTCTGTAGGTTGCTTTGGGAGTATATAGTCCATACAAATTTCCTTTCATGAAGACAAAGTATTTTTCCATTCATTTGTATCTTCAATTTTTTATACATATCTTAATATTTTTCCACATAAAAGTAGCTTACCTCCTTGATTAAACATGTTCCTAAGTATATTCTTTTTGATGGAATTGTAACTGGATCCATTTTAATGTATCTTTGTGAAAGTTTAACATTAGTGTTTAGAATGGCAACTGATTTGGGTATATTGATTTTGTATCCTGCAACTTTACTGAATTCATTTATTAGCTCTAATAGTTTTTTGATGGAATCTTTAGGGTTTTCCATATATAATATGCCATCTACAAATAGTGACCGTTTTACTCATTGTTTTTCAATTTGTTTTTTTGTTTTGTTTTTTTGTTTTGTTTTGTTTTGTTTTTCAGTTTGGATGTATTTTGGGACTGGCCACACTATGTTGAATAAAAGTGGACAGAGTGGGAAGTCTTGCATTGTTCCTGATTTTAGATGAAAACCTTTCAACTTTTCACTGTGGAGAATGATGGTAGCTGTTTCTTATATATGATGGCCTTTATTATGTTCAGGTACATTCCATCTACAGATACTTTGTAGAGAGTTATCACCAAAAATGGATGTAGAATTTTGTTTAATGGTTTTTCTGCATCTTTTAAGATTATCATGTAATTTTTATCATTGATTTTATTAATGTGGTGTATCATATTGATTGGTTTGTGGACGTTAAACCATGCTTTCCTCCCTGGAATATATCTCACATGATCATGGTGCTTGATCCTTTTAATATATTTTTGAATTTGAGTTTTAATACTTTATTGAGGGGTTTTTTATCTATATTCACCAGGGATATGGTCATATTATTTTCTGCTCTTGTGGTATCCTTGTTTGGTATAAGGGTAAAGCTAGTCTTCTTTTTTTTTTTTATTGAAGTTCGATTTGACAAGATATAGTATAACACCCAGTGCTCATCCCATCAAGTCTCTTTTTTAAAAAATATTTCATTTATTTGACAGAGAGCACAAGCAGGGGAAGAAGCAGGCAGAGGCAGAGGGAGAAGCAGGCTTCTGGCTGAGCAGGGATCCTGATACTGATGCAGGCTCAATCCCAGGACTCTGATCACAACCTGAGCCAAAGGCAGATGCTGAACCACCCCAGGCACCCCAGGGTAAAGCTAGTTTTATAAAATAAATTTAGTGTTGCCTCCTTTAATGTTTTTTGGAAGACTTTGAGAAGGATTGTTATTCTTTTTTAAATGTTTGGTTGGTTTTCGCCAGTAAAGCCATTTGGTTCTAGCCTTTTATTTTTTGGGAGATGTTTTATAGTAATTCAGTCCACTTACTATTAATCACTCTGTTTGGATGTTTGTTATGATTAGTAGAGTGCATGATTTTTGGAATTTATCCATTTCATCCACTTTGTTAGTGTATGATTGTTCATAGCAGCCTCTTAAAATCCTTTGTATTTCTGTGCTATCAATTGTACCTCTCATCTTACATTACTAATTTAGAGTTTTGGGGCTTTTTTTTTTGGTATCTGTAGCCAAACCTGAGTCAATTTTATCTTTTCAAACAATGACCTCTTAGTTTCATTGATCTTTTCTATCGTCTTTTGTATTTCTTTTTCATTTATTTCAATTCTTATCTCTGCCATTTCTTCTAACTTTGGGCTTCATATGTTTTTGTCTTTTTAGTTTCTTGAGGTGTAATATTAGCTCATTTATTTTTAATTTTTTTTCTCATTTCTTGCTATAGGCATTTAATGTTATGAAGTTCCCTCTTAGAACACTTTTGTTTTTTTTTAATATTTTTTTCAATTTTTATTTATTTATGATAGTCACAGAGAGAGAGAGAGAGGCAGAGACACAGGCAGAGGGAGAAGCAGGCTCCATGCACCGGGAGCCCGACGTGGGATTCGATCCCGGGTCTCCAGGATCGCGCCCTGGGCCAAAGGCAGGCGCCAAACCGCTGCGCCACCCAGGGATCCCTTAGAACACTTTTGCTTCATCCTATAGGCTTTGGTATATTTCTGTTTTCATTTACCTCAAGGCATTTTCTTTTATCACGTCTTTGATTTCTTCATTGGCCCATTGGTTGTTAATAGCATGTTGTTTGGCCTGCACATGTTTCTGCTACTTTCATTTTTTCCCCATAAATGATTTCTGGTTTCATACAATTATGGTCAGAAAAGATGTTGATTATGATTTCGGTCTTCTTAAAAAATATTGGGACTGGAGGTGCCTGAGTGGCTCAGTCAATTAAGCATCCAACTCTTCTTTTGGCTCAGGTCATAGGATGAAGCCTCACGTTGGGCTTTGCACTCAGGGGGGTGTCTGTTTGTCCCTCTCCCTTTCCCCATTGCCCACACACATGAACTCTCCCTCTCTCTATCTAAAAGAAATATATTGAGACTGTTTAGCAGCTTTAGTGATATTTCC
Organism: Canis lupus baileyi; assembly: GCF_048164855.1. Classification (NCBI taxonomy): domain Eukaryota; kingdom Metazoa; phylum Chordata; class Mammalia; order Carnivora; family Canidae; genus Canis; species Canis lupus. The sequence continues at coordinate 34,316,464 of NC_132876.1, forward strand.
TGGAGAATGTACCATGGGCACATATTAAAAATGTGTATTTTGATGCTCTTGTGTGAAATATTAATATATATAAATCTATTAAGTCCATCATCCAATTTGTCATTTAAGGCTAATGTTTTGTTCCTGAATTTCTGTCTGGATTATCTCTCCTTTGAAATAAGTACAGTATTAAAAGTCCCTACTACTGGGACACCTAGGTAGCTCAGGGGTTGAGTGTCTGCCTTTGGCTCAGGGCGTGATCCCAAAGTTTTGGGATTGAGTCCTGCATCAGGCTCCCCACAGGGAGCCTGTTTCTCCCTCTGCCTATGTCTCTGCCTCTCTCTCTGTGTCTCTCATGAATAAATAAATAGTAGTATTTTGTTTTGTTGTCAATTTTGCTTTGTGGTCAGTCAATATTTGCTTTATGTACATTTACTAATGGTCTGTCCTCTTGTTGGGTTGACCTATTAAGTCATGCCTTTGTGATTACATTTCTTTTAAATTTTATGTGTGTTTAGTGATCTCCACACCCAAGGTGGGGCTTAAACTCATGATCCCAAGATCAAGAGTTTTATGCTCTTCCGACTGAGCCAGCCAGGCACCCCTGTGGTCTTTGTTTTAAAGACTTATTTTGTCTGATATAAGCATGGCTTCCCCAGCTTTCTTTTGCTTTTTATGTGCCCAGAATTTATTTTTCTATCCCTTAACTTTCAGTCTATATGTGTTCTTACAGCAGAATTGAGTCTCCTATAGGCAGCATAGAAGATGTAGGTCTTGATTTTTGTAATCCATTCAGCTGTTCTGTCTTTTCATTGGAAAATTGTGTCAGTTTGCAGTATCTATAGTTATTTTTGCAATTTTGTTAATTGTTTTTTGATCTGTTTTGTAGTTACTCTGTTCTTTTTCCTTCTGTTATAGTTTCATAAAGTTTTGTTACTTTCTTCTGTGGTATACTTAGATTCCTATCTGTGTGTCTTTTATTTATGTACTGTATGTTTTTGTTGTGTGGTTACCATGACACTTATATATAACAACTTATCAGTTTAAATAGATTGTTATAAATATAACTAGTTAAGTTTGAATGCAGTTGAAAGATCTGTATTTTTTACTCTACCCCCTCAAACCCACTATATTATGTTCATTGAGGTCACCTTTTATATCTTCTGCATCCCTTGTCTTTTAACCTTTATAATAGCTTTATGAGAAATCCATCAACTACTATCAGTTTGTCTTTACAAGTGAGATATATATATATATATATATATATATATATATACACACTTCTTTCTAATTAGTGCCCTTCTTTTGTGCTTAAAGGAGTCCCTTTAAAATATTTTGTAATATATGACCTTAGTGGTGTAAACTCCTTTACCTTTTGCATGTCTGGAAAACTATCTGTCCTTCAATTCTGAATGATAAATTTGCGGTGTAGAGTATTCTTACTTGGAAGATCTTTTTCCTTTTGGTGCTGTGAATACATCATGCCAGTATCTTCTAGTGTACAAAGTTCCTATTAAAAAATCTCATCATCAGAAGACAAACCATGAGAGACTCTTAACTCTGAGAAGCAAACTGAGGGTTGTTGGGGGGATTTGGAGGGGATGGGGTAACTGGGTGTTGAGCATTAAGGAGCACACATGATATGATGAGCACTGGGTATTATACTATATGTTGGAAAATTGAATTTAAATTTAATTTTTTTAAATCTCATAGTCTTATGGGGATTCATTTGATCATAAAAAGTTGCCTTTCTCTTGCTGCTTTAGCAATTCTCTCTTTAAAATGTAAACATTTAAAGATAATGTATCTTTGTGTGCATTTCTTTGTGCTCTCTTATTTAGAACTCTCTGGTCTATCTGGATTTGGATATCTGTTTCCTTCTCTAGGTCAATGATGTTTTCAGGCCTTATTTTTGTCCCTTTCTTGTTCTCTTCTCCTTCTGAGACCGCTGTAATGTAGAATGTTAACTTAGACTAATAAACTATCTTCACTTGCTCTTTCTTCTCTTTATTGTACTTATTCAGTGAGTCCACATCCTGTCTTCAATTTTGCTGACTCTTTTGCTTTATCTAATTTGTTGTTGAAGCCCTCTATTATATTATTCAGTTTAGTTATTGTATTGTTTGGCTCCTGGACTTCCATTTCTCATTTTAAAAATATTTCTTTTATCTCTTTTATGAAGTTCTCACTGTGTTCATCCTATCTTCTCCCAAGTTTGGTGAGCATCTTTATGACCGTAGCCGTTTTTTTTTTTCATTCAGAATATGTTACCCTGTTCATTTTGCTTGACTGTGTGATGGTTCCTGTGCATTAGAAGAAGCAGCAACCTCTTCCTTCTTGAAGGAGTGGCCTCATGTAGGAGATGATCATTATCATTCAACTTGCCCGAACTGTTGGTTGTCTAGGAAATCTTTGTAATTGTTCAAGCCACTTATTTTATTTTTAAGAGTCCCCAGTTGTTGATGGTGTGTCAAGACTTTTCACTATCCCAAAGGGGAGGATCTTAGCACCAAGCCTGAGACTCATTGGAAACCTGATCCTCAAGCAGGTGTATTTGAGGTCTACAGATATATACAGTCTTCTAGAACCACAAATTTAAACTCCACTGGTCACCTGAGACAGGCAATCAATATGTATCCCCTGGTGGACAGTTACAAAAATTGGGGCTTCAAATGAGTTCATAGCTCATTTCTGGAGAAAGCAGCAAGCTGTAGCAAAAGAGGAAAATACATAAGTAGTATCCACCAGCCTGTATTCCTTAAGACTGATTCTGCAGGGTATCTGGCTGACTCAGTTGGTGGAATATGGGACTCTTGATCTCAGGGTCATAAGATCAAACCCCATGTTAGGCAAAGAGCTAGCTTACTTAAAAATAAAAAAAGTAATTCTGCAGCCCTCTAAATGTATGCCAGACTTGAAGCTTACTTCCAAGCCTGAAACTCCAGAACCAAATAAGCATCTTTCACAGAAAGATTCCTGGTGTGTTTCAATCTCTTTTCTGTGCAGTGCCCTGGGGCCAGTAGCCTACTAAGAACCAAGTTTCCAATGTTACAATCCTATGGGATCCATGAATGCAAGCATCTCTAGGTAACCAAGTCAGGTGATTGAGGGGTGTTCCCTGGACAGCACCCATAATAATAGGGGCACCAGATGAGTATAAATGCTCCCTCACAAGAAATGCTGGTTCTCTGTAGCACAACAGAGGTAGAGTTTGAAGATGGTCCCTATAAAGACTAGTTGTGGGGAGGGGGAATAAAAAGCAAAGAGGGTGTTTTTTTTTTTAAGATTGTTCCCATCATGGGAGCCTGGGTGGCTCAGTCAGTTAAGTATCTGCCTTCAGCTCATGATCCCCAGCGTCCTGGGATTGAGTCCCATGTCGGGTTCCCTGCTCAACTGGGAGCCTGCTTCTCCCTCCCCCTCTGCTCCCCCATCTCTCTCATAAATAAATAAATAAATAAATAATCAATCAATCAAATCTTCAAAAAAAATTGTACCCAACAGCTGGAGCATGGTATAAAGAGAGTGCAAGATGATACCCACCAGCCTTTGTCCCATAAAAGTTTTTCAGCATGCTCCTAGATGTGTGTTACATTAGCTGCAGGTTTTGAGGTCCTTCCTTGTTGTCTGGGAATAGGGTTTATGTAGTGATTATGTCTTAACCTCTTCTATTTTTTTAAAGATTTTATTTATTTATTCATGAGAGACACAGAGAGGCAGAGGGACAAACAGACTCCCCCAGGGAGCCCGATGGGGGACTCAATCCCAGGATTCTGGGATCACACCCTGAGACGAAAGCAGATGCTCAACCACTGAGCCATCCAGGTGTCCCTCTCCTATCTACTTTTATGAGTTTTTTTCCTCCTTAGTTTTATAATGTTTACTTGTTAGCCAATTTTTCTGGGGCACTTGGGTGGCTTAGTTGGTTGAGTGTCCAACTCTTGATTTTGGCTCAGGTCATGATCTCAGAGTTGTGAGATCAAGCCTCATGTTGGGCTCCCCACTGAGCACGGAGTCTGCTTGAGATTCTGTCTCTCCCTTTGTCCCTTCCCATACTTGTGCTCTCTCTAAAAAACAAATAAAAATATTTCTTAAAAAGCTGAATTTTTAGGTTTTTTCCTCAAGAAGTTGTTCCATATATAGTTGTAGCTTCAGTGTATCTGTTGAAGGAGGGGAGTACAGGATTGTCCTGTGTTGCCATGTTGAACCAGAATTCTTTTGTTATCTTGATGCTAGCCATTCTAACAGGAGTGAGATGATTATCTAATTTTGGTTTTGATTTGTATTTCCCAGATGGTTAGTGATGATCTTTTTGCATATCTGTCAGACATTTGGATGTCTTCTTTGTATAAATGTCTAAAAGATGGGCAGAGGAACTAAATAGATCCTTGTTTTTTAATGAGTTGTATGAGTTCTTTATATATTTTGGATATTTACCCCTTATCTGATAATATGGTTTACAAAAATTTTCTCCCGTTCTGCAGGTTGCTTTTTCATTTTGTTTCTTTTTCTCTACAGAAGCTTTTACGTTTGATGTCATCTTATTTGTTGATATTTGCTATTGTTTTTGCTTTTGGTGCAGTATCCAAAATATCATTGCCAAGATCAATGTGGAGTACCTTTCCCCCTCCGTTTCCAAGGAGTTTTTTGGTATTACATCTCAAGTTTAAGTCTTTGATACATTTTGAGGTATTTTTTGTGTATAGGGATCCAACTCCATTTTTCTGCATGGATAATGGTGTTTTACATTATAATGGTGTTCTTGAACACTCCTGTTGAAGTTGCATTTATGTAACTGTTTTGCTTTTAAATATATTGTTATTTGTGATTAACAATGTATATGAGGGGCTAGTAAAGATTACAGAGGACCTACCTTCTTGACACTGCCACTAGTTAAGCTTCCCCATGTCTAATGAATCCTAAGACTGGTTTAATTTTCCATATGTCCTATATCTTTCCTAAAGTTTCAGTACAATATCCCTCTTTTCTTACTCTTTCTTTTCTTTGTTTTCCATTTCCATATCCAATCCATTGTTCCCCATACTTAAAGTCTTACCTGATTTAGGATAATTTTATGTTTAGATAAGTACTTGATCCAAAAATTATAGAAGTGAGTCCATTAGAATTTCACACATAGTAAATTAATTATGTAGAGATAATTATCTGTGAATCTCAGATAAAAGTTAAGCAACTTGCCTAGGAACATAGAGTTGGTAGAACTCAAATTTGTCTATTTCTAAAGTCCATGTGTTTTGGCTCCACAATGTGGACTCCACACAGTAGGAGCATTGTGGGAAAAACCAGGCCAGATTTGACACAGTTCTTTGAGACAAAAAGACCAGTCAAAAGAAAGAAAAGTGATTGAAATCATGGGTTATTTTTCATTGTCTTTTTATAATGTCTTTTTTGTGTGCCTTGCATGAAGGAGAAGGCCCGGAAAGCCCTTTTGTCTGTTCATTAACTTATTAGCATCAGTAGAAATGTTTTTAACCATGACTAGCCACTCTGTCTCCTACTTCTCTATTTGTTATGTTAAAAGCAGCATGATCCTGGAAGTAAGGGAAAGGGAGAGGCTGAATAGGAAACATTTCTTATAGAACTGATAGTCTTGAGTTTCTTTTATACTGATAAAAATATCAATTCCTCCATCGACCCCCAACACACCACATTTTCAGACACATCCATATATATCCCACTGTGTCTTATGTTCTGGTTTTGGAAAGGATGCTGTATATCATTGTTTTGAATTATATGGATTCTCCATTCCTAAGGTCAGACCCTCTTTCAAAATACTAATTCATCATTTTCATGTAGATTAACAAATCATCAAACGTGTCTCAAAATCATGCTAAAGGGTCTGATCAGGGTCAAACAGTTAGGACATGTGCAATTTTATTGCACCCCCAAAATATTTTCAAAGTACACTACTAATTGAATCATTGAATAACGTAATTCTCTGGAAATTAAGTCACAAATTTGTCCAAGTTACTGTTTTCTGTGATCACTATGTTTAGTTACATGCACCTAGAATTTCTCTGAGTGAGACATGCCTATAAAAGTATACACAATGCCAAGTTTACTCAGAGACCCTTTTTTTTCTAGTTTTCACCTAGCTAATCAGACATTTATAAAAAGAAAGCTAGCATTTTATATCTTCCCTGCAGTCTCATTTCATTATAATGTGAGCATTATAAGTAGTGAACAATTATATACTAATGAGTTGGAACAATTATATACTCCTGCAACTAAATATGATATAACATGGTAGTAGCTTTTTCAAGAAATGTAATATTTATTAAAGTTTAAGCATTTCTCTATACATTAGTTTTAAAAGTAGGTGATGGGAAAAAGTTCTTACTTCAGGGTTAATATGCAACACTATAATTGAGATCAAAAGAAAAAGGTTTTGCCCTGCAGATGTGCCAACCAATACACACTACCCTGGCCAGAAAACTGGCCTACGTTAACACCCCTGCCTGACAGCGCCAAATCATATCAATGATTTTAAAGCCAAACAAAGCTTTCAGGTATATGTCTAAAGGTAGATCCAATTGTGGATATTTTTAGAAATTATGTTTCACCAGAATGAGAATAAGCAACTTTTCTTTATTTGCTGAATGTAATTATATATTAAAATATACAGTATCCTATCCTATTGTGAGTAATCAGGGCATGCAAATGTGCAGGTTTCATCCTTACATTTAAACATGTTTCATTGGGAGACAAGCAATGGTATTTTTTTAACATATTTCCTGAGGGAAAACATTTGAGTTTTGACAATTAAGGTCCTTAGGATTTATTTACGATGTCATTAGATAAGAATAATTCTTTTTTTTTTTTTTTAGATAAGAATAATTCTTAACTTATCCCAAATATCAAGAAAAATGAGGATATACCAGTTTATTTTATAAATCAATCTAGAACTTGTATATTTCATCTGCATAATTAGCTAATTCTGCCCCACACAGATAGTGTGAATCTCTAAATAGCTATTGACTAAAAAACAAAACAAAACAAAACAAAAAACCTAAAGCCTAAATGAACTTTTCCTAGTATTTTAGACTCCAAACAAAATCTGATTGCCTTTCTGTACTATCCAGAGCAATATATGATAATACCTACCTCTTGCTGAGCATTTATATATGTGCTAAGCACTATATACTCTTTAATGTAAACAACATTACTAAGAGTTTGTAAGGTCTCTTATTTAATGTCTATCCATAATTCTCCCTTGTGTACACCAAATGAACAGATTGCTCTCAGGCAATTGTTTCTAAATTCATTTAGATTGTGTTTTTTTTTAATTTATTTTGTATTGGTGTTCAATTTACTAACAAACAGAATAACCCCCAGTGCCGTCACCCATTCACTCCCACCCCCCGCCCTCCTCCCCTTCTACCACCCCTAGTTCGTTCCCCAGAGTTAGCAGTCTTTACGTTCTGTCTCCCTTTCTGATATTTCCCACACATTTCTTCTCCCTTCCCTTATATTCCCTTTCACTATTATTTGTATTCCCCAAATGAATGAGAACATATAATGTTTGTCCTTCTCCGACTGACTTACTTCACTCAGCATAATACCCTCCAGTTCCATCCACGTTGAAGCAAATGGTGGGTATTTGTCATTTCTAATAGCTGAGTAATATTCCATTGTATACATAAACCACATCTTCTTTATCCATTCATCTTTCGTTGGACACCGAGGCTCCTTCCACAGTTTGGCTATCGTGGCCATTGCTGCTATAAACATCGTGGTGCAGGTGTCCCGGCATTTCATTGCATTTGTATCTTTGGGGTAAATCCCCAACAGTGCAATTGCTGGGTCGTAGGGCAGGTCTATTTTTAACTGTTTGAGGAACCTCCACACAGTTTTCCAGAGTGGCTGCACCAGTTCACATTCCCACCAACAGTGTAAGAGGGTTCCCTTTTCTCCGCATCCTCTCCAACATTTGTTGTTTCCTGCCTTGTTAATTTTCCCCATTCTCACTGGTGTGAGGTGGTATCTCATTGTGGTTTTGATTTGTATTTCCCTGATGGCAAGTGATACAGAGCATTTTCTCATATGCATGTTGGCCATGTCTATGTCTTCCTCTGTGAGATTTCTGTTCATGTCTTTTGCCCATTTCATGATTGGATTGTTTGTTTCTTTGGTGTTGAGTTTAATAAGTTCTTTATAGATCTTGGAAACTAGCCCTTTATCTGATATGTCATTTGCAAATATCTTCTCCCATTCTGTAGGTTGTCTTTGAGTTTTGTTGACTGTATCCTTTGCTGTGCAAAAGCTTCTTATCTTGATGAAGTCCCAATAGTTCATTCTTGCTTTTGTTTCTTTTGCCTTCGTGGATGTATCTTGCAAGAAGTTACTATGGCCGAGTTCAAAAAGGGTGTTGCCTGTGTTCTCCTCTAGGATTTTGATGGAATCTTGTCTCACATTTAGATCTTTCATCCATTTTGAGTTTATCTTTGTGTATGGTGAAAGAGAGTGGTCTAGTTTCATTGTTCTGCATGTGGATGTCCAATTTTCCCAGCACCATTTATTGAAGAGACTGTCTTTCTTCCAATGGATAGTCTTTCCTCCTTTATCGAATATTAGTTGACCATAAAGTTGAGGGTCCACTTCTGGATTCTCTATTCTGTTCCACTGATCTATGTGTCTGCTTTTGTGCCAGTACCACAGTGTCTTGATGACCACAGCTTTGTAGTACAACCTGAAATCTGGCATTGTGATTCCCCCAGATATGGTTTTCTTTTTTAAAATTCCCCTGGCTATTCGGGGTCTTTTCTGATTCCACACAAATCTTAAAATAATTTGTTCTAACTCTCTGAAGAAAGTCCATGGTATTTTGATAGGGATTGCATTAAACGTGTATATTGCCCTGGGTAACATTGACATTTTCACAATATTAATTCTGCCAATCCATGAGCATGGAATATTTTTCCATCTCTTTGTGTCTTCCTCAATTTCTTTCAGAAGTGTTCTATAGTTTTGAGGGTTTTTATCATAGTCTGCTTTTGAAACACGGAAAGCAGACGTGGTGGGCTCTGATCTTATGTAATGGGTATGAAAAAGGGTTCATATCAATCATTAGATGCATTGTGAAAATAGAACAATGTCTTTAAAAATATACAGGTAGCCTCTATCATATCTGTCTTCATAAAGTATAAAAATCATTATTTTCCTTCATAGGAATAACTAATTATTAAGGCAAGAAAGAATTTCAAAGGAGAAAAAGTATGAGAAAAGATAATACAATAGATCAGTGGAAGAAATATGAAAAGGTAATTTTATATATTATTCAAGGTAGCCAGGTCCAAAAAGGATAGTAAGAACAGCTTCAGTAGAGCTGTATGTCTAGGAATGGATATGATCAATGAAATGTGGAAGAAAACCTAAGGAAGAGAAAAATAGAGTTGCTCAAGATGAACTTCCCAATGTCCTCTCTGGTCAATGCCATTGACTCATCTGATTGAGATAGAAAGAATTTTCAATAGGATGATGGCACTTTTCCCATAAAGCATGTAATGTAGGGGAAAAATGATGGGCTTTCTGTGTTAGACATTCTGGAGTATTTATGTTTACTCTACCACCTTGTGCAGTGTAAACTTTAAGTTACTTGAATTTCACTTGTGAATGCCTCCTCAGGATTTTGTGAGAGGCCAAAATAGCATATGCATGCCTTTAACACTGAGTCTTTCACATACTAGGACCCACCCAGAAATACCAGTTGTCCCTTCAATGTTCATAAAGTTTGTGTTATTATACTATAGTTTTCCGTTCTAGCACACTCTTTCTTAAAACAAACTATTAGGTGACAGGAATACATACAGAAGTACTGGAATAAGGAGTCCAGAATCCTAGATCCTTACACCTGCTTTCCTTTTAGCTTGTTGAGGGATATTGGTCAAGTAGTTTATGCTCAAATGTTCATTATGTTTTCCATAATAGAATAGGATCACATTATTTCTAATAGGCTTCTCAAATCTTACATTCTATGATTATTCCAAAAAGGGAGACTTCTAATGATTATTGATGAGACATAGTTAATTCTTAATAGCTAAAACTAAGCTCTAAATTGAACTATGTGACAAAATAATTTTACCTCTTAAAAAATTAATCCAAACTACCGCAACCTATACATACTCTCCAAAAATTAGAACTGTACTTTATACAAATACTTCTCTCCAAAAGCATAGACCTCTCAGTCTAGTTAGAAAAAAAAATTCATTAATTAAAAAAAAAAACATTCACTATTTTGACAAGAAGAGTTTTATAAATTCATTTGGGGTTCACTTCTCATTGCAGGATGTCTGCATAATTTTCAAATATCATAATGGCATTAATGTGATTACAACTTCCTCCATTTACAAGTGACTAAGATACAAAAAAGTTAAATGAATTACCCAGTGCTCACCCATGAGGAACAAAGCTGAAATAGAACATAGTTATTCTGATGTCAAAAATTCCATTCTCCCCACTGCAACCCCCACCATCACCTGATCCTAGACTCCTGAAGAACTAATTTGCTTTTGATAAGCTCAGACATGTCATTTTCTCTAAGTGCTCCTTCAATCTTTTCAGGAGAAAGGATAGCTCTAGTTCAAATTCAGCTGAAATAACATCATCTCAACTGAGATCACTTACATCCACCCAACATGTATGTTGCTTTATTTTCTGGTTGATAGTTTGGCTCTTTGTAGGGAAATTGATCTTTCACAGCTACTTAATACCATTTCTCAAAGTCCTACAGCAGTACTTTGCTAAATGGCATCCAGCTCATCTGGATGTGTTGAGTTTCCAGATCATAAACTTCTAAAGGGCAGAGTCTATGATTATTTGGCTAACTTTATATCGCTTGTGACTGTGGATGCTTAATAAATACTATTTCATGGTAATGATGATGATGACAAGTTAATGCTCTTCAAAGTGTCAACCAATCAGTCAATTTAATGAAAGTCAAACTGGTCATTTGATGTTATAAAAAAAATCCAATTACTTGATTGAATGAATTATTCAAATTGTAGCTGTTGCTTTTATAGACATAACATGAAAGTTGCTTCCATATTGAAAAGAGTTAAGGGAAGGAGGCAACATATATATTCATTAGTAGCCAATTTGATCTCATCATTCAGAAATGCAAAAAAAGCTGAGTAAAACTGCTGTTGAAATTAATAAAATATAATCATATAGTGGCATCGACTCTCAGGAATTTCCTATAGGTAGCACTTCTAAGCCATTAATTTATGGCATAATATTCTTGGCAGGTGAACTCCCCAGCTCAACTTCATTAATGATGGCCTAGCACAGTTAGAATTGAGTCCCCAAGCCAGGAAGCTTCCAGGTACTATTTTTTAACTTATGTAACTTTCACCTCCATATTGACCTTGGGAAAATCAAGTAAAAGTAAATCTAATGAAGACAATATACAATGAATATTATATTTCCAGCAACAGGATACTGAGGATCATCAGAATAACTTGATAAGTGCTTTAGTATACACATTTATTCGAATGTTTATATACAACTGGACAAAAAGAATAAAGGTGGAGGATTTACTACCCAACTTTATGACTTAATTCTAAGTGTTAAATGGTTTCACCACAAAAGGGAAATGATAATTATGAGATCTAATGGAGGTATTAGCTAATCCTATGGTGGTAATCATTTTACAATATATGTATATTGAATCAACACATTGTATAACCTTAAACCTATGCAATGTTATCTGTAAATCATATTTCAGTAAAGCTGGGAAAAATACAATAATCAGCACTGCAGAGGTTATGGAAGTATAGAACATAAATCAAGGGAACAGAAGAGAGTTCATAAGTAGATGAACTCATATATAGTCAAATGCTTCTTGAGAAATTTGCAAGGTAATTCAGGGGGAAAGAATGATCTCTTGAGGAAACAGTGCTGGAAAAATTACATAGACACATGCAAAAATAGAAAAAAAATTGAACCTCAATCTGACTTTATACAATATGTAAAAATTAACAGAAAGCATATAACAGACCAAATTTAGGAATGAAAATTATAAAACTAAGAATAAAGCAGGAGATAATCTTAGCAAGCTTGGATTTCACAGAAATATTTTAAATAAAATAGAACAAATTAATGAAAGTAATAAATTACAGCTCATCAAAATTATAAGCCTTTGCTCTTAAAAGGACAATGATACAATGATGAAAAGGTGAGCCATAGACTGGGAGAAGATATTTACAGTGAAAATGACTGACAAAGAATTTATACCTACAGTATCTACAAAAAACTTTTAGAATTTGTTAGAATACAAATCCCTAAATTAAAACTGGGCAAAATACTTGATAAGTTAACAAAACAAGGAACTCAGCAAATATGCACTTTATGCTCATTATCATTAACAATTATGAAAATGTCAACTAAAACCATAAAAAATTATATAAACACTTTGAAAATACTTAGCAGTTCCTTATAATGTCGAAAAACACCATCCATTCCACTCCTAGGTATTTACCCAACAGAAATGAAAGCATATGTCTACACAAAGATTTGTACCTAAATGTTTATAGCAGCTGTATTTGTAATAATCTCAAACTAGAAAGAAACCATATGTCTTACTGATATAAGTAAACGAATGAAAATTTTCAGTGCATTTATGTAACAGAATGTTATTCAATAGTTTATTGATACAGACAAAAGCATAGATGTATCTTAAAATAATTATGCTGAGTGAACAAAAGCCAGAAAATAAAGAGTCCCTACTGAAAAATCCCTTTTGTATATAAATCTTCATTAAAATACTAAGTAATTGATACTGACAGTATCATTGGTTGCTTGGACAATAATGGCTGCATTGTCCAGGAAGATAAAGATTACAAATGGGCACCAGAAAACTTTTAGAAGTAAACAGCTCTGTTTGTTTTCTTGACTGTGGTGATGGCACACATATATTTAAAAATGTATTTTTTTAAATTTTTTTATAATTTATTTATGATAGTCACACAGAGAGAGAGAGAGAGAGAGAGAGAGAGGCAGAGACACAGGCAGAGGGAGAAGCAGGCTCCATGCACTGGGAGCCCGACGTGGGATTCGATCCCGGGTCTCCAGGATCGCGCCCTGGGCTAAAGGCATGCGCTAAACCGCTGCGCCACCCAGGGATCCCTAAAAATGTATTAAATATTGGAGATATATATCCACCAATCTCTGTATATGTGGAAATTAAAGTCATGGGAGACATATATAGAGTTATGAGCCAGTGAGGTCTAAGAACAATAGTCTTTAACTACAACATGTAACAGAGAAAAATGTGCTTCCAAAGGAGGAGAGATGTAATGGACAGAGAGACAGAAAAATAAATAGGTATGTATGGTATGATGGAACCTAAGGGAAGAGTGTTTCAAGAAGGATTAAGTAGCTCATCAACAGTAAACAATACTGTTGAGAGGTAAAATGGGAACAGTAAAGTCTATTTAATTTAGAGACACTGGTGACCACAGCCACATCTGTTTTTATAGAGAATATGGGCAGAAAGCTGAATAATCATGGGTCAATGGAATAAAGTCAGGGAGACAGTTAATTAAAGAAAGTTTTAAACATTCCTTGCTGATAAAAGAGAAAAACAGAGATATGGATGGAAGATGCCAGAGGGAAGAGTTGTGGAAGTTTTGTTTTTTTTTAACTGAGAAAAATATTACATTTATAACATTGTTGAGCTCGACCTGACTCATGAGAGTCAGTTTAACTTATAGAAATTTTCAACCTTTTGTTAAACATGGTCATTTAAAAACACTAAGTTATATAAAACTTTGAATTAATTACATTAAAACTACAGACATAGAAACTCAAAAGTCATTACTTTAATAACCTCAAGTGTATATATAATATAGTTAAATATGTTAATTGTATCTGTAAAGTGGGACTATGATACATAATGTTTTACTACTGCACACCTCTTCTCAACTATATGGTTAGTAACACCATGTTGGTAGCTTGAAATTAGCCACAGAGGGAATTTTACTACACAGAAATTGATAAATACTACCAATAAGGGCTTCATTTATTCATTTTGTTGTTGTTGATTGTCTAGAAAGAACATGATACAGTTTTAATCCTTAATTTAAAAAATTGTATCTGTTACCATTATACTGTGAATACTTCAAAAAAATTGAGGAAATAGTCTAGCATTCAAACATTTATTTTTTATTTTTTATTTATTTATGATAGTCACACAGAGAGAGAGAGAGAGAGAGAGGCAGAGACACAGGCAGAGGGAGAAGCAGGCTCCATGCACCGGGAGCCAGACGTGGGATTCGATCCCGCGTCTCCAGGATCGCGCCCTGGGCCAAAGGCAGGCGCCAAACCGCTGCGCCACCCAGGGATCCCTAGTCTAGCATTCAAAAGTATTATGTGAATCACGAAAGAAAATCACATCACTGACAAAGGTTATATTCTTACATTTTCATTATTTCACTTTCATCTTATTCATTAATGTAAAGAAAAATATCATTGTTCAGGTCAAAACTACACTCATTTGTCAGTTACAATCACAGATTGGCTAGGAATCCACAAGTTTACCAGAAACAATGATGGAATCAGTTAATTACATGTAATTTACAGTATATATTTTATTATTTGTAAATTGTGTGCTATACATACTTTTTATTTATAAAATATATGGGATCCCTGGGTGGCTCAGCAGTTTAGTGCCTGCCTTCGGCCCAGGGTGTGATCCCTGGAGTCCAGGGATTGAATCCTGCATCAGGCTCCCTGCAGGGAGCCTGCTTTTCCCTCTGCCTATGTCTCTGCCTCTCTGTGTCTCTCATGAATAAATAAAATATTTTATATATATATAAAAGTGTGTATATATATATAATTATAATTTAAGCACATATATACCAACTTCCGGTTCTTAAACATTTACCATCATACTTAACTCAATAAAGCCATAATAAAACAGAGGAGCAAGAGAAAATATCCAACTGTAGTTGTTAAATTTTACTGCATTTTAAGAATGTGAAATGACCATAAACCATAAATGAGATAACAAGGACCTGAGGCAAGAATCAGAATATGAATAGGAGATATATTTGTGAAAGGTGTCCAATGTAGTAACAGACAGAGTTGGGGTAAGGTTCTGAAAACACTGAATTTACGAACTTAGATCAATAAAGTAGATTCATACCAGATCATGATCAAAACTCAGTTTGTCTCACTTGCCATTCAATTATGACCATATAATAAAAGTATTAAATAATGTTTACCAGTGTGCTAAACATTTTAAATACACTAATTCTTTTAAATATTTTAAGGGGCACCTGGATGGCTCAGTTGGTAGTGTGTCCAACTTTTAATTTTGGCTCAGGTCATGATCACAGGGTACTGGGATCAAGCTCCATTATCAGGCTCTGTGCTCAGTGGGGAGTCTGCTTGAGATTTTATCCCTCTCCTCCTTCCCCCTGTTCTCTCTCTCAAATAAATAAATTTTTAATAAATAAATAAAAATCCTTGTGCAATTGGTATTATTATTACTGCAGCCATTAATAAGCAGAGAAAAGTGAGTCTTAGGGAGATTTATTCACCTGACAATTTAGAGAGTTCATCAGTAGAGAAGCTAGCATTTGAATAATTAAGTCATTCATGTACAAATAATAAAAATTATATATTTAAACTGTACAAGGTGATATTTTAATATACATATACATTGTGAAATAATCATACTAAATAACATCCATCATTTTATATAATTACCATTTTTTTAAAAATTTTTATTTATTTATGATAGTCACAGAGAGAGAGAGAGAGGCAGAGACACAGGCAGAGGGAGAAGCAGGCTCCATGCACCGGGAGCCTGATGTGGGATTCGATCCCGGGTCTCCGGGATCACGCCCTGGGCCAAAGGCAGGCACCAAACCGCTGCGCCACCCAGGGATCCCACCATTTTTTTATTTTATGTGAGAACACAAGAGCTACTATCTTACCAAATTTCAAGTATAAAATATACTATTGTTAACTATAGCCACATTGCTGTAGACTAGATCTTCAGAACTTACCTAACTTAAAATTTTTAGCCCTTGACCACCATCTACCTGTTTTCCACCTTCACCCAATCCCAGACAAATCACATCCTACTCTTTTTCTACAAATGTGACTATTTTAGATTCTACATTTCAGTATGATCATACACTTTTTGCTTGTGTATATATGTGAAATATTAATATGTATATTACATATATAAAAACATACATTAACACACAAAAGATATGTGCTATACATATATATCTCACATTGTCTTTATCCATTAATGGACAGGTTGTTTCCATGTCTTGGCTACTGTGAATAATGCTGCAATGAACACGAGAATACAGATAGATATATATCCTTTGGATACACACCCCGAAGTGAATTGCTGTATCATATCATACTGCCATCATTAAATTTTTGAGGAATCTTCATTCTGTTTCCATAATGGATGTACCAATTTATGTTCCCACCAAAAGTATACAAAGGTGCCCTTTCCTCCACATTCTCACCAATGCTTACTATTTTTTGACTTTTTTATAAAAGCCATTCTAAAGCTATCAAGTGGTATTGTGTATTTGCTTTGCATTTTCCTGATGATGAATGATGTTGAGAACCTTTTCATATATCTATTGTCCATTTGTAAGACTTCTTTGAAGAAATGTCTACTTGTGTTCTTTGCTCATTTTCTTTTAAATAGAATTATTTGCTAATGAGTTGTAGAAGTTCCATATATACTTTGGATATTAATCACTTACATAAACACTCACAAACATTTTCTACTATTCCATAAGTTTTCTATTCACCCCCTTCCTAGTAGAAAGTTTAGATGCAATTCTACTTTACTACTGTGGCTTTCACAGTTCTGTGTCCTTGACATTTGACTTATTATAGTGTGTCTCTGTATGGTCTTCTTTGGATTTTCCCTCTTTATAGTTCTTAGAGCTTCATGAATCTGGGTATCCATTTCCCTTTTACATTTTGGGAAATTTTTGGCCATTATTTCATTAAATAAGCTTTCTGACTTTTTCTGTCTTCTGCTGAGATTCTTCTTTCAAGTGTATAATTTCAACTTCTTTTCAAAGCTTACTAATTTAGGATTTATTTTTGTAAAAATATGTTGACCAATATAAAAATGTTATAATTATTGAGCACCTTTTCTTGTGTCTGTATATTTCTTTGGAAAAATATCTGTTCGTGTCTTGTGCCCATTTTTTAATTGGGTTACTAATTTGGGGGGTATTGAGTTATAGGAGTTCTTTATATATTTTGGATACTAACTTTTTATCAGATATGTCATTTGCAATTATCTTCTCACATTCAGTGGATTGCCTTTTTGCTTTTGTTGTTTCCTTCACTGCACAGTTATTTTGATGTAGTCCCAATAACTTATTTTGTTTTTATTTCCCTTGCCTCAACATCACTCATTATTAGGGACATACAAATCAAAATTACAGTGAAATATCACCTCACACCTATTGGAATGGGTAAAATAAAAAAAATACAAGAAACAAGTGTTTGGCGAGGATGTGGATAAAAAGGAACTCTCATGCACTGTTGGTCGGAATACAAACTGGTGCACCCACTGTGAAAAACAGTATGGAGTTTCCTTAAAAAATTAAAGATAGAATTACTCTATGATTCAAGAATCACATTACTGGGTATCAACCCCCAAAATAAAAAAACACTAATTCAAAAGGATGCATGCACCCCTATGTTTACTGCAGAATTATTTAAAATAGTTGAGCTATGGAAGTACCCCAAGTGTTCACTGATAGATGAATGGATAAGGAAGAAGTAGTATATATATACAATGGAATATTGTTCCATCATAAAAAAGAATGAAGTCTTGCCATTTGCAACAACCTGGTCGGAGCTAGAGAGTACAATGCTAAGCAAAGTCAGTCAGAGAAAGACAGATACCATGTAATCTCACTCATATGTGGAATTTAAGAAAGGAAATCAATAGGCAGACTGGGGGGCTCAGTGGTTTAGCCCTGCCTTCAGCCCAGGGTGTGATCCTCAAGGCCCAGGATCCTCAAGGCCCAGGATTGAGTCCTGTGTCAGGCTCCCTGAATGGAGCCTGCTTCTCTCCCTCTCAATCTTTCTGTTTCTCACGAATAAATAAATAAAATCTTTTTTTAAAACTGAAATCAATGAAGAAAGACAAAACAAGAACTAGACTGTTAACTATAGAGAACAAACTGATGGTTACCAGAGGGGAGGTTGATTGTTTTTTTTTATTTTTTTATTTTTTTTATTTTTATTTATTTTTATTTTTATTTTTTTGATTGTTGAATGGGATAAATAGGGAATGGAGTTTAAGGAGTATGCTTACCATGAGGGAACAAAAGAGAGAGAGAGAAAGAGAGAGAGATGGGAGGGAATCTTTGAATTAACATTAAATAAACAAAATCATAGCCATAAACAACTCAAAGAATACAGTGATTAAAAAAGAACACACATTTTCTGAAACTCATTATGCTTCTATGTACTCCAGACTAGCTCCTCCCTGTATTTCTGTATATTGCCTGGCATTCTATCCAGCCAGTCTCCTTAGCCATAAGTCTGCTTATCCATACCACCACATCCAAATAGAAATAAAAGTAAAAATTTTATAATTGCATTTTAAAAATTATAAAACATAAACAGCCCATGTTAAACACTGATATCCCATGGTTGATTTGGATATTAAGTATTTTATATGTCATAGAAAAGAATTTTTAAGTATTGTAACCTTCATGAAATCTAAAAAGCTTATGTTAAAAGTTATTACCTTTTTTTGGATATTCTAAAGCATGCCAGTTTGGATTAGCTTTCAGACTTTCAGGGCATATAAAAAAAACTTAGAATAAGTTTGTTTATAGTTACAACAA
The DNA here is from genome assembly GCF_048164855.1 of Canis lupus baileyi. Taxonomy (NCBI): domain Eukaryota; kingdom Metazoa; phylum Chordata; class Mammalia; order Carnivora; family Canidae; genus Canis; species Canis lupus. The sequence goes on from NC_132876.1 coordinate 34,335,312, forward strand.
AAATACCTTCAACTTTCAGATATTTAAAGAAAATACCCTAAAACAAAATTTTTTTAAGGACAACTTACTTCTTTATAAAAATATATATCATGTTATATCTTCCTGTTGGATTGTCCCATTTATTATTATATAGTATCTTTTTCTCATTACAGTCTTTGTTTTCAAGTCTATGCTGGGGGTGGCTGGGCAGCTCAGTTGGTTAAACATACCACTCTTGATTTTGGTTCAGGTCATGATCTGAAGTCATGAGATCGAGCACCCCATTGGGCCCCATGTAGAGCCTGCTTAAGATTCTCTCTCTCCCTCTCCCTCTGCTCCTCCTCCCGCTGCTTGTGCACATGCTCTCTCTCTAAAAAATAAAAAGATTTATTTTGTCTAATATGAATATTGCTGCCCTGGCTTCTTTTCACATAAATTTGCATGAAAAATATTTTTCCATTTCCTCACTTTCAATCTGCAGGTGTCTTTAGGTCTGAAATGAATCTCTTGTAGGCAGCAAATAGCTGGGTCTTTTTTTTTTAAAATCTATTCCATCATTCTAAATCCTTTGGAGTGATTAGTACATGTCCATGCAATGTACTGATTGATAGGTATGTATGTATTGCCATTTTCTTACTTGTTTTGTGGTTGCTTCTGTAGTTCTGCTCTAATGCTTTCTTCTTTTGCTCTCTTCTCCCACAGGTTTTCTGGCTTTCTTTAGTGATATACATGGATTCCATTTTCTTTATTTTTTGCATATCCGTTACTGGGTTTTGATTTGTTTTTGCCATTAGATTTGTATACATCATCTTCTGCAATCACAATCTATATTAAGTTGATAGTTGATTATGTTTGAACCCATTCTTTATTCCTCCTTCCCCCATGTCTTAGCTATATGATGTCATACTTTATATCCTTTTATTTTGTGAGTTCCTTGACTGATTTTTATAGATATCCTTGTTGTTTTTGTTCTTTCTACTTTTCTTACTTATGGCTTTTCTTGTCTACTCAAGTCCCCTTTAACATTTCTTGTAGGGCTGCTTTAGTGGTGATAAATTCCTTTAACTTTTGTTTATTTCTCCTTCTATTCTGGATGATGCCCTTTCTGGATGGAATATTCTTGGCTCCAGATTTTTTTCCTTTAAGCACTTCAAATATGTCAGTCTCTTCTGGTCTGCAACATTTCTATGGAAATAGATGATACTCTTATGGGGTTTCCCTTGTATGTAACTATATTCTCTTCTTTTAAAATTCTCTCTGTATCACTACTTTTTGCCATTTTTTTTTTCTTTTTGCCATTTTAATTACTATGTGTCTTGCTATGTGGACCACGGTGGCTTGATTTTATTGAGAGATCTCTGTGCCTCCTGGATCTGGATATCTGCTTTCTTCTGATGAGGGAAGTTTTCAGCTATTATTTCTTCAAATAATTTTTTGCCCTCTTCTCTCTTCTTCTGAGAGCCCTATAATGTGAATGTTATTTCGCTTGATGGTGTTCCTGAGTTCCCTAAGTCTATTCTCATTTTGCATAAATTTTTACCTCACCTGCTCAGCTTGATTACATTACATAATTATGTCCTTCAGGTCACTAATTTGTTCTTTGCCTCCTCTAGCCTGCTATTTATTCTAACTAATGTATTTTAATTACTTTTATATGTTCTTCATCTGATTGGCTCTTTTCCATATCTTTGTTATGGGGCTTCCACTCTTTTCTCAAGTCCAGTGAGCATCTTTATGATCATTACTTTAAATCTTCTATCAGCCATAATAGTTATATCTGTTTTGCTTAGGTCTCTTGCTGTGGTTTTGTCCTAGTCTTTCATTTGGGATATATTCCTGTGTCTCTTCATTTTGCCTAACTCTGTGTGTCTGTTTTTTGTGTTAGAAAAGTCATTTACATCTCTTGCACTGGAAAGTAATGGCCTTATGGAAAGAAGTTTTGTAGTGTACCCAACATGGTGCATAGTAAACATAAAATAACTAATTGATAGTAATACAATAATAGTAGGGGACTTTATCACTTACATCTATGGGCAGATCATCCAACCTGAAAGTCAATAAGGAAACAGTGGCTTTGAATAACACATTGGACCAAATGGATTTAACAGATATATTCAGAACATGCCATCCTAACACAGCAAAATACACATTCTTTCGAACTGCATATTCTCCAGAACATTCTCCAAAATAGATCACATATTAAGCCACAAATTAAGTATCAGGAAATTTGAAAAGATCGAAGTTATACCGTGCATGTTTTTAGACCACAGCACTATGAAAGTCGTAATACATGGACGTTAAATAATATGCTATGAAACAATGAATGTACCAGCCAAGAAATCAAAGAAGAAATTTAAAAATAGATGGATAAATAAAAATGAAAACGCAGTGGTCCAAAATCTTTGGGTTGCAGCAAAAGCAATTCTAAGGAAGAAGTTTATAGCAATACTGACCTACCTCAAAAAGCAAGATAAATCTCAAACAACCTAACTTTACACCTAAAGGAGGTAGGAAAAAAGAACAAACGAAATCTCAAACTAGCAGAATGAAGGAAACAATAAAGATTAAAGAAAAAAATAAATGACGTAGAACTAAACAAACAGATACACCTGGCTGGCTCATTAGTTATAGCATGCTACTCTCAGAGTTGTGAGCCCCATGTTGGGTGCAGAGATTACTTAAATTAAAAATAAAGAGAGAAACAAACAAAAAAACAAACAATAGAACACATCAGTCAAACCAGGAGCTTTCAAAAGATCAAGAAAATTGATAAACCTCTAGGCAGTCTCATCAAAAAAAAAAAAAAAAAGAGAGGACTCATGAAATCACAAATAAAAGAGGAAAAATAACAGTCAACACCAAAGAAATACAAAAAATTTTAAAAGAATATTATGAAAAATTATAAACCATGAATCAGACACCCTAGAATGGATAAATTCCTAGAAACACATGAATTACCAAAACTGAAGCAGGAAGAAATAGAAAATTTGAACAGACCAATTACCAGGTATAAAATTAAATCAGTAATAAAAAAAAGCTCACAACAAATAAAAGTCCAGGACCAGATAATTTCACAGGTGAATTTTACCAAACATTTAAAGAAGAGTTAATACATATTTTTCTTGGACCTTCCTAAGAAATAGTAGATGAAGAGCTCCTGGGTGGTTCAATCAGTCAAGTATCTTCCTTCAGCTCAGGTAATGATCCTGGGGTCCTGGGATTGAGCCCCACATTAGGCTCCCTGCTCAGCCTGCTTCTCCCTCTCCCCCTGCTTGTTCTCTCTCTCTCTCTCTCTCTCTCTCAAATAAATAAATAAAATCTTTTTAAAAATTGTTTCATGGAAGAGGAAGGAAAATTTCCAAATTAATTTAATGAGGCTAGCATTACCCTGATACCAAAACTAGATAAAGACACCACAAAAAAGAGAGAGAGAGAGAGAGAGAGAAGTACAGGCCAATATCTCTGATGAGCATAGATGTAAAAATCCAGAAAAATACTAACAAAATGAATCTAACAATACATTTTAAAAAGTCATTCACCATGATTAAGTCACATTTATTCTAGCCATGCAAGTGTGGTTCTATATTCAGAAATAAATCATTAGGATATGGGACATCAACAAGAGAAAAGATAAAAACCCTCAACAAAGTAGGCTTAGAGGAAAAATACCTCAACATCATAAAGGCCATATATGAAAGACCCACAGCCAATATCATCCTCAAATGGGAAAAACAAGAGCTTTTCTGCTAAGGTCAAGAATAAGACAGATATAGGATGCTTGGGTACCTCAGCGGTTGAGTTTCTGCCTTCAGCTCAGGGCATGATTCCAGACTCCCGAGATCAAGTCCCACATTGGACCCCCAGCATGGAGCCTGCTTCTCCCTCTGTCTGTGTCTCTGCCTCTCTCTGTGTGTCTCTCATGAATAAATAAATAAAATCTTAAAAAAAAATATGGTAGGTCCACTTTCACCACTTTTACTTATCACAGTACTGAAAGTCCTAGCCATAGCAATCAGACAACAAAAGGAAATAGAAGGCGTCCAAACTGGTAAGGAAGAAGTGAAACTTTTATTATCTGCATATAAAGAACCCTAAAAAGTCCACTGAAAAACTACCAAAACTGATGAGTGAATTCAATAAAGTTACAAGATAGAAAATCAATGTACAGAAATTCATTGCATTTCTATACAGTAATAATGTAGCAGTAGAAAGTGAAGAAAAGCATCCCATTTCAATTGCGCCAAAGATAATAAGATATCTAGGAATAAATCTAACCAAAGAGGTGAAAGACCTGTACTCTGAAAACTATAAAACACTCATGAAAGTAACTGAAGAGGACACAAAGGAATGGAAACATATTTCATGTTCATGCACTGCAACATCAAATATTTTTAAAATGTTATACTACCCAAGCAATCTACAGATTTAATGCAATCCCTATCAAAATATCATTAGTATTTTCCACAAAACTAGAACAAAAAAATCCTAAAATTTGTATGAAACCACAAAGACCCTGAAAAGCCAAGGGAGTCCTGATAAAGAAGAACAAAACTGTAGGTATTACAATTCCAGACTTCAAGTTATATTACAAAGCTATAATCATCAACATAGTATGTTATTTGCCATAAGACAGACACAGAGATCAATGGAACAGGATAGCCCAGAAATAAATTCATGATTATATAGTCAATTAAGCTTCATCAAAAGAGGCAAGAATATGAAAGGAAAAAAAGTCTCTTCAACAAATGGTATTGGGAAACCTGGACAGCATCATGTAAAAGAAAGAAACTGGACCACTTACACTGTACACAAAAACAAAGTTACAATGGATTAAGGGCCTAAATGTAAGACTAAAACCATAAAAATCCTAGAAGAGAGCACAGGCAGTAATTTCTCTGACATCCATTATAGCAACATTTTTCTAGGTATATCTTCTGAAACAAGGGAAACAAAAACAAAAATAAACTATTGAGACTACATTAAAATAAAAAGGTTCTGCACAGTAAAGGAAACAACAAAGAAAACCACGATACAATCAAATGAATAGGAGAAGATATTTACAAATGATACATCTGATAAAAGGTTAATATCCAAAATATATAAAGAACTAATACATTTCAACACATACAAATACATAACCCAATTAAAAAAATGGGCTGAAGACATGAACAGACATTTTTCAAAAGAGGACATCCAGATAGCCAACAGATACATGAATAAAATGTTCAACATCATTCATCATTAAGGAAATGTAAATCAAAACCACAATGAGATATCACATCACACCTGGCAAGGATGTGGAGAAAAAGGAATCTTTGTGAACTATTATTGGTGGGAAGGCAAACTGGTTCAGCCACTGTGAAAGCATATGGAGGTTCCTCAAAAAGTTAAAAAGAAAACTACCATATGATCCAGGCATTTCAGTACCTCGTATTTATCCAAAGAATACAAAAACACTAAAGATACACATATACACCTATTGTTTATTGCAGCAGTATTCACTAGTCAACATATGGAAGCAGCCCAAGTGTTCATCAATAGATGAATGGATAAAGAAGTGGTGTATGTCTCACACACACATATATACACACAATGGAATATTATGCAGCCATTAAAAAGAATTAAATCTTGCCATTTGCAATGACTTGAGTGGCTCTAGATAGTATGATACTAAACAAAACTCAGCTAGAGAAAGACAAATACCATGATTTCACTCATATGTGGAACTTACGTAACAAAAGGAAAAAAATGAGCAAAGAATAAAACAAGACAAACCAAGAAATAGACTTTTAACCATAGAGAACAGAGGCTTACTAGAGGGAGATGAGGGGGATGTGTGTAATAGGTGAAGGGAATTAAGCATAACACTAAGCTTAATGAGCACTGAGTAATATATGGAACTGTTGAATCACTATATTGTACACCTGAAACTAATATTTTTATTTTGTTGTTTTGTTTTTTTTAAAGATATTATTTATTTATTCATGAGAGACACAGAGAGAGAGAGAGAGGCAGAGACATAGGCAGAGGGAGGAGCAAGCTCTATGCTGGGAGCCCGATATGGGACTTGATCCTGGGCCCCCAGGACCACACCCCAGGCCGAAGGCACACTAAACTGCTGAGTCATGAAACTAATATTTTATTCCAGTGTAGTTAACATACAGTGTTACATTAGTTTGAGGTGTACATGAATAAATAATTAAAACAAAAAATTGTTTCCAATAAGAAAAGTAAATGATAATGTTCCATGTCATTGCATCTATAAGAGTTAAATAGTAATGATGATCAGGGTATCTGGCTGGCTCAGCCAGTGAAGCATGCAATTCTTAATCTTGGAGTTGAGTTCGAGCCCCATGTTAGGGTTAGAGAGTACTTAAAAAAATGGTAATGATGATTATAATAATGAAATCATATAGACTCTGAGTTCTGAAAAGCACACATCATGTTGATCAATTTTTCAACCAAATTCTTTGTTTTATAATTGTCAATGAATTCAATTGTATATGAAGATAAAACAGAAATAATAAGCCTCATACTATTCCAACTCCTAAGAAAATTTCAAATTAACAAATTATCTTTGCTGCCTTCAAAATGCATTATTTTTAATCTCAAATTTAATGTAAAGCATGACATATAATTTAATACCTGTTTCCACTAGCTAAATTATTTGATCAGACTTATATAGTGTGATGCTTCTTTGTGTGTTTTACACAACAGTTTTTAATACTGAAAAATACCACTTGATAATTTTAATCACAATTAATAATTGATTAATATAATAACACTTTATTCAGTATTTCAGATTGTGTAATATCCAATACAGGGAACAATCTAATAACCGTTCAATGTGCATTTCTACACTTTAGTAACACTACACCAGGAATTTGTTATTCCATTCAGTTGGATTATGTGTTTGCATGTATGTGATTTGATCAATGAAAAATAAAATTAAAATGTTTTAAATTGTGTACCTAGGGACGCCTGGGTGGCTCAGCGGTTTAGCGCCTGCCTTCGGGTCAGGGCATGATCCTGCAGACCCGGGATCGAGTCCCACGTCGGGTTCCCTGCAAGGAGCCTACTGCTCCCTCTGTCTGTCTGTCTGTCTGTCTCTCTCTCTCTCTGTCTCTCTGTGTCACTCATGAATAAATAAATAAAATCTTGTGTACCTAAAAAGCAGGTCAACGATTTTCAGGGTTGGGTAGTATAGTATAGAGAATATAGGAAAATGGTAAAAAAAGAAAAAAAATGATATGTAAAACCAATGCCTGTACTCATCTTTTTGTGGTTATAACTATGTGAATTATTAATTTGTGTTATTTGCTTTTCCTTAGAAGATAAATAAAAAAAGAAGATAAATCAAAGCCATACATTTGAATTTGAGGATTATACACAATACGTTCACAACTTTATGCAAGACTTTCCGTAAGTAACGCTGCATTTTAAAATCCTAGAATCTGAATATCTGTGATGATTTGTCTTTTGACCTCACAGAACAAGAAAAGAACATTCAACCAGGAAAGGTTATACTGATAATAAAGTTCTTAAATTTGAAAATGTCATCTTCTCCCTTTGTACAGGCCTTTATACAGTGTCCTAAGAGGATTCATTATGAGAATAATGTCAATCACAGCTTTAACACCTTAGTATGGAAGGAGCTAATGAGAAAGCACATTGGAAGGTGAGACTTCATGTTCATTTTTAAATAATTGGTCTTAATTTTTCTTCTATGGAAAGAGTTTAAATCACTTTATCATGAATCTATCTGAACCATTAATTTTTGCGGCTTCCAGGTAAAGTCCAGCACTTTGTTTATACAGAGTTTATGGGGAGAGGGCAGTAGAGTTCATCTAATCTTCAGTGATACAATCATCCATTCAAGTCCTTAGTATGATCCCTTGCAATGAGAGCACAGCATGCCTGCATATGTTATTGGTGATTCTTAATAGAAGGTGGTTCCCAAAACTCAGCCCCCTCTAACCATCTGGGTGACCAGGCATCTCCCAATTCAGGGTGAAGGGGAGGAGAAAGATCTGTTGGTGCCTGTGGTGCTACAGTTATGGCTAATGGCTAGCCTTTCAGAAGCCAGGGGAGGTCCAAGCCCATGCTGTCCTGCCCATGCAAAGTCCTGATGTTGCCTCCATGGTACTTGTTTGGCTCATGGACTTTGCTGTTAAGTGTCTGCCAGGAGTCTTTTCCACTATCCTCCCTGGGCTCAAATGAATTGTTTTCAAATTCAATGCTTCTTTTTTTCTGATTGATCAAATCTACTGTTGAAGTTTTGTATTTTCTCCATTTTATTTTTCACCCTCAGGATTGGTTTTGTTTTGTTTTGGTATGTTTTCTATCTCATTGTTGAATTTGTTTTTTTTCATATGTTTCTGTTGATATTTTTATTCTTGTTCTGTTAGAGTTTATGGCATTTCTTTAAAATCATGATTTTGTATTTGTCAGGCAACTCATAGATGTTTATTTCTTTGCATTAGTTACTGGAAGTTCATTGTATTCTTTTGTATTCCTTTGATGTTGCCTTGATTTGTCATATTCCCTGTAGTCTTGAATTGGTATCATCACATTTGAAGGAACAGGTCCTCTTTTATTGCCTGCCTTTCTAAGACTTTCACCTGCAGATGAGCAGAAAGTTGCCACCCAATTTGGGTACATGGTGACACAGGGTTCAATGCTGGGTAAACGGACACATGGGGATGCCAGTTTAGTGGGGTAGAAGTATGGTTGACTGCAGGATTGAATTATAAGCCCACACACAATACCAAGGCAGGGTTATAGGTCCATACACAATGGTGATACCAGAGCACAGTCTTGCCCACAGTGACATTATGGCTGGAGAGGGTAAAAAGGGTGGGGGGCAGAGTGGCAGCCCCTGTTCCAGAAGGATGCAGCAGTGGCTCTGGGGATGGTATAGAGACACAGACTCTGTGCAGGTCCATCAACACCAGCACTGGCCAAGACTCTGAGGCTCATCAGTGCTGAAAGATCATGAGTTTTTGTGGTGGTGACTTGAACTGTTGGGGTCCTTAATGGTGAAGGCTGCTGTTCTACCCTTTAGCGGGAAGCCACAGACAAGGGGATTCCCTTTGCCACTAAGCTATGTTGGCCTGGGAGATGGGGTGACACAGGCAAAATGCTTCCTAAGCTTTTCTATGCTGTCCTTCTTGGTTTTTGTAATCTGCTTTGTTGGTGGAGCTACTTCATTGTACTTTGGGGCTCTCCCTGCACTATTTTCATCCATGGGTAGTTGTTAAACAGTTGTTTCTATCGGGCATGAGGTCTGGGGTCACCTACTCTATCATCTTGCCTGTGTCTCCTGTTGGTCGAATCTTCTGTTGTTAATGTTTTCTAAGGCTAAATCTGGTTTCTATAATAGAGCATTAAACCACCATTTGCTTCAACGTGGATGGAACTGGAGGGTATTATGCTGAGTGAAGTAAGTCAGTCGGAGAAGGACAAACATTATATGTTCTCATTCATTTGGGGCATATAAATAATAGTGAAAGGGAATATAAGGGAAGGGAGAAGAAATGGGTGGGAAATATCAGAAAGGGAGACAGAACGTAAAGACTGCTAACTCTGGGAAACGAACTAGGGGTGGTAGAAGGGGAGGAGGGCGGGGGGTGGGAGTGAATGGGTGACGGGCACTGGGTGTTATTCTGTATGTTAGTAAATTGAACACCAATAAAAAATAAATTAAAAAAAATAAATCTTATGAAGAAAGGTATCCTTATCACTAAGTATACAATTTAAGGGTTTAATTTAAAAATCACAACTGCTAGTGAGATGAAATTTCTTAATTGAAAGAACAAAATTTGCCAGCTGCAAATCTGGGTCAGATCAGAACTGACATGAGATTACCTTAACTTGGGCCACAATTCAAATTCAGAATGAAGCCAAGCAAGGTAAGCAAGAACTACCTCTTCACAGTATTAGTCAGATACGTTACTGTTCCATGATCAGAAATGTTTGTTTTTCATTTATATAGATCAGTGAGTAATATATATAATTGTGAAAGTTCTAGAGAACTAACTCACACCTTTATAAGTCACAGCAACATTTAGAGGACAGTTTGGCAATCTCTAAAAATTTATAAGTCATGTATTATTTGACCCAATGGAATCTGTCATACAAAATATCATAAGCAGGTAAAGATAGAACTACCCATGGCATTGTGTTAATAGGGAAAAGTTGGCAACAATGTAAAAGTTTATCAGTATCAGACTGGTTAACTTAATCATGGTCCAATGATACTAGAAAATATTGTACAGCTATTAAACTGGATTATAAAATTATATCTATACTATGAAAAGTTACTGAAGATATATTGCTAAGCAAAAATAACACAACAATGCATGCCATGATATCAGTTGGGCACATACACAGGAACTTGTAAGATGCACTGAGTTGGACAGATGGATACGTATAGTTGCTTGTAGATGCATAGATCTATCTTGAAAACACAAAGATATGCTACAGCAAGAATTTCTGGAAAAAGAGCAGACTGAGAAATGGGACTACACTGTTTGCTTTGTTGCCTATGTGATACATTAAAATAAAATGGGCCTGTATTTCTTTTAAAATAAACCCAAGGGGCACCTGTGTGGCTCAGTGATTGAATACCTGCTTTTGGCTCAGGTTGTGATGTTGGGGTCCTAGGATCAAGTCCCTCATCAGGCTCCCCATGGGAAGTCTGCTTTTCCCTCTGCCTATGTCTCTGCCTCTCTCTCTGTGTCTCTCATGAATAAATAAATAAATAAAATCTTTAAAAATAAATATATAAATAAATAGAATAAACCCAAGCCTCCATACTGTTTTTGTGCCATTGTAGTATCAGTGAGCAGAAGGTCAGTGGGCAAAGATTTCAATTGGGTTGGTACACATGATAAGAATGAGGTAAAACCCTGGGTTTATTCTAAACTTCGTCTTTGGAACTGGAGTTAGGCATGAAGTCAGATTAGTTAAATGTATGTATACACACACACACACACACACACACACACACACACATACACACACACACACATATATAAAACAGACCACAGAATGTTCTTGACATTCCCAAATGCCACTGATGATCAGAGCTCTATTTGAAGACTGAAATAGAGATGTACAAAATGTAGCATATTATAAGGCCATTAAACTTTTCCATTTTCATAATAGAATAGCAATTATTTCCCACAGAGGCATGTGGAAAGGTGAGCAAAAATCATAAATAACTCCTTAAACACACAGAAGTGTATATTAATGTTCGAAATCTGCCAGCTTCTAACTTTACTACTGCTAGTGTCCAAAAATGAAAGCAAAGATAAATGTTTCTGGCACATTCTGACCATTTTTTCAGTGCATATAAGCAGTTGAAAAATAGCATCCTAGAAGACCTTCAAATATCATGTAGGATATTCAGTGGATATCCATAGTCATTTCTGGGTGTGTTTCTCTTGTTTTCATCTAGAGTTTCCTAGTAATGTTAAAAACTTGACCCTCGTCTTAATGCTGATTTTGTGATCTTTTAATTAAATCCACTTTGCAGAAAAATCTCAAACGTATGCATCATATGTGGGGCAATCAAAATAATTACACACTTGATTTAGTACAGTCTTTTTCCTGAACATTTTTGGTGGAAAGCTAGTAAAAAGGAAGGAAAATATAGGTATCCGGGGGGAAGTTCAGCTAAATATCAAAAGGAAAATGAATTTAAAGGAGGCATAGTAATGAAAGTTATACTTTATCATGGAGGAGGAAATGCTAGCATCAAGAGATGTCTGATCAATAACATTTTAAAAACTGACCCTTATGACAAAACATGAGAGACTCCTAACTCTGGGAAATGAACAAGGGGTAGTCGAAGGGGAAGTGGGTGGGGGTTGGGGTGACTGGGTGATGGGCACTGAGGGGGGCACTTGGCGGGATGAGCACTGGGTGTTATGCTATATGTTGGCAAATTGAACTCCAATAAAAAAACTTAAAAAAACTGACCCTTAACTAATAATTTGGATTTGACAAAATGAATCAATAGGTATCTTTTGCTTTACTCCACCTCAGTTATGGAAGACCATCTCCAAAATGGCCCCAAAGACCCCTGCCTTCTGAGATTAATGTGCTTGAATAATCCTTTCTCCTTGAATGTGGGATGGAACCAGCAACTTGCTGCTAACAAATAAAACATAGCTCAAGTGGTAAACTTCACAGAAAGTCACTTCTCAAGGTCAACAACATGGCTCTGGCTTCCATCTTTTCTCTCACTCTGTCTCTCTTGGAACCATTGCTCTGGGGAAACCAGCTACCAGAATTCTACCATATTCTACCATATAAGCAGCCCAAGTAGCAAGGACCTGAAATCTCTAGCCAGTGGACTAAGAGGAACTTAGGCCTGCTGAATGCCATGCAAGGGAGCTTCACAGTCACTCTTCTGAGGTCTGCCAAATGTCAAGTGAGTGATCTTGAAAGCAATTCTTCCCTCTTTGGAGCTATGTTAGAGATCTTAAGAGGTACCCAGGCAAGCCAGGACCAGATTACTGGCCCATAGAAACTATGAGAAGATAAATATTTGTTGTTTTAAACCACTGAGTTTTGTGGGACACCTGGCTGGCTCAGCTGGTAGAGCATGTGACTCTTGACATCAGAGGCTCGAGTTCAAGATCCCACGTTGGGTATAGAGCTTACATTTAAAAAAAATTATCTATCAATCAACTTTTTTTCTGAAATAGTGTGTTTAGTTTGAAGTGGTTTTTTTAAGGGTTTTATTTTTAAGTGATCTTGACACCCAACATGGGGCTCAACCTCACAACCCTGAGATCAAGTGTATGCTCTACCAACTGAGCCAGCCAGCTTCTTCTAAGGTTTTATAAATCATTTTTTTACACATATGAAAAGACTGCATTATCTGTTTGAAAAATACTCAGAGGTGTTATTTTTTTCTGCAAATAAAAATAAAAAATAAAAATGAAACAGTGTAATCACCCCAACTATTGGTTGTGTTGTATTCACTTCTCTTATAACAAGAATTCCTAAGATATGATGTACTTTAGGGTACACACTGAAATCTGAAATCTGGTGACCGGGTCATAAGTAGAAATATGCAGATGACTATATAAACTCTGAATTGTGCCTGCATCCATGAAGAACTCAGCAAAGTGTTTTAACATGTATTACCATATTTAATCCTTGTACAAAAAATTAGGGTTTTTTTTTTTACTCCCATTTAATACGTGAAGAAATTGAGGCATAGGAGGTGACAGAGGTTAAATAACTTGCCCAGAGTGACACAGCAAGAAGATTCAGACTCAGGCACTCAGAAGCCAGAACGTACCCTCTCATCCACAACAGTATGCACCTCTCCTATGAGACCACAATCAATTCAGAGACTGCCTTCTTTATATATAGTGTTATGTTCTGTTTGATTACAAAGCAGAGAAATTTAAGATGACAGATGTACATGTTAGCAAGGATAAATATTCACTTGTGATCAACCAGAAATGCCCTGTGAGATAGTATAATTTGAGTAGTTAAAAATGAGGTTTCCCAAGGGGGAGTGCCTGAATTCTGATTTCAACTCAGCCAGTAGTTTTGGTACAATTCCGGTTAAGTGTATTATCCTCCTTTAGATTTACTTCACTGAATGTAAGCTGGTGATCATATCAGACGTTACCTCATAAAGCTATTATAAGCATTAAGTGAAATAATACACAGAAGGGTTTGGAATAGTTCCTAGATACAACAAGGACTTAATAAATGTAAACTCTTACGATGATGATCATATTACCTGACAGAGAAAACAACATTTAACAGAGTTTTAGGCTCTTTACCTTCAGAGGAAAATAGCTATCCAAATTAAGTGAAAATAGGCTAAAAGAGAAACACAGTGAAAGAAAATAGCATGTATCAATACTCCACCATGCCAAATACTCTTTTTTAAGATTTTATTTGAGACAGAGACAGCACAAGTGGGAAGGGCAGGGGAGAGGTAGAGAATCTCAAGCAGACTCCATGCTGAGCATGGGGAGCAATGCGGGGCTTGATCTCACAACCCTGAGATCTCACTACCTGAGCCAAAACCAAGAGTTGAATGCTTAACGTACTACATCACTCAGGTGCCCCCAACAATGCCAAATACTCTTTTAGATGCACTGCAAACATCCTTTTCTTTAATTTTCACAGAAGACCGCATAAATAGCATCCCACTGTATAAATGAGGAAGCTTTAATTGAGGAACTTATCCAAGACTTAAAAGCTGCCAGATAACAGAGATAGCACAGCTATCAGGTACCAGAGGGTATTCAAATCAAGGTACAGTGGACTATTTCACCAAGACACACTTTTGGGCTTAAAGGACAGAGGAAATGAAAAATTACCATAAATTGTGAAGGCATAGCTGGTAACTTAGTTAAATTCGGGTGTTCTTTTGATTCTATTTGTATACATGTTATCTACTGCATGTCATGGGCAAACTTCTGTGCAGGATGCACATGGTTGCCAGGCAGGGCTATACAGTTTGTGCCCTGTATATGGTGCCCAGTCAAGGGAGTAAAACCAGAGTTGAAGTCCAGTCCATGATCCATTCACTGAGTCTTGAGCCTACGTGTATAAATTTGCCAGAGAAGAGGGACTACACACTAGTGAAATATGAGTTAACAGAGTCCTTAGGTCTTTGTAGTAACTGAACTGTGACGTGGAAATTTATCTAACTTTGCTTACCCTGTGAGGTTAATTTCTTAACTATTGCTGTTTACTTAGTACTGATGGGGGGATTGTGTTTATGAAACTATTACTTAGATGAAACTCAGATCCCACTTCAGCCCCCTGGAGTCACAGAAACAAAGGAACACAGAATTGGCCCCTGCTCTTTCACTACAATTTACTTCTTACTCTGTATTAAATAATTTGAACATTGTTTTGTTTAATTTTACAATTCAATTTCTTTAAGATTTTATTTATCTATTTGAGAGAGAGAACATAAGCAAGAGGGATAGGGAGAGGAAGAGAGAATCTCCAGCAGACTCCCTGCTGAGCTCAGAGCCCTACTCAGGGCTCAATTCCAGGACCCTGAGATTATGACCTGAGCTGAAGTCAGATACTTAACTGACTGAGCCACCCAGGCACCCCTTTACAATTCAATTTCTTAAGTGAAGTTATAACAACGTAAGGATAACTATGACTGTACTTACTTCTTCATCTCATGTCATTGACACAAAACTCTACTGAGGTGTATTTCACATAAAACAACCAAGGGGAGAAGATGTATTTCTTCTTTATTAGCAATGATACATAATGTCCTGATTATAAGAAAATACTTTAAAAATTTTATTGTAATGTTAGTCTCATTTACTCAAAGGAGTTTTCTAGCTGTTGTTATAGCATACTCAAAATAAGCAAAAGCCATAGGAGTTTGAGAAGGTGTGGAACAGAAACTTAGGTAGAAAAATAATTAAATGCCGAGGGGTGGTCAGTTGGTATGCAACAGAAACTCATGCTAACATAAGCAAATGCAGGATTTTACTATTAAGTACTTCTTGGGACACAGAGGTGGCTCAGTTAAGTCAGTTAAGCATCTGACTCTTGGTTTGGGCTCAGGTCATGATCTCAGGGTCCTGGGATCTTTGGCAGTCTGTTTGACATTCTCTCCTCCTCTCCCTCCCCTTCTGCCCCTTCCCCCACTTGCTCGCACTAGCGCGCATGCACACACACACACACACACACACACACACACACGCTGTCTCTCAAACCAATCAATCTTAAAGTACTTCTTTTCCCAGACCCCAAGGGCAGAAATGCAGTCAAGCCTCATGAGGTAGTAGAAACATGAATTGAAAAGCCATTTGGAAACTATTCATCCTGTGTGTTCATCTTTCTCCTTTCTTTTGGACTCATGGTTTTTCATTGTTGCTTCTATTTGACCTTTCAATTTCCTTTTTCTACAGATTGGCTTTTACAGCTTATCTCTACACATGGTGTAAGAGGGCTACCTCACAACGCTCAAGTCTTTTTTATGTTAAGAAGATTAAAATCACATTTGACCATATAGATTTGCTTTTAAAGCATAATAACCAATGTAAAAAGAAGATAGTGATCTTTGGTACCTAGTCTCTCACGTATTGGGACCGCATGTATACCTTCCTCCTCCTACTGTTCCCTCATTCCAGAGGCATAAAATGAGTCCCTATCTACCCTATTTTGTAGAGGCCTTTTTTCATCTACTTCTAAATAAATGACAATGTAATCACGAGGTAGGTATTTGAGTGTTTCACTGACAATTGCATTACAGGTGAGGAAAAAGATAAAAGGATTTTCATACTGAAATACAGTGTCCTACTGAAAGGAAGAAGCATTGCTGTGTAATAATTTCCACTATTCCAGGGATTCTAAAAATTAAGTATAATCTGGAGGAGTTGTTAAAACAGAGATTACTGGGCTCTACTCCCAGAGTTTCTGGTTTACGAAGTAAAGGGCAATAGGATGCCTGGGTGGCTCAGTGGTTGAGTGTCATGATCCCAGGGTTTGGGGATCAAGTCTCACATCAGGGTCCCCACAGGGAGCCTGCTTCTCCCTCTGCCTATGTCTCTGCCTCTCTCTCTGTGTCTTTCATGAATATATAAAATCTTAAAAAAAAAAAAAAGAAGTAAAGGGTGAGGCATGAGAGTTTGTATTTTCAGTAAGTTCCCTGGAGCCACACTTTATTTATTTTTTAATCTTTATGTACGTATGTATGTATGTAAACTCTGCACCCCACATGGGGCTCAAACTCAACCCCAAGATCAACAGCGGCATGCTCTATCAACTGAGCCAGTAGGTGTACCTCCTGGGGCCACATGTTAGAAACCACTGTATCAGCATATTTGTCATTATTATGTTTGGCTGAGTGCAAATTGACTTTTAATTTTTCTCATACATAACTTAGTCAAAGATGCTTTGCTGTGCTAGGCAGGCTGGCACTAATACAGGAAGGCAGAAGGCAGGAAGGAAGAGGAAATTAACCAGAGCTCGATTGGTTTTGTAAAATACTTTAAATCCATTCAATAGCTGCTGATAATAGGCTATCTTATGGTTCCTTTCTGAACCTCCTAGTATGTACTTCTATTGCTGCATGAAAGGAAAATAAAAACAAGGACAAAGCAAACAAAACCTGGCGTGATAAGATATGATGTTGCACATAGGGATATTAAAATGCAAAGACCAAACACTGAGGAGATTAAAGAGATAAAATGTTTAGTCTCAGAAGGTACCATTTTATTAAAAGATTAAGAATTAAATAATTCACCTTCCCTTTCGGAGAAAAATATCTGGTGAGAGATAATAAAGGATTTGAAATAATAAGAAACTAAATTCCACCAAAAATGTTTTAAAGTCATGGGTTCCCTGAAAGCATCGGTTTTAAAAAATCTCTTTCACAAACAATATATTCTCATCTCATTTGTGTTAATATGATCAAGTTCAAAGAGCTGTATCCAAAGATACACGACACTATGCATTTGTCAAAAGCCATAGAACTTGGCAGCAGAAAGAGTAAACTTGATGTCCGTAAATTTAAAGTAAATGATTTAAGAGGTCAGGAAAGCCCGGGATGGAAGGAAGACCATGATAAAAGCCCCTAACTATATTACAAATGCATGCAACAACTTCACTAAAAGAAGAGAGAGTAATTTTGGAAATGAGTGGAGACTGTAAAAGCAAAGGGAACTGTACATATAAACACTGTATCTAGTTGACAAAGCTATTTCCCATGGAAATATAGGTTAACAATTCTGAGACCACTATAACATGTAAACTAGAGCTGAGCAATGTAAGTTAATTGATAGCAAATGGTGAGAGCCAGGAGCCTTGTTATTGGGATAGGAGGTTACAGACAAGCAATGGGAAAAGGCTAGAATGATCATGTGGTAACTGATTAGAATGGGAAACATCACTTTGAACTCATGTTTACATGATAAACATGATAGATGCATATAATATACAGATTATATAGAGATACAGTAGAAAGATTAAAAACTCTATGCAAATACAGATTGTTATACTTCCATACATTTCTTTTTTAAAAGATTTTATTAATTCATGAGAGACACAGAGAAAGAGGCAGAGACATAAGTAGAGGGAGAGGCAGGCTCCCCGTGGGAAGCCTGATGCGGAACTTGATCCCAGGATCCCAGGATCACAACCTGAGCCAAAGGCAGATACTCAACCACTGAGCCACCCAGGTACCCCACTTCCATACTTTTCTTTACTCTCTCAGCTGCGAAAACCTAGAAACAATGATACCCCAGTAGCAATGAGCATGCCCTGCACCCAGATTTTGGTTTGTAATATTCTTCTCCAATAACAATTACTCACAAAAGAGGTTGATTCAAGGATCAGGACAGGTAATATACAAGATGAGCCAGCAGCATCTTGCATTGAACAAATTCAGGAAACGTTCAAAGAATCAGATATTCGGGAGTCTGTCAGAGGGACACAGAAGACAACTGAAAGAACTCTCAATGGCCAAAACTAGGTCAGTTTGACAAAGTACTATTATTAAAGAGACATAAAACTATAACCACAAGTCTATTGATATAAATGACTGAATAAATAAATAAAGGTGATAAATGTGGGAGAAGAGACAAATCTCCCATGAAGAATTCCAAATAATTTATGTAGATACTATGCCTTCAAGATGGTGGACCACAGTTCTCAGTCTAAGTCTGGGCTTCATGGAGTACGGACAACAGAAACAACAATAAATGTACGATGGAGAAAACTAATGCTACCTCAGCCAAGGTTAACATCATCTGTGATAAGCCATCTGGATAGTATGTATCTTTGATGTGATGAGAATGACACTTTACCTCTGGAGTCTTCCTCCCCACCATTTATAACCCCAGTCTAACAGAAATACTTCAGAGAAATTCCAGCTGGGGAAATTTTTACAAAATATCTACAAAATATCCACCTTCCGGGCAGCCCAGGTGGCTCAGCGATTTAGCGCCCCCTTCTGCCCAGGGCGTGATCCTGGAGTCCCCGAATGGAGTCCCATGTCAGGCTTCCTGCATGGAGCCTGTTTCTCCCTCTGTCTTTGTCTCTGCCTCTCTCTCTCTCTCTCTCTCTCTCTCTCTCTCTGCCTGTCTCTGTCTCTGTCTCTGTCTCTCATGAATAAATAAAATCTTTTTTAAAAAATCCACATTCCTCAAAATTGTCAAGATGATCAAAAGCAAGGGAAGTTTGAGAAACTATCACAGCCATTTTGCTTCTACCTAGGAATAGACTGGCTCAAATTCTTAACCATTTTTTTTCTTTTTTGCCACTTTTCCTCACCTTAGAGACTATGACAGTGGTATGGATGGCAGCAGCTTCAGCACTGAAGAAACCAGATGTTTCCAAGGCATTTCAATTGTTAGAAGTGACCAACTTTGGGTTTATTATGAGAGGTCAACCTGCACCTGAAGAATAAGAATTGCCTCCATTTCCTTGGCTGTGTACCACCATGATCACCAAATAAAACAACCACTCAATGAAAAAAACTATGGAAAAAATTAAAGTGGAATGATTTAATAGAGAGTGAAGTCTGAGAAAAATCAGTTAAGGGGGTAACAGTTGGAATTATGACCTGAATTGGTCATCTTTGGAGCTAGGCATATGACTGATGAAGGAACTCTTAGGGAAGAGAAATCAAAAGTAAAGACCAAGGAGGACATGGAGTCTGGTGATGAAAGGAAGATGGCAGTCATGCCTATAGAGGTATGGAAAAGGGTGCAAGGGAAGGATTGAAAAGTAGGCAGTTGCGTCAGGTGGTACCTTGTAGGCCAGGATTCAGTATTTGGATTTGTCGTTGTTGTTTTTTTTGTTTTGTTTTGTTTTGTTTTTTGGTTTTATCATTAGTTTTCAAGGATTTTAAGTACCAGAGTGATGTGGCAGGATAGGCTTTATTTTTCTCTTGTAGTCTTTTTTAACTGAAGCAATACATACAAATATTCATTACACTGAATAAATCTTTTATGCAAAACAAAGAGTTAATTCATGAATAGTCCATCCAAGTGTTTAAGTGTTAATTGTACTCCAACTTCAATATCATTAACTCAAAGCTATCTCCTCTCTCTTACAAAAGAAAAAAAAATCATTTTAATTGAACCATGCAAAAATATCATAGGTCATATGTGGCCTGCTGGCAGAGATATTTGTCTCTGCCCCTGGACTTCCTTTCAGCACACTCAAAAGATTAAACAGCAGAGTGAAGTGCAAAACAACTTCCTCTTAATGACCTGTTTTTGGCAGAACTATTTTATCTCCATTTGATAACTAGGTTGCTGAATGCCGCCAGTGTGGGAGAATTCTTAGACACATATTCTCAATAAACTTGTTTGTTGTTAATATTTTGGTATATTTTCTTTAACCTTTTGTTACACATTGGTTCCCTTTTAAATATAATTTCGTATTGAGATGTAATTAACATAAGATAAAATTAGCCCCTTTAAAGTGTCAGTTTAGTGGTTTTGGTTATATTCTAAAAGTGTCCAGCTATAACCAGTAATTCCAGAAAATTTTGCTCACCCCAAATGAACATCTATGTTCTTCAGTCTTCATCCACCAATCCTCTCATCATTCTCTAATCCAGCCCTCGGATACCTCTAATCTACCTTGTCTCTAAAGCTTTGTGTAGTATCAACATTTCACATAAACATAATGATGTATTGCCTTTTGTGTCTAGCTTCTTTCACTTAGCACAGTGCTTTCTAGATTTATCCATGCTGTAGCATGAATCAGTACTTTGTTCCTTTAGGACTGAATAATAGTCCATTGTATTAACATATTACATTTTCTTTATACATTCATTAGCTGATGAACATTTGATTTTGGTATTATGAATGATGCTGCTGTAAACATGTACAAGTTTTCATGTGGATATATATTTTAGATTCTCTTGGGTATAGGCTTAGGAATGGAATTTGCTGGGTTGATAAATCTAGGTCATTTTTTAAGTAACTTTCAAATTGTTTTCCAAATGGCTGCAATTCTTATATTTTCACTATCAATACAAGGGTGTCATTTTCTCTCCATACATTCCAATAATCATTATTTTTTGTGTTTTTATTTATAGCCATCCTAGTGAGTGTGGAGTATGGTCTCATTGTGACTTTGATTGGTATTTCCCTATTGAGAAATGATATTAAGTATTTTTACACATTGTAAACCTATCAGCAAAGATTTTTATTACTGCTTCATGCAGCTATTTTTTAAGTCAGGGAAAATATATAAAAATAGATAAATGTATTTTTATACATTATATTTCCCATTTTGTTACTATTCAGGGTGTTGTTTACTTACAAGGATTTACATTAGTCTCTGTGTCCCTACATTTCAGCCTGAAGAACTATTTTTAGTATTTTGCATAGGGCAGATATGCTACCCATAAATTTTCTTAATTTGTATCCCAACAATCCTCCACCTCCTCAGGCAGCCACAATGTTCAACAATTGTCTCTGGTCACTTTCAACAAATATTCTCAAGGAAAATGCTGTTCATAGCAGGCAATTACTTCTGGTATTCTTTCTACTCATCCCATATATTTTCCCTATAACATAAGATAACAAGAATGACTTTCAAAGTAAATATTTCAACCACCGGGCTGAAACAGCATTTAGAGGAAGTGGAACAAGATGGTATTTATGGAATATAAGTTAAGTTCAAGAAGATCAAATATTGATAGCTCACAAAAGTGAGTGAGGGATCTTGTTTTTTCCTTTGTAATAATAAATCCAAGATATTTTTAAACGCTCGCTTAGATTATGATGAAAAATAAGTGTCCCTGCCATTCATTAATCATAACGTTACATGTGCTTTCAAATCCCTACAATCCAACATGTATAATTATCCTCTACAACCCAGAAAAGAAGTGCCTGCCTGGAAGTGGTTTTGTGTTTTTTTTTTTCCTAGCTTAATTTTCCAGAAGGTACAACCTGAGGCAATCAAGAATATGTAGGAAATACTTGTATTTATATGGAAGCTTGGCATCTAGAGTTTACCCAAAGCAAACTACAGATAGCTCTAATAGTCTACTAAAGCTCTGTAAACACATCTGCCAGACATTGGCAAGTGAAGATAACTTGTAGAGTCTGAGTTTATGGCAGGTTGGCATTTTCTCACCTCAAACCATGAAAACAGTACTTCATCCATATGCTATAATGACAACCCTGACTTACTGTCTCCACTGTCACAATTTTCAGCAAAAGTAACTTAACTCCTGACCACAGGTTCAGTCTGGTTTGCAGCTCTAAGGAAAAACCTACCTTTTAGGTGACTTAAGTATAAGAACTCTACTCACAGATCCAAAGTTCTGAGGTTTAATATCAAGTCAAAGATACACTATTCACAGTGACCTTGTAATAATAATAACCAGTAATAATTAAGTACCAGGATACTGCCTTTATCCCTTAAATTGAGCTCCTCATCTCAACCATTTAAATGGTATTGTCTTAGTACTAGGTACAGTCAACTAATGAAGAAATCAAGAGTCAAATAATGCAGAAGAAATGCAAGTTCCAGAGATAAGTTTTTTCTCCTTTTTGCCCACCTGGTTTCAAGGCCAGAATATGCATTATATTTAGATAGTGTGCTTTGGTGGATCAGATATTCATGTTCGCTAACAACGAATAAGCTTTTAGTAGGCCTATGTTCTCATTATGGCTCATCACATATTAACTCTGACATTTCACTTTTCTAGGCTCAGTTTTCACATCTGTTTAATAGAGATAATCACAAGGTTGTCTCCATCTGTTTAATGAAGACAATCATAAGGTCATTGTACACATCAAATAAAAATATGTATTTAAAGCACTAAGCATCATTCCTGGCACTAAAGCTCAACCAATATGTTGGGGGATGAAAAGGTCGAGGAAAAGATGGTGGAGGAAGAAGGACATATGGAGGAAAATAAAACATGAAGAAGAGAAGTAGAGGTAGGAAGAAGTGACAGTGATCATTTTGGTGATGGTGGGATTGTGGCAAAGGACATTGGTTTCTGCCACAGTGCTTGTGTTACCTTAAATAAGATAGTTTATCAGTCCGATCCTGCCTCCACTTCCTAATGTGTAAAATCTAGAATCTGTAATAATTGCTATGCATACTTGCAGGACTGTAGTAAGAATTAAGTGAAATAAAGGATGTGAAAGAAACTTGATCCCTACTAAATAGCCTAAAAGGTATTACTACAAAAAGCGTTCTGTCTAGCCAATGTTAGGCAAATATGTAATAAAAGTAAGTGTTACCTGACATAAAGCTGTTGCTTAATCTCTTCCACACCATTTATATGGACCAGATTGCACCCAGAGAAGAGGACAGCTGTTACCCACCTACTCTGTAGAAGGTTTTTCTATGGGTAAAATAGAATACTATATTTGAAATTGACATATATGAAACATGTGCAGAGTAGAATTGGCTCTTATTGTATTAAATATACACCCTTGGGGCAGCTGGGTGGCTCAGTGGTTGAGCATCTGCCTTTGACTCAGGTCATGATCCCGGGGTCCTGGGATCCAGTCTCACATCGGGCTCCCCACGGGGAGCCTGCCTATGTCTCTGCCTCTCTTTCTTTGTGTCTCTCATGAATAAATTATTTAAAAATAAATAAACAAACACTCTTATCTGTGTACATGAATGACCTCTTCCAAAACTGGAGGATGATACAATTTGGATGAGTATAAGAAACTTTTCAGATCAAATGCTATGGGAATCCATTCAATTAATAATCAAATATATCTAACTTTTTAAAATGAATTGCCATACTTTTAGGATACAAAGATACAACACATGGTTGAATTGAACCTTTAAGCATTCAACCTTGGGAGAAAACATTTGTAACAAGGTGACTGGCACCTTTTATGCTTAGGATGAAAGGGTGCGGTGGCGTGATCCATTTGTCAGGCTCACCTCCTTGGCCTTGTCCCTAACGCTTTCTTTTTTTCTTGAAAACATTAAGGTCAAATTTTCTTTTCTATTCCCAGACCACCTAGATTCTAAGAGCCTGTTTTCAGACTTTTTCTCTTTTTTTATTAAGATTTTACTTATTCATTCATGACCTGCTTTAGTTCCTGAACCCTCAGAATTCAGTACATCAGCATAACTGAGGTCTTAGAACTCCACCCATGCTCCTTTGGTCAGCCAATAACTCTATTTGAAATAGGTAGATAGATGATGGACCGACTGACTTTCAGGAATTTCTAAGAAAAGCATATATAAGAATCACTTTAATTTAAAAAATAAAAAAAGAATCACTTTAATTATGTAGAGTCATATTTCTATCATTTTTTTTCTTGTGACAAAGTAGTATTGAATGATTTGTGAAAAGACACTTTGATGTACAGCAGTCTCTCAGTTATGAAATAAATACTCTAGGTCTTTATGCATTTGAAACTTAATTGATACTTTAGTTATGTTTTTACAATGGTATTGTCAAAAAAGAAAACCTTCAATAGAGCCGAAATTGATGATTTATGCTACAGGTAGAAACACTTAAGTCCTAGAAATCCTACAGACAGCATACCATGACAGAATGTCATTCCACCTCTCTGAAATTTAATTTCCTCATTATAGTTTGCCAGATAAAATACAGAACTCCCAGGTATATTCGAATTTTCAACAAACAACACATATTTTTATTATGATTATGTTACAAGTGTTGTATAGGACATATCAAGGCTTTAAAAAAAAGCTGCTTGCTTATCTGAAATTCAAATTTATTTGGAAGCCCTGTATTTTTATTTGCCAAATCGAGCACCCCTATAGTAAGATGCTAAGTTGAGAAGAGTTTGACATAGGTAAATTCTCAGGGCTCTTCCGGTGGGAAGCATCCCTGTTGCAGGGACATTCTGTTGCAGGGCCAGCCTGGCAAGCTATGTGCATATGAAAAACACATACAAGTATATGCTTGTAAAGCGTGGTTTTCAAACTTACTCCCCCTCACTTGGGGAACTTCTTAAAATGCCGAGTCCCATGCTACACCCTATAAAATTGTAATTCACCAGTTTTTGGGGGGAGGTCAGGGATTCTGCACCTTAACAGATAACTCTGGTAATTTTTTTTTAAGATTTTACTTATTCATTCATGAGAGACACACAGAGGCAGAGACATAGGCTGAGGGAGAAGCAAGGGCCCTGTGGTGAGCCTGACATGGGACTCTATCCTGGGACCCCCGGATCACGACCTGAGCCAAAGGCAGACGCTCAACCCCTGAGCCACCCAGGCGCCCCAACCAGGTAATTCTGATACAGGTGTTTCAAGATCATACTTTGAAAAACACTGACTCTCTCCTACAAGTCAGAAATCATGTCTACCCGGGTGGCAGAATTTCTTTACCCATCATTCATTTACAACCATGCTAAGAATTGAACACTGCTCTTCTAACCACACAAAAGAACTGTGGGCCACTCTGTTAATACTTCTTTGACTAACACATACTTAGTGCTAAATAGGTTTTCATTGGTTTTTCTGAGTGTGAGAAAAATTCAACTTAATCATATTGAAATACGAATGAAAGCCTTCCAAAAATAAATCCAATACAGTTTCCATTTAATAAAAAGAAATGACTTGTTGAATATCAGACATGGCAGTAATAGAACAAACTAGAATGGAGAAGCAACAGTGTGGAGCAGTGTTCCAACAAGAGAAAGCTAATCATTTTAACCCAATTTCATCTGCTATTCAGCCTCAACTCTAAAAGATCACCGAACACTACATAAAACCCCTGCATGAAGTTCATCTCCAATGAGGATTTAATATTCCGAAATATTCCCCTTTTTTCCCAATTTAATATTGCAGTACTTCCCCTTTAGAGTGTGTCTCAAGGTAACAGCACCTTCACCAGAAGTTGTTACTGGAAGCACAGCTAGTTCAACTTTAGTTGGTTGCTAGACGAAATGTTGGTTCAATTTGGCCATTAGACCAAAGATTGACTGTTTTGGGGAGACCAGAACCAGTTTTTGATTGACCCAGCCATAAATAGTTTAGTGTCTTGTGGGAGCAAATATCGAAAAAGGACACACGCACACATCGAGGTGGCCGGGGGGTGGGGGGGGGGAAGAGTACCTTAATTTTTGTTCAACTACAAACTACGTTTTTGTAAGGGATTCTCCCACTATAACAGTATCTGTGATTCTCTGAGGTAACTCTAAGAGGGCTGCATTTTCACCTTGTTGGAAAGAATTGGAAGCTTATTCCAGAATGGAATGGCAGCATTTCTTGGATAGGTTTTGTTTTTGCTCTGTGAGAATGAAAGCAGTGTATTGAACATGGTAGTTAGAAGTTTGATTCTGGAGCCAGAATTCTTGGGTGTCATTGCAAACTCTGCAACCTAGAAGCTCTATGACCCTGAAGATATATATACAGCTTCTCTCTGCCTCAATATGCATACCTCTCTAAAACGGGGCTTGAACCTTCCTCCTTTGTTCTGAGGACTTAATGAGGTAATGCGGGTGATGTTCTTAGGATAGGACCTGGTGCATAAGAACTGCATTATAAGTGTCTATGCGGGGGGGTATGTTTTACCACCATGCTTCTGATTCATGGCCTGTTTCAAACATTCTCCTAACAGGTGGTAAACCTCATTTACCATTTTGTTCACAGTACTTTCGAGGGGACCAAATAATGTCTGTTGCAACATGTTGAACTGTCAGAGTACAAACTATATGAGATGAAATGACAAATTAGTCAGATTACTTGTACCCATTGATTACGTAAATCGTTTCCAGGCCTTGTCAGTACATCGTGTTAAAGATAACGAAGGAGCACTTGATCTTGCAGGACTGAAGCTGGCACAGCTTGTTTTGATTTAGTTCTGAATTTAAAGCCCAAATAGGCTCTTACATAGTCCCTTTTCCTACTTTTGTCCTCTGTCAGTTGTGACTCATTCTGACTTCTGCTCAGAAAGAAATGCGACCAGGTCTTTCTCAAGGTTCTGTATACACAGTCACTTCCAGCTATTTTCTCTAAGCCGACTATGGAAGTTTCTTGAGCTATTCTACTCCTACCATGTCCCCCCCGCCCAAAGCTAAGGATACTGCCTGGCACAAACTAGACAATAAATATTTGCTGAATGAATGAATAGCAATAAATAATTTATCTCCACCAACGTAATACATTTGCTTTTGTTTATGCCCTTCCTTTTTGTCTGACTTTATGATCAGTTGTCTTTCTTTGTATTATTATTATTATTTTTAAAAGATTTTATTTATTCATGAGAGACACAGAGAGAGGTAGAGACATAGGCAGAAGGAGAAGTAGGATCCCTGCGGGGAGCCTGGTGCAGGACTCGATCTCAGGACCTGGGATCACAACCTGAGCCAAAGGCAGATGCTCAACCACTGAGCCACCCAGGTGCCCCTCTTTTTCATATTTTAATGAACCCCACACCAGTCTCTCCATTAATAGGGATTTACCCAGTGTTGTAATTCTGATATTTACTACTAACTGTTCTTAGCTAAATTATTCATGCCCAGAGGTCCTGTTTTCATCCAGAACGATTCCATCCACATCTCCAAAGCTTGGTCTGACATGTAAACAGTGATCATAGGAGAGAAACTCTGAGTCAGTGCTCTACATTGTAATTCCAGGCCAAGTTCCCTATTTCAAACCAGGCTCAAATCCATCATGAATCTTAGGGAAGAGATATTTATTATAGGAGGTAACTCCATGAAAAACAATTCTTACCTTTGTCTTGAGCCCATATTTGCCTAGTGACCCCTACGGCACAAAAGACTGTTAGATGAATACTTAATGATCAATGTCCCAGGCTACAGTAGGAAATGCCAGTGCAATTGCATAAAAAATAGACAAAAGCCTATTTAAGACACAGTGAGTGACATTTAATAATAAAAAAAGAAGTAACTGGAAGCTGGGGAGTAGCTAAGTTAGGGCTTTCACATGAAAGTTTGGTGGAGAGCTTCAGTTTGTGTCTTGGGGATGGAGGGCACCTACCAAACGTCCCATGGAGTCAGACTAATGAATCTCTGAGATCTTGCAGGAGGTGACCTTCAGTGGATTAGTCCCAGCTTGGTCCACCAGAATACCTCACAGGGGGCTTTTGAATATGTGCAGGTGGCACTCTGCTTAAAAGGCAGGCTTGGCCCAAGGGGAGAGATTTCCACTGATTACTCAAAGCCAACTTGACCAAATATACTTCTGTAGCTAACGTCTCCATGTGGATTACCTATAATGCCAGATCTTTTTTTTTCTTTCAAAAAGTTCTGCCTTTTTCATGATCTAGATAGTTTAAAAGATCTATAACTTTGAAGAAGCATTACGTTCCATTTTTAGAAAGTGAAAATTGCTGTTCTCGAATGGAAACAAATTTTGCATCAAAGAGCTTGAATTCAATACAGAGAGGAAAAAAGCCAAATATGTAAAGCATTCTAGCAGCTGGCACTGCTATTGGCAAAGGCTGTCTCTACACATGCAAAGTGAAGAGATAGGAGGTGGCTTTTAAATAATTCCAGAAGTTCCACACCTCTCTCATAATTATCTGAACAAACTAAACTGTACCTTGCCCATTTGACACAAAGACCTGACTCAAGAATTCCCTAAACTTTACATAGAGAAGGGAAGATTCTATCTCTGATACTACACACCTAGGTGTTTAGAATGATCTAGAGTATTGACTGCATTTTTCATTCTTCGGCTCCATGAATACTTAGCAGCATGGAACCAAAACTAAGGCCAATACAAGTAGTTGTAACCTTTCCCAAAGGGCAGAGAAAATTGTTCTCAAAATATTTGGTGATGGAGAGATGAAGAATGAGGTTGTGCCAGTCTAGTACAATCACAGTGGTACAATACTAATAGGCATAAAGCTGCCTGGATACCCAGAGCCTTGGCAAACCATTAGAGATCCAGCAAAGATCCACTGTGATCTGTCAATCTATAAGCACTGTTGGCAACCTCTTTGTCAACAAATATTATTTCACCTAGAAGGCCACATTTTGACAAAAAGATGATTAGACAAATGAAAGAGGGATTAATAACAACTCTTGAAATATTGACTAACTTCTTGACAAAGCAGCCAAAAAGAAGAAAGCTGTAGCTATTTAGCAGTAAATTCTATAACTAAAAAAAACAACAAAAAATAAAAACAACAACAACCCTTCAACAGACCCTGTGGTGGTGTTGATTCAGTGGGCAGTGAGATTTGAACTATTCAATGTCAACATTCCCTATGCACTCCTAACTCTACTGGTATTGTGACTCTTTGTAAGTGATTGCTTAGGGGAACAAGAGAGAAGGAGGAGAGGTGGGAGAGAAGGGAAGGAAACGTGAGGAAAAAGAGAGGACAATATTCATTTCAATGGGAGGTCAGTATTTAAGCAAGAGCACAGTATGGCAGATACAACCAACTTTGTTCTTCTCATGTAGTTCAGATTTCCATTAAGGCTGTCTGCTTGTGGTTTGGGTCTACTTGATAGATCTGTCTGGTTCCCAGGCCCAGGCCCAGCCAGAAAGTGTTGGTATAGAAAGGGAGGCCTGGAAGGATCTACCCTTCTCCCCATATGAGTTGGCTAGCCAGCCCCTTTCAGCAAGTTGATGACAGTCTCCAGGGTTCCAGTCAACTAAATCAACCATTGTGCAGACAGGGCCACCCACCAAAGCACTAATTCTACCCAAAGGTGTTATTTGGGGGTGGGAGGGGGGTGGCTAAGCACATGAATGCCACAAAATAATTTGATTTCTTCATAAGGACAAAATTCTCATTGATGAGTAGGAATCAGAGACAGAGTGTATGTCTTCATTTTTCGTAGGAAAATAATGAGATCTCATTGGTAAGGATAAAAGAAAACTCTTTGCCAATGATGTAACAGTCAATGTGGTTGAGAAAGGATATCTGATACTAGAGAAGAATAAAGAAAATGAAACTACCAGCACAAAATCTAAGAGTTCAAATTAATGTTGGCAGAAAGGAAGAAATAGCAGAAACCTGTGTGACAAACCATATCTGTAACAGATTTCCATTGGTCTTTTATGTGAAAATATTTGGATGCATAATTTTCCTGCCAAGACAGCTATTCAAAATTCTAAACCAAGATTTTTCTACTGCTGAATACATTTTTCTATTTCCTTTGTAACACGATATATTTGACAGATGGATTAATTCCATACGACATTTTATTTGGGCATTTTTGATTCAGATTTTTTGTGTTCCCATACAGCATACAGATTAAGGAAGCATGAATAATTGTTACCTTGGCCCCCATTATTTAAAAATATGTTCCATGTGATTTCTTTCTGGTTCCATAGGGTAGTAGAAAGGAAACAAACTGGTCTTTTTCGTGTGGTTGTTAGTTTGAGGAAATGTCTTGAATACAATCATGTCTCACAGAAAAACACTTAATCTAGGAGCTCTTCAGTCCAGAAACATTGGGCTAGATTATTGCTATGCCAGGCACAGAAGCTTGTTGAGTTTAGTTCCTTTGATCTGCCCATCTGAAAGTCTATCTCACTTAGAAGTCTTCCAAGTGAAGTTTCTTTGATCTCCTATGACCATGAGAACTCAGGATCTCTTTATCTCTGGAAATCTCTTGCAAATCAACTTTTTCTAAGGCTTTGCCCACAGGATACTTTCAGAAGAAAAAAAAAAGAAAGGAGGAAAAGGAGCTGTTTAGGCTATACTGAGATACTATACAGCAATCTAATCAACCGTACTTGCTCAAAACAAACAAGTTATATGAAATGATAAATGCTCATGAGTTTGGTCTAACACTTCCCTCATACTGCATCTAGAATATAATAAGCAATGAATTGATAATGAATTATAGGATGATTAATTTGCTTGTGTACAGAATGATTAACCCTCAGAAATCATAATTCATCACCACAAAGCATGCAGGTGTGGTAAAGCAATGACATTTTTTAAAGAGGAATAGAGAGAAGAAATGCCTCTCATGGATCTTTGATAGAGAAACATGTTTCATGCTCTGGCTTGAGAACATCAGTTTAAATTCCAGTGAGTTGACTGTCTTAAATATAATTGTACAATTCCTACAATTGTAAAGACTTAGGACTGTCCCCTGGGGAAAAGCCAATATTGCTCTCTTTGAAATCATAGAAATCATGCCTCCATTCGAGAATGTGAAATAGCTTTGAAATTGATGTGTTTGGTCATTACGCACGAGTACTTGACAAAGCTGCTTTGATTTCATAGATTGTAAATCCCTGCAACACTGCAAGAACCCATTTATGAAATTGAGGTATTGATTTTGCTAATCTATACAGTGATTACTAGAGGCAGCCTAATGAGTAGGTGCTGCCTGTACCATGTGTCTAAGAGGCACCATACAGGGCTGCAGTCGAAAGTTTGTTCCTTTAGCCCTGAGGATTATGGTCTGCCTGAGTTCTTTATTAAAATAACAATATTCCTGTTCAGGGACACACCCTAAAACAGTTTTTGTTCAGTAATCTATTCACTCTTTTAACAAATATATTGAGATTCTACTATACACAATGTACTTTGAGAAGGTTCAAAAATGAATATAATCTAATGCCCAAATCGAGGGTGGTCCTTAAAGATGAGGGTAATAAGGTACAAGATGGATGTGTGGCAAAGATCTGAAATGGAATTAGATAATAAGCAGAAATAGAAAACAGGCACTCGATACATATGTGCTAAGAAAATGATCAATTCAGAATATGAAGAAATATTACTAGGTAATGTATAGGTAAATTATATAATAGAGACCTAACATATTTTAGTTAACATACTCTTCATGCATTCCTACTGACTCAGGGCTTAGAAAAACCATTATTTCTTTCAAAGATGCATTAGGATATGAAGTTTTCTGAAATAACTGTAAATTTCTAGAGGTTTGGGGGATACATGTTGACCATAAACAATAGTGCAATATTAATCAAAACATTTTTAAAAATGGAGCATAGGAGGTTCATCAGTTGGGCATATGCCTTCGGCTCAGGGCCTGATCCCAAGATCCAGAATCGAGTCCCACATCAGCTCCCTGCAAGGAGCCTGCTTCTCCCTCTGCCTATCTCTCTGCCTCTCTCTCTCAGTCTGTGTCTCTCATGAATAAATAAATAAATCTTTAAAAAATAAATAAAAATAAAATGGAGTATAGGATATGGGTGGGAGGATGGGGTAACTAGGTGATGGGCATTAAGGAGGGCGCTTGAAGTAACGAGCACTGGTTTGTTATATGCATCTGATGAATCCCTAAATTCTACCTCTGAAACTAATAATATACTATATGTTAATTAAATAGAAATAAAAGAAATTTTTAAATGGAGTATATGATCTGATCCCTACTTTCAAGAAACTTATCACCTTAGGAGAGAGATATGATATGTGTACATATAGGTATGAGTTCAATAGAATGGGAAGGGGTTAGCTGGCAATTAAGACGATCAATGAAAACCAGAATAGACACCTGGAAGGAAGACTGGATTAGAAAGAGGCACCTCCAAAAAGATGTTAGAGGAAACGGATAGAAGAACTAAACATATCTTAATTTTGCACAACATCATTATGTTCTTTAATTTTTCCTTCCTCAAGTTAGCCAAAATGATGTGAGAAGGGAAATGAGCAGCTAGACTTTAAGCATAACCAGCTACTCCTCAGGAAAGATGTGCAGATAGTGATAGAACTAACCATCCAGTTCAGCTGAGGGAAGAAAAAAAAACATCAGCCTCAGGGGATTAAATTACAGACAAATAAATGAGCAGCCCAGGGTAGAACTCTTCTTCTAACCGGTGCTTATTCCCTAACAATCTAAGAGGGGGAAACAGAAAATAAACTATGACAAACACACTTAACCTCCAAGAATTGCAAATGAGATCTAGGTGCAAAAGATAAGCATGGAGTTCAGTTGAGAATTAAAAATATATTGAGAACTTACTGTTTTCTCTTTCTCTGTCAATGAAAATTTTAATATTATGAGGGTAACTCAAAGTTCTTTTACAAAATTCTCACATCCACAGAGTTTGGCTCAAGGAAGAAATTTAGGAATCCCTAAAAACACTGACACTACAACTCAATAACAATCCGAAGGAAACTATTATGATGATACCAGGAGAATAATAAACCCTCAACATCATTAAGAAGATTGATTGCAATGATAATGATTCGTTAATTCCAGAAAAGGCTTCTAGCAAACATTGACCTGTAAATAAAGTGAAAGACACCCAAATTTAAGTATTTCAGTTATAAGATGTACATCATTCTTAAATGTTGTAATATAATCTGTATTTGGGAGTTCCCTACAAATAATTCAGTGAATAGATCCCTAGTTGGATTGGCTACATTGAGGAGGACATTTGTAGTAGAGGAAATCTTTCTCCTTCTTCTCTTCTAGGTTCTTCAGCTAGTCTAATAATTAAACTGACCTAAAACAGATTAACAGAAGAAAAACAAATTTTGTATGGATGACAGCCCCAAAGACATGAGAGAGACCCAAAGTCAGTCAGGGAATTGAGGTTTAGGAGAAGGGGGGAGGGGGCAGCCCCTATGGCCCAGCGGTTTGGTGCCGCCTTCAGCCCGGGTTATGATCCTGGAGACCCAGGATCGAGTCCCACGTCGGGCTCCCTGCATGGAGCCTGCTTCTCCCTCTACCTGTGTCTCTGCCTCTCTTTCTGTGTCTGTCTTGAATAATTAAATAAAATCTTTAAAAAAAGAAAAGGAGAAGGGGGGAGGGAGTCTAGGGCTTCCATGGAGACAACTCACAGGAAGATGAGAAGAGCAGATGTTTGGTAAACAAATGTTTGTCATGTCATGCAGATAAGTCTTTCCTTATAAAGTTATCTTTCATATTAGCTCTTTTCCAGGTACTGTCCCTCTATCTAAATTCTTTCAGGAAGTTAAGGAGCAGGGGGTGGGGGGATTGATCATCCTGAGTCTCTTGGGCCTTTATTGTCTTCAGCTCAAAATAATACACATGCCAGAGTGGCATTTTTGGGGGTGGCATATTCTGTTCTACCTTATATTACATAGTCCCTAATCTGCAGTCTTTATAATATGTACTTTATAGCCAATGTATAGAAGTAGCTCTTTTTATTAGGAAAACAAATGGAAGTATTAGATAATTGTTGGCAAATCGAACTTCAAAAAAACAAATAAAAAAAAGAAGTATTAGATAATAATTGCTGTTTTTGTCGTTCTGGGAAACTTTTCATTCATTTCTGCCTTTGAGGAATTAAAGATTTTCTCAAAGGCTTTGACCTCTGGCCTCCTAATATACAATGACTCCCCCACATTGGTCTCAGTCACATGGAGTATTATGGATAGTTTTTTCATGCATGGGAAATTACCAAACAGTGGGGGAAAGAAAAGACTATGTAACTGGATTTTTTTAAAACATGGGATTTTTTTTGTCTTTTAAAAAGTGTAGGGATCCCTGGGTGGCGCAGCGGTTTGGCGCCTGCCTTTGGCCCAGGGCGCGATCCTGGAGATCCGGAATCGAATCCCACGTCAGGCTCCTGGTGCATGGAGCCTGCTTTTCCCTCTGCCTGTGTCTCTGCCTCTCTCTCTCTCTCACTGTGTGCCTATCATGAATAAATAAAAATTAAAAAAAAAACAATGCATAAAAAGTGTATTAAAAATAAACCTCAGGAGGTGTGGAAGGCAGTCCCCCAGTGAGAAGCAGTTTTCTTCTGATTAGAAAGCATGCATGCATGCATACCTATAATATAGATATGATTATGAATATAAGAAATTGCTTATTCTCTGCCTAGGTATATCCTTTGTAAGCCACCTCACTAAGTGCTGCCTGCCCCTTCCTTATTGCTCATGTATAACTCTCTAATCAGTAACGATTTGCTTTCTTTCATACACTCCCCCAAAATCTCTGCTAACTTTCCTCCTCCCACATCAAAACTACATGGTTGGATTTCAGTGCCCCAGTGGCTCAGAGGCAGTACTTTTTATATGCTGATCCAGGTTCTAACCCCTTAGAACAACCTCTATTACACTGCACAATCCAAAGTACAAAATCCCAGAATACTCTGGATCCATATAAGATATCCCATAAGTTGATATCCAACACTCTGTGTACCCATGACGACCCCACTCCTACTCTCTCACCTCCCTCCCTCCCCAGGTCGCTATTCTGTTCCATCATACTAAAGATCACAGCTTTGTGCCTAGAAGCAGGATTCATGGAAGGCTCCATAGAGGAAGCTACACTTAAGCTGAGTCCTAAATGAGTAAGCAACAATAGGAGAAAAAAGAACAAATTGTTATGGGGCAAAAATTCCACTGCTAGGTGTGCTATAAACACCATTTTACTGCTTTTCAAATGTAGCGGTTTTTATTTATTTTTACTTTTTTTTTGAGAGAGAGAGAGTGGGGTGGGAGGGGCAGAGGGAGAAGGAGAGGGAGAGAATCCCAAGAAGGATCCATGCCCAGCGCAGAGCCCAACATGGGACTCAATCTCACAGTCCTGAGATGATGACCTGAGCCAAAATTAAGAGTTGGACACAAGTGACTGAGCCACCCAGGCACCCCTGTAGTGGTTTTTAAATATGAAAATTTCTGAGGTCAACCCTAGCCCTAATGAAAAAGAATCCCCCAGTAGTGGAATGAGGGAATCTGCATTTTAACGACTTGTATAAGTTGATTCTGATGTACCTCAGGAGTCTATAGACTCCATAAAGTTAGTCTTCAAAATCAAAGTCATAACATTTTGCATGCTCTTAGACATAAGGACTTGTGATTTTGTGTTGTGGTGGAAACAGCAATTGGCTCCCATCATTTCTCAGAAAAAAGGTGCCTGCTCTAATATTCCCCCTGTTTTTTCAAGATATTTTTCAGATAGACAACCTTCTTTTTTTTCAGATAGACAACTTTCTATGCAATTGGGAAATAAGGGGTTTGGAAGGCCCCACTCAAAAGGTTACATGAACAATTTTTCAAAGCAGCAGAACAGGATGGTGAGAACATCTGAAAGACTAGATTTGGGTAGAGGATTTGGTGTAACTTAATGCTCGAGGGCTTTGATCTGAGTCTGAACATTCACTTTGCCTATTCTCAATTTGTTTCAGAAAAACCTCTGGCAAAATGACATTAAATTGAAAATCACTATATTTACATAGAATTTGAGATAAATGAAAATTAATTGCCCTTTCAGCTAATTCATAGTGGACTCATAAAAATGGTGTTTTATTCCATAAGGCCCTTCAGTATTCAAACTCCTTCAGCATACCATCTGTTCAGTCTTTTGGTGCATCTGCAAGTTTTATCTCAGTGACAGAGATCAGAGAGTTATACAGCTTTAGAATATTTTTAAAAGAATTAAAAAAAATAAAAAAATAAAAATGAGCAAGGAAAAAAAAAGAATATTTTTAAAAGATTGAAATGCTTGAAAAGTATACTACTGCTGAAGTCTCATGATGCTTATTCCCTAAATTGTGGGCATTTTTGTCAATAAGATAGCTGTGCTTTTTCCAGTGGATAGTCTTTCCTGCTTTGTTGAATTAGTTGACCATAGAGTTGAGGACCAATTTCTGGGTTCTTTATTCTGTTCCATTGATCTATGTGTCTGTTTTTGTGCCAGTACCACAGTCTCTTGATGATCACACCTTTGTAGTACAATTTGAAATCTGGCATTCTGATGCCCCCGACTCTGGTTTTCTTTTTCAATATCCCACTGGCTATTTAGGGTCTTTTCTGATTCCATACAAATCTTAAGATGATTTGTTCCAACTCTGTGAAGAAAGGCCATGGTATTTTGGTAGGGATTGCATTGAACATGTAAATTGCCCTGGGTAGCATAGACAGTTTCACAATATTAATTCTGCCAATCCATGAGCATGGAATATTTTTCCATCTCTTTGTGTCTTCCTCAATTTCTTTCAGAAGTGTTCTGTAGTTTTTAGGGTATAGATACTTTACCTCTTTGGGTAGGTTTATTCCTAGGTATCTTATGCTTTTGGGTGCAATTATAAATGGGATTGACTCCTTAATTTCTCTTTTTTCAGTCTCATTGTTAGTGTATAGAAATGCACTGATTTCTGGGCATTGATTTTGTATCCTGCCACACTGCCGAATTGCTGTATGAGTTCTAGCAATCTTGGGGTGGAGTCTTTTGGGTTTTCTATGTACAGTATCATGTCTTCTGCGAAGAGGGAGAGTTTGACTTCTTCTTTGCCAATTTGAATGCCTTTTATTTCTTTTTGTTGTCTGATTGCTGAGGCTAGGACTTCTAGTACTATGTTGAATAGCAGTGGTGAGAGTGGACATCCCTGTCGTGTTCCCGCTCTTAGGGGAAAGGCTCCCAGTGTTTCCCCATTGAGAATGATATTTGCTGTGGGCTTTTTGTAGATGGCTTTTAAGATGCTGACGAATGTTCCCTCTATCCCTACACTCTGAAGAGTTTTGATCAGGATTGGATGCTGTATTTTGTCAAATGCTTTCTCTGCATGTATTGAGAGAATCATATGGTTCTTGTTTTTTCTCATGTGGATGTGATCTATCACGTTGATTGTTTTACCAGTGTAGAACCAGCCTTGCATCCTGGGGATAAATCCCACTTGGTCATGGTGAATAATCTTCTTTTTTTTTTTAATTTTTTAAATTTATTTATTTATGATAGTCACAGAGAGAGAGAGAGGCAGAGACACAGGCAGAGGGAGAATCAGGCTCCATGCACCGGGAGCCCGATGTGGGACTCGATCCTGGGTCTCCAGGATCACACCCTGGGCCAAAGGCAAGCGCCAAACCGCTGCGCCACCCAGGGATCCCAGTGAATAATCTTCTTAATGTACTGCTGGATCCTATTGGCTAGTATCTTGTTGAGAAGTTTTGCATCGGTGTTCATCAGGGATATTGGCCTATAATTCTGCTTTTTGGTGGGGTCTTTGTCTGGTTTTGGAATTAAGGTGATGCTGGCCTCATAAAACAAGTTTGGAAGTATTCCGCCACTTTCTATCCTTCGTAACAACTTAAGTAGACTAGGTATTATTTCTTCTTTAAACGTTTGATAGAATTCCCCTGGGAAGCCATCTGGCCCTGGACTTTTGTGTCCTGGGAGGTTTTTGATGACTGCTTCAATTTCCTCCCTGGTTATCGGCCTGTTCAGGTTTTCTATTTCCTCCTGTTCCAGTTTTGGTAATTTGTGGTTTTCCAGAAATGCATGCATTTCTTCTATTGGCGTATAGCTGCTTATAATATGTTTTTTAAATGGTATGCATTTCCTTGGTATTGGTTGTGATCTCTCCTCTTTCATTCATGATTTTATTAATTTGAGTCTTTTTTTCTTTTTAATAAGGCTGACTAATGGTTTATCTATCTTATTAATTCTTTCAAAGAACCAACTCCTGGTTTTGTTGATCTGTTCTACAGTTCTTCTGGTCTCTATTTCATTGAGTTCTGCTCGAATCTTTATTATCTCTCTTCTTCTGCTTAGTGTAGGTTTTATTTGCTGTTCTTCCTCCAGCTTCTTTAGGTGTGAGGTTAGCTTGTGTATTTGAGTTTTTTCCAATTTTTTTGAGGGATGCTTGTATTGCGATGCATTTCCCTGTTAGGACTGCTTTTGCTGTATCCCAAAGATTTTGAATGGTTGTATCTTCCTTAGTTTCCATGAATCTTTTTAATTCTTCTCTAATTTCCTGGTTGACCTATTCATCTTTTAGTAGGTTGCTCTTTAACCTCCACGTGTTTGAGTTTCTTCCAAATTTCTTCAGTCTCTTCAATAGATGGTGCTGGGAACATTGGACAGCCACATGCAGAAGAATGAAACTAGACCATTCTTTTACACCATACACGAAGATAATTCAAAATGGATGAATGATCTAAATGTGAGACAAGATTCCATCAAAATCCTAGAGGAGAACATAGGCAACACCCTTTTCGAACTTGGCTACAGCAACTTCCTGCAAGATACATCTATGAAGGCAAGAGAAACAAAAGCAAAAATGAACTATCGGGACTTCATCAAGATAAAAAGCTTCTGCACAACAAAAGAAACAGTCAACAAAACTAAAAGACAACCTACAGAATGGGAGAAGATATTTGCAAATGACCTATCAGATAAAGGGCTAGTATCCAAGATCTATAAAGAACTTATTAAACTCAACAGCAAAGAAACAAACAATCCAATCATGAAATGGGCAGAAGACATGAACAGAAATTTCACCAAAGAAGACATAGACATGGCCAACAAGCACATGAGAAAATACTCTGCATCACTGGCCATCAGGGAAATAGAAATCAAAACCACGATGAGATACCCCCTCACACCAGTGGGAATGGTGAAAATTAACAAGCCAAGAAACAGCAAATGTTGGAGAGGATGTGGAGAAAGGGGAACCCTCTTGCACTGTTGGTGGGAATGTGAACTGGTACAGCCACTCTGGAAAACTGTGTGGAGGTTCCTCAAAGAGTTAAAAATAGAGTTTCCCTCGACCCAGCAATTGCACTGCTGGGGATTGATCCCAAAGATACGGATGCAGTGAAAAGCCGAGACACCTGCACCCAATGTCTATAGCAGCAATGTCCACAATAGCCAAACAGTGGAAGGAGCCTCGGTGTCCATCGAAGGATGAATGGATACAGAAGATGTGGTCTATGTATACAATGGAATATTACTCAGCCATTAGAAACAATGAATACCCACCATTTGCTTTGACGTAGATGGAACTGGAGGGTATTATGCTGAGTGAAGTAAGTCAATGGGAGAAGGACAAACATTACACGGCTTCAATCATACGGGGAATATAAGAAATATATAAAATATATGAAAGGGATTATAGGGGAAAGGAGAAAAAATGAGTGGGAAAAATCAGGGAGGATAACTGAACAGGAGAGACTCCTATCTCTGGAAACGAACAAGGGGTAGTGGAAGGGGAGGTGGGCGGGGGGATGGGGTGACTGAGTGATGGGCACTGAGGGGGGCATTTGACGGGATGAGCACTGGGTGTTATACTATATGTGGCAAATCGAACTCCAAGTAAAAAATATACAAAAAAAAAAAAAAGATAGGTGTGCAGCCAATGCGGGCTTTGTTTGATGTTTCTTGTAAGAATCAGAAATCATGGATGTTACTTTTCTTCATTGGACATTCCTGTTGAGATTTTTTAAAGGTTTTATTTATTTATTCATGATAAACACAGAGAGGCAGAGACATAGGGAGAGGGAGAAGAAGGCTCCCCCTGGGGAGCCTGATGTGGGACTTGATCCCAGGACCCTGAGCCAAAGGCACATGCTCAACCATTGAGCTACCCAGGTACCCAGGTGCTCCTCCTATTGAGATTGGTACACCTTACCGATAGCACCATGAATCTCATCAAAACTTATTAAACTATTACTCAGAAAGCTTCCAATATGGGTTGATTTCATGCTTCTATTTAGGGTAAATTTCTTTTTCAATTTTATAAGCCTGTAGAACTTATTTGTTTCAATTTCATTATCTCATATGATAGTTCATTAGATACTTGGGAAGTTTTTATAGTTTTAGTTTTAAATTCATATCCGTATTTGGGATTTTGTTTCTTTCCCTCAGAACAAGGAGAGCACATTTTTTTTCAGGAGTGAACAATTCTCTCCACCAAAGGTTCAAAATTAATCTGAACCAGAGAAGACTAGATTTTAAAGAAAACTCATTCTCACAAGCTATCTTATTAAGAATTCCAAGTTGTATAATTCCCATGATATTTTTCATATTAGGACAAGTACAAAATAATTTAATAATTAACTCATTAAAACATTTTATTGTTAAGTGTTTATTATTGTCTGTTTGACTTACCTATTTACTGATCCTTGACACTAAAACAGCAATGAAATCAAGATTATATCACAAACACTTTACTTTTCTCCTCTATGATATGAAAGGAAGGCATGTAAATATAATACTCTGGGATTTAAAAGGAGACTTGAGACTCTGCTTAACACAATGCAAAGGGATAGCTTAGAAACTTCACTTCTGCTCGTACTAATTGTTGACCTAATTTATCAGGAAGTGAAATGAGTAGACGTCAATCTTCTTGATCAATGTGATGAATAGAACCTGTGTGTTTCAGAGAACACCTTCTTACACGAAGGTCAGCAAATTCTTAAGGGAAAATGTTTGATAGATGCTATTAAATGTACAAGGCCTGGGTGTATTGCTTATTGACATGTTCTTAAATTAAATGATTTTCACTCATGCTTGAAGGTCAAACCAGCCACCCTTTGATAAAGCACCAGCGACAAGATCATTCTTGATGAAATGCTGAGCTCTTGGTCAGAAAATTAAGAGTTTTTTTATACGCTTAAAATAGATCTGAGGGCAAAGGAGGGAGAGGAAACAAAAGGTTTGTTAGGGACCCAAAGAAAACAACAGTTTTATATACAGTTGTTTTTCTTCTGGACAATAAAGCAGAAAATGCTTCTCATGGCCACCTAATGAGGGCATGATAGACTCCAGCCTTCTTAATTTGCATATTCAGACAACATGGCATTAGTACAGAGCATCCCGGTGCTCAGACATCTCCCTGGTAGCTGAATGCTGGTTTGCAAAGTGCCCTTGGATCCCAAACAGCTAAAAAGGCATTTGTGAGCAGATGGCAATTGTGTGATGAAAAGTCTAATTGTATTTGCCTTCTCTAATGGAGAGAGAGCCAGGACAGTCAGGCAGGTCAAGGCATGTGGGCAGGACTAACATATTGTGTGTGAAGAGAGAACTTGGAAAGCTCAGATGGATAGCTAATGAGACAACTTACAGGCCTCAATGCTGATTCTCTGTCTGCAAAATGATTAACGAAAGGCAAAAATTGAAGCAGTAATGTAGAAAATGCAGGCTCAGAAGCCTCATGAATGCATTCACAGAGCCCAGGGGCATTGAAACCAGACAGAACTATGCTCCTGAATCCCAACTATACCATCTACAAACTGTGTGACACCAGGCAAACTAATGCATTTCTCTAAGCCTTAGTCCTCTCACATATAAAACGGTAATAATCCACCCACCATAGCTTGCTGTGAGGATTACATGAAATGATATAAGTAGAAATAGCACTTAGAGCAGAGTGTTTGGTTCATAGTAAGAGCTTAATAAATATTACCAATTAGTTTTAGCAGATACCTAAATGATGAAGGCAGGGTTGGGGGCATGATGATGTTGGGTCCCCTAGAAGCAGAGCCGGGGGTAAGGATTATTGGGAACTAAATGCCAGTTGCAGGGCCACCCACAGTCATGTTTTAGTGATCTCAAAATCTGACTGTGGACCTCTTTTCCTAATTCT
The DNA here is from genome assembly GCF_048164855.1 of Canis lupus baileyi. NCBI lineage: Eukaryota > Metazoa > Chordata > Mammalia > Carnivora > Canidae > Canis > Canis lupus. The sequence continues at coordinate 34,377,462 of NC_132876.1, forward strand.
CTGTTCAGGAATGTTGCTGGCTTAAATGCAGCCATGGTAGGGAGTGTTTCTACCATAGAAAACAGTGAATACTATAATCAGCCTCCCTTACTCCGCCCATGCCAGCCGGTTGTTAAACATTTACCAGCACACCCTTGCTTATAAGTAAATCGAGGAAATTTCTTTTGAAATGTGATCCTTATATATGATTTCTAAGGTGGAGTAAAACCTGAACTAGTAAAAGTCCCAAATGTGTAGAAACAGCCAAGCTATTACCAGATAATGGCTTTCTTGATTTCATCAATGTCATCACTGTCCACCATTGTTGGTCCTTCTACTCACTCTTCTTCAGTCCTTCACTGATAAATAACCTGGCTCTAGCAATGGATAGAAACTGATACAGTAATGTGACTTTAACAATAGACTAGGGAGATTCAGTAGGACAGGAACACAGAATGGAGTCACTCAGCAACCTGAAGTCACTTGGAGAAGCAATGGATTCATTTACACCGTAGTTGATTTCTTCACAAAGGAGGCTATATCCTAACCCAAAGAGACAGTTCAAAGTCAGTGGTATTACTTCCCAAACCAGGTAATCAAATTTACTAAACATGTTTGCAAAGTCATGCTGAGGATCTTTGCAAAGCAGTCAAACTCTCTGTCTTGTGAACGACAACCATATAAGAACAACTGCAAACTGGACCAGACTGAGAATAAAGCAAGAAATCAGCCCCAAGGATTCCTTTCAGTGTGGAGACAAAATAATTTACGATGTCTCTAAAATCCTCCATCATCCTCTCATACTTTGGGGAAAACACAAAGCAAAACAAAAACCACTGAAACTCATTTTCAAAATTCACATTTGCTTCCTTAGGGAGTTAAGAGGTATTTAGAAAAAAAGATTTAATTACACCTCTGAGGATACAACCCCAGCCCAACTATAATCCAGGCATTCATAGAATAAGGCTTCATCAAAAAGTGCTTGCTATTGGTGGGTTGTACTGCCAGGTATCCTAGTCTATTTATAAAAAAAAAAAAAAAAAAAAAAAAAAAAAAAAAAAAAAAAAACATAAGGAGTAACTTTCCCAAAATCCCTTGAAACGCTGGGAGTAACATATTCTGAGCCCATAAGCAATATGACATTTGGATGGGTCCTTAGATTTATCTGTGACATTAGGAAATTGCATCATCATTCTTTTTTTAAAAAAGGTTTTATTTATTTTAGAGAGAGAAAGCATGAGCAGAGGAGGGGCAGAAGGAGAAGGAGAGGGAGAAGCAGACTTTCCACTGATCAGGGAGCCCAATGAAGGGCTCAATCCCATGACCCTGAGATCATGACCTGAGCCAAAATCAAGTCGGATGCTTAATTGACTGAGCTACTCAAGCTCCCCACAATGCTTTCTTATGTAAATGTTGCAATGCCCCTTTGTATAGTGTAAACTTTAGGGGGTCAGTGACCATGACTATTTCTATCACTGTTGGATTTTCAGTTCCTAACACAAGGCTAAGGTCAATAAGCGTTTACTGGATGAATGAATCAAATCATGTTAATCATGCTGCTCTGAAACATCCCATATCAGGATATAAAGAGTGGCTGTATTATTTTTAACAGCTTTATATTATTCCATCATATTCATTAACTCCTTTTCTTGTCCTATGACCCAGCACTACAAGGTCTTTACACAAAGGGTACAAACATAGTGATTTAAAGGGGCACATGCACCCCAATGTTTATAGCAGCAATATCCACAATTGCCAAACTATGGAAAGAGCCCAATGTCCATCAACAGATGAATGGATAAAGAAGAATATATGCCATAAAGTATTACTCAGCCATCAAAAGAATGAAATCCTGCCATTTGCAATGTCATGGACAGAACTAGAGGGTATTATGCTAAGTGAAATAAGTCTGTCAGAGAAAGACAAATACCATGATTTCACTCATGTGGAATTTAAGAAATAAGACAGATGAATGTAGGGGAAGGGAAGGAAAAATAAAATAGGGAGGTAAATCATAAGAGACTCTTAAGTATGGGAAACAAACTGAAGGTTGCTTGAGGGGAGATGGGCAGGGGATGGGATAATTGGATGATGGGCATTAAGGAGGACACTTGACATAATGAGCACTGGGTGTTATATGCAACTGATGAATTACTAAATTCTACCCTTGAAACTAATAATACACTGTATATGCACTAAATTGAAATTTTTAAAGATTTTATTTATTTATTCATGAGAGACACAGAGAGAGAGAGAGGCAGAGACACAGGCAAAGGGAGAAGCAGGCTCCATGCAGGGAGCCTGATATGGGACTCAATCCTGGGTCTCCAGGATCATACCCTGGGCTGAAGGTGGCGCTAAACCACTGAGCCACCCAGGCTGCCCTAAATTGAATTTAAATGAAAATAAAACCCTTTTCTGATGGCTATTAATATTTCTAATTTTTTCTATTAAACAATGTTTAGTAAATATTTGGGTAATTGTTGAAGAATATCTTCAAGATAAATTCTTAGCAGTACAATTGTTGGGCTAAATGTATATACATTTTCAGGCATCTGGGTGGCTAAGTGGTTGAGCGTCTGCCTTTGGCTCAGGTTGTGATCCCGGAGTCCTGGGATTGAGTCCTGCATCAGGCTTCTTGCAGGGAGACTGCTTCTTCCTCAGCCTGTTGCTCTGCCTCTCTCTCTCTCTTTCTCTCTCTCTCTCTCTCTCTCTCATGAATAAATAGATAAAATCTTCTAAAAATGTATATACATTTTTACTTTGAATATATATTGCCAAATACAGGATTTTGTTGCTGTTTGGAAGGCATAGTACGGAAGAGATATTCTAGAAAGAGTTATGATTTGGGCAGACTATTTGGAAGAACACTTTTCCCCCTTTATAATTTGTCTACCTATACACGGACACGAAGCAGCAATTATTAATTTAGATTTCTTAGATATAATGCTCCAAGATGTTCTAAGTTTCACTAACTTCTCTGCTTTGGAAGAGACCAAGATAACTTCCACCCCCTTCAATCTGTCTTGCATACCATGACCAATCAATGTACCTTAAACACCTTTAATTATGCTACTCAGATTGGAAAAATGGCATTGGTCTGGAATTATGTGCGATTCTTGTTTTCTTCATACTTTTCTGTGTTTTCCAAATGTTTTAAAACATACATGTATTTTTTAAAGATTTTTATTAAGTTATTTTATTTCCAGTATAATTAACATACAGTGTTATATTAGTACATGTATTGTTTTATAATAGAAAAATGTCATTAAGAGAAGAAGTAGCACTCTCTGGGACTTGAAAATCAATAGTAAATGAATATATATTTACTTCTCTAACCAAAAAAAGAAAGATAATAAACTCTTTATTTTATTTTATTTTATTTTTTTTAAAGATTTTATTTATTTATTTATTCATGAAAGACTGAGAGACAGAGAGAGCCAGAAACAAAGGCAGAGGGAGAAGCAGGCTCCACGCACCGGGAGCCCGATGTGGGATTCGATCCCGGGTCTCCAGGATCGCGCCCTGGGCCAAAGGCAGGCGCCAAACCGCTGCGCCACCCAGGGATCCCTAAACTCTTTTTTTTAAACTCTTTTTTTTTCAATTCCAATTGCTGTCTACTCTGTACAACTTTTAAATATCTCTATCTGGTAATTTGAGGCTCTCCATTATCTACGCTCAAACTTAATTTCCAAAGTTATCACTGGCAATCACCTTTTTGAACTCATTGCTAAATACATTAATGTAAGCATGGTCTCTGGAACAACATGCCTTTCATTATGGGTTTGTTCATGTCATTTGCCTGACCATATAAAATGTCTACTCCTTTTCCTCATTACAAACCTTAAAAAAACTCTCAAAGTCAAATGAAATTCTACTTCTTTAGGAAAGACTTCTTTTATTGGCTTACCCTGAAAGCTGTTTTTTCATTAATGCTAAGTTGATTTCTATCCTATACTGATAAATTATTAGTTTGCTTTTCATAATGAATTGTCCAAACATATAATTTTAAGAACCTAGAGCTGCACTGCTCAATAGGGTAGTCAAAAGTGATATAGTGAATGCTGGGACACCTGCACTCCAATGTTCATAGCAGCAATGTCCACAATAGCCAAACTGTAGAGGGAGCCATGGAGCCATGATGCCCTTCAAATGATGAATGGATAAAGAAGATATATATATATCTTCTGTATATATATATATATATATATATATATATATATATATATATAATGGAATATTATTCAGCCATTAAAAAGGACAAATACCCACCATTTGCTTTGATGTAGATAGAACTAGAAGGTATTATGCTGAGTGAAATAAGTCAATCAGAGAAGGACAGTCATCATATGGTTTCACTCAAATGTGGAATATAAGAAATAGTGAAAGGGATTATAAAGAAAAAGAGGAAAGCCAGATGGGGAAAAATTAGAGAGGAAGACAAATCATGAGAAGAGATTCGTAACTCTGCGAAATAAACAAAGGGTTGCAGAAGGGGAGGTGGGTGGGGGAATGGAGTAACTGGGTGATGGGCACTAAAGAGGGCACTTGATGAGATGAGCACTGGGTGTTATATTACATGTTGGCAAATTGAATTTAAATAAATAATTAAATAGTTAAACAAATAAAATGAAATGAACAATTATTAGCTGATTACTAAGCTAACCAGAGACTTCAGTGGCCACACATGACAATGAATATAAACTTTACAAAGTTAGTTCAAAAATACCCACTGGAAAGTTAAAAAAAAAACCCTTCTGGGATAAACAAAGAGCAACAACAATAAACCCTGTAGAAGAGGGAGAATCTGATTGAGAGTTGCCACATTTAAAATGTCCAATTTTTAACAAATAAATTGTGAGACATGTAGAAAAAGCAAGAAAGTATTGCTCATGCATAGGAAATCAACAGATTGTATTCAGGAAGCCCAGATATTGGACTTACTAGACAAAGACTTTAAGTTACATAGTTTAAACATGGCCAAAGAACTAAAGGAAATAATTTCTAAACAACTAAAGTAGGAGAATAATGTCTTAACAAGCACAGAATATCAATAAAGGCAAATAACTAAAATAAGGAACCAAGTAAAAATTTTGAAGTTGGAAAGTATAGTAACTGAAGTGAAAAATTCCCTAGACAGGCTCACCGGCAGACTTAAGCAATCAGAAGACAGCTTCTGTGAAACTGAAAATAGATTAAGTTTATACAATAAAAGAAAAAAAAAGAACAATGAATTGAGCCTCAGAGACCTGTGGGACAACATTAAACATACTAAGATACACACAGTGGGAGTTTGAGAGGGAGGAAAAAGAAATGGGCAGAAAGAGTAACTGAAGAAAGAATGGCCAAAACTATTCCATATTTTATGAAAAAACTCTCAATCTACTCACTAAGAAGCTCAACAAACTCCAAGTAAGATAAATTAAATACAGGTAAAAATAAGTCCCCAGTTGTAATCGCTACATCTTAAGTACTCAATAGCCACATATGGTTTTGTGGCTACCATATTGGACATTGCAGATAAAGACAATGTCAATAATTGCTAAAAATTCTATTGGAGAGCACTGACCCAGAATGTAAGGTTAGGGCTTTGCATATTGATGTCCGGTGCTCCCTAGTTCCCTGTTCCTGAGTCCCGTTAATTCTTTACCTAAAGGCACTTCCCACTCCTAACTAGCACCACCATACACACATCTCTGAGCTCAGTTCCACTTCTTGAACAAATTATAATCCTGTAAATAAAAAGGAATTTTAAGAGTTCTAACTAGGCCACCGAACTCAGTATTACTTCACTCTTATTCATAATCCTACCCTTTTCTTGTGCTCTCATTCTAATGACTTGATTTCTGACTTGTTTTCTGACAAAGTGGCCACCTTTAGTTCTTGTACTTGATTCCTATGTATATTTTTTCCCTCTGCCAGAGCACAGTTTTCTATCTTATAACCAGCCTGGGACCATAATTCTAGGACTAAAGCTCTGCTTTGCCTTTGCCAAATTCTTTCCCACAGGCTAAAGACCTTCAAAACCATAGCTCAAAATTGGAGTTCCTACTACCTATCACCAGTTTAGTAAACATTAATAATAGGGGAGAGGACTCATTTAAATGCCAGACACAGTTTAGCTGCTTTAATTCTCAGTGCAATGTTGAAGCATTGATCATGTATATTACTTCTATTTTAGAGATAAGGAAATTAAAGCTCAGAGAGATTGTGTAGTATGTCTAATGTCATTTAAGAAATAAATGACAGACCTGGTGTTTTAATCAGATTCATCTGGCTTTAGAATCTATATTTCTTCTACTATTATGTATACTCAACATTAGAGACTAGCTCTTGATAGTGTTTTGTAAGTTGGTGACTGGGATGATATAAACAGACATGGTCTGTTACATTATCATGTAGCAGACATCCCTTATTCCAACTCTCTGCCTCCACTGTTGCCTTTCTGTTGATCTGAGATTGCTTATTGCTGTTGTTGGCTCACCTACTTTATTGCTTCCTGATGGATTTTCTGATGTTGACTGTGGTAGTTAACTACTTGCCTATAGGCTCCTGATAATCATGTTTTATTTGTTCGACTGGACTTCTTTATTTCTGTTTGCCTCACCAGCATCTACTCCAATTCAAGGGAGACATCTAGTTTTCTGGTCCTGACCCTTTCAGTCCCTTTCGTCATAATGCCATTAAACAAATCAAGCCTATTCTACATATGACATTGCTTGGCACAGAGGCGGGCACATGGTAGGGACAAATATATATATATATATATATATATATATATTTATATATATTATATATTATATATTATATAATATATATAATAATATATATATTTTTTTAAGATGTTATTTATTTACTCATTTATCTATTTGACAGAGAATGAGAGAGCACAGGCAGATAGAGCAGTATGCAGAGGGAGAGGGAGGAGCAGGCTCCCCATGGAGCAGGGAACCCAAGGTAGGGCTCAATCCCAGGACCTAGGATCACGACCTGAACTGAAAGCAGACCCTTAACTAACTGAAGCACCCAGGACAAATAGGACAAATACATATTTGCAGTGGTTAAGCAAATAGTGATTTTTTAAAACGTACTCTTTTTTTTTAAAGATCTATTTATTTATTTTAGAGAGAGAGAGAGAGAGCATGAGAGTGCATGAATGGGGGGAGGGCCAGAGGGAGAGACTCTTTCAAGCAGACTCTCTGCTGAGCTTGGAGACTGCCACAGGGCGCAATCCTACAACCCATGAGATCATGACCTGAGCCAAAACCAAGAGTGGGATGCTTAACTGACTGAGCCACCTAGGCACCCCTAAAGAGTGATTCTTAATATAAAGCATTAAAAAAGGTACATGCAGTAAGTCTTAATTGCTCGGCTTCAGTAATGAATGTCTCCTATGTGGCATAAAATACCATGGGAATAAAAAAAAAATCAAGAAGTCACATAGGGTCAGGAAGAAGGGAATCCTTTGTGTCAAGCTAAGCACAACCAATAATTAAAACAAATATTAATATTTATATCATTAAAAATATTGGTGCTGTTAATTTTAAGCGGTGATAAACAAGCTGCCATTCATTGAATGGTGAATAAAATTAAAAAATTATGGCAAGTTCTTTACATATATCATTTGATTTAATCGCCTCACATTGAAACATAGGAGCATCATGACCTTTTTCAAAATGAAAATCTAAGTACTTTTACTAAGGTCAAATAATAACTTGAGAATTTCTGTAAAGGGGGGTCTTATTAGGGGTACATAATGGGAAAAGCAAAGGGACTTGTCTTGAAGTTTTGTGGGCAAGTTAAACCATTATCTTAGTTTATTGAGGTGTCTTCAATTAGTGTTTTTTTAATTTATTTTTTATTGGTGTTCAATTTGCCAACATATAGCATAACACCCAGTGCTCATCCCATCAAGTGCCCCACTCAGTGCCCATCACCCAGTCACCCCCACCCCCGCCCACCTCCCCTTCTACCACCCCTAGTTCGTTTCCCAGAGTTAGGAGTCTCTCATGTTCTGTCTCCCTTTCTGATATTTCCCACTCATTTTTTTCTCCTTTCCCCTTTATTCCCTTTCACTATTTTTTATATTCTCCAAATGAATGAGACCATATAATGTTTGTCCTTCTCCGATTGACTTATTTCACTCAGCATAATACCCTCCAGTTCCATCCACGTTGAAGCAAATGGTGGGTATTTGTCGTTTCTAATGGCTGAGTAATATTCCATTGTATACATAGACCACATCTTCTTTATCCATTCATCTTTCGATGGACACCGAGGCTCCTTCTGCAGTTTGGCTACTGTGGACATTGCTGCTAGAAACATCGGGGTGCAGGTGTCCCGGCGTTTCATTGCATTTGTATCTTTGGGGTAAATCCCCAGCAGTGCAATTGCTGGGTCGTAGGGCAGGTCTATTTTTAACTCTTTGAGGAACCTCCACACAGTTTTCCAGAGTGGCTGCACCAGTTCACATTCCCACCAACAGTGTAAGAGGGTTCCCTTTTCTCCGCATCCTCTCCAACATTTGTGGTTTCCTGCCTTGTTAATTTTCCCTATTCTCACTGGTGTGAGGTGGTATCTCATTGTGGTTTTGATTTGTATTTCCCTGATGGCAAGTGATGCGGAGCATTTTCTCATGTGCATGTTGGCCATGTCTATGTCTTCCTCTGTGAGATTTCTGTTCATGTCTTTTGCCCATTTCATGATTGGGTTGTTTGTTTCTTTGGTGTTGAGTTGAATAAGTTCTTTATAGATCTTGGAAACTAGCCCTTTATCTGATAGGTCATTTGCCAAAGTCTTCTCCCATTCTGTAGGTTGTCTTATAGTTTTGTTGACTGTATCTTTTGCTGTGCAAAAGCTTCTTATCTTGATGAAGTCCCAATAGTTCATTTTTGCTTTTGTTTCTTTTGCCTTCGTGGATGTATCTTGCAGGAAGTTACTGTGGCCGAGTTCAAAAAGGGTGTTGCCTGTGTTCTCCTCTAGGATTTTGATGGAATCATGTCTCACAATTAGTGTTTTTTTTTAAGATTTTATTTATTTATTCATGAGAGACAGAGAGAGAGAGAGAGGCAGAGACACAGGCAGAGGGAGAAGCAGGATCCATGCAGGGAACCCGACGTGGGACTTGATCCTGGGTCTCCAGGATCCAGGATCACACCCTGGGCCTAAGGCAGCACTAAACCACTGAGCCACCCGGGCTGACCTTCAATTAGTGGTTAATGGGAATTATGGGCAGGGGAAAGCAGTGATAAGGACACTGCCGCTGTTAAACTAGTAAATTGTTTGCTGGGATTTGGATGTAGACTGGCTGAATCTAAACTCAAAAATATAGCACCATGATATCTCACACAAAGCTACATTCCAAACAGGGACTCTCCCTCTCTCTACTCTAGAAAGTAGACACTGAGATCTGATCGGGATATTATCTTTAGGGAACAAATTATTTCAGGAAAAATTTCATCAGGAGTTTTTTGTGTTTTAAGAAAGCAGTTTGTGAGTTTTGTTTTGTTTTGGAAAAACAATTGACAAGATCCTTCAAATTTAAATTGCAGAGATTTTAGGTCACTATATGCAGTGGCTTTTCTTGGCTGCCCACAGGCAGTGAGTGATTTTTGTGGAGGTCTTTCCTGACTCATCCATCTGTAGTCATATTTTTACTGTTCCATAAGAATATCCAGCTGACTGATAACCTCCACAATGCACAGGACTTCTGAATCTATCAAGAGACTCTGCAAGAAGTGTGAGATGGTGGCTAAATTTCTTCCTTGATAACTGACCATATCACCCATTAATAGTGTCATTTCTCCTGGCATCTGTCAAATAAGACAATCTGAAAATTTGGAAAATGTCCCAAGGAAGAAAGATAACTTGAAGTCCTTAGCTATAGTGATTGTCTCATTTTTATCTCTTGTCTTGCAGAACCTGGTGTTCTGTGAGAAGTGCAAATGTCCTTAGTGAGCAAGTTATTGTGCAAGGTCTGCCCATTAGCTGATTGCTGAACAAGTGACAACAGAACTCCTGTGGGTTTTGGAACTGTGCTGATTTCAGCCTGCCTTTGTGCTATAAAATCAACCTAAAAAAGGCACATGATGACTCGAGTCATACATTAATTTTTATTTTTATATTAACTGCTTATCCAAACATAGAAAAAGCAAATGTGCAGACTCATGCCTCCTGCTTGTTTACCAATGCTGGAAAGTCTAATCAGTATCTACAAAGAGGTGCTAATGTTTAAGGAGGAAGCACAGAGTGTTCCAAGTTAGATTGACACCAGTCAGTGTTCTAGTATGTAATTCAAAATCTTTTCCTGAAATGTCTGTGGCCTTTAGTGATACACAATAAGAGAAAGCCACAGTCCCCTTTTAATCACTGTTTCTAACTAGTGAGAGCTAGATAAACACAAATCTACCTTAGAGGAGTGCTTCCACTGAGATAGAGGGGTTTGTGCTTCCCTGTGAACTTTTTTAAAAAGGATTTTTATTTATTTATTCATGGGACACACACACACAGAGGCAGAGACATAGGCACAGGGAGAAGCAGGCTCCCCATGGGGACCCCGAAGAGGGACTCAATCTCAGGACCCTGGGATCACCACCTAAGCCAAAGGCAGATGCTCAACCACTGAGCCACCCAGGCGCCCCTTCCCTGTGAACTTCTGAGTGATACTCACTTTCTTTATTCTTTTGTTTTGTTTTGTTTTGTTTTTTTCAGTAAGGTCTATGACTAACATGGGGCTTGGACTCATGACCTGGAGATCAAGAGTCATATGCTCTACCAACTAAACGAGCCAGGCGCCTCTGAGTGGTATTCACTCTCAGGATGAATGTTCAGCCTGTCAAGTCTTTATGGGTCTGGTTGAACAAATTCTAAGTCGTTTATATAAGGTGCCATGATGGCCTGAAAGATCTAGTCACTCTCAAGTAGGAATGTCTAGATCCAAAGGAAGATTATGTAATCTAAATGACAAATACAAAATAACAGAACCTACAGACAGAGAAAGTGCTGCACTTTCTGCTCCCTTCTCCCATGCTTCATACTACTTCAGGCCTCCTTCCTGCATGGAAAAAAAAAACAAAAAACAAAAAACAAAAAACCAAGAACACAAACTTGTAATAGACTGGGAAAGCAGGGATTTTTACTCCATTATATTGCCTCTGCTTCCCTCTGTTCCTCAAAGCTGAGTTTTATTGCTATTTTTATTAGGGCCAGGTATGCCCCACTTCCTGTCTGAGACAGACAATTTATATGTAATATCAACCACATCAGACAGTGAGACTCAGAAGTAAACTGCATAGCCCAAATTGAATTCCAGTCACAAGTAAGGGAGCCTCAAAATTGTTTCCCAGTACCAAATATGCCCATGATTTTGTGCCTAAAGACACTCAGGTGTTAGTTTGCTTCCAGTTGGCAGCTGTCCCTTGTCACTGCCACCCCAGTACTGAGTCCACAGTTTTGGATTTGGTCCTTAAAGTTTAAGGGCTCAGGGTCTTGGGGCACTTGGGTGATGCAGTTGGATAAGTGTCCAGCTTTTGGTTTCAGCTCCAGTCATGGTCTTGTGGTCATGAGACTGAGCCCACGTCAGGCTCCACGCTCAGCAGGAAGTCTACTTGGGATTCTCTCTCCCTCACCTTACCCCTCCCGCTTGGGCTCTCTCTCTTTCTCTCTCAAATAAATAAACCTTTTTGGAAAAAAAAGAGTTTGGGGTCCAGAATCATATTTCATGGTTCATATCCTAATTATCACTGACTTGCTTGGAGACTTTTGTACAAATAACTCAGCTACTTTGAACTTCAATTTTCAAAACTGGAAATTAAAATAGTAATCAAACCTGACTCATAAGGCCATTAGGAAGATTAAGTAAGATGGTACATCTAATGTAGTTAACAGAATGTCTTCACATAGCAAGGACATTGGATGTCACCTGTTGTTGTTATTACTCTTAATCACTCAACTAACCTGCTTAATGCCCTGATCAGGAGCTTTCTCTGAGCTGCACACCCAGCACAGTGGCTGCTTAAAGAGTTTTGAGGAAGAAAGTAACTAATGCTAGTCTCTCCTTATGTGTAGACTTCCTAGATGAGGACTTCCACCCACCTGCTTCTGTCTTCTATACATCCTGTTCAGTGTTTTGTCTTCTCTACTTGATTAAGACATTGAAACCATCTTCAGCACTGTGGTATGGTATACCATGCCTTTATGCATATAGTTACACTCTTAGCTCCACCAAACCTGATTAGACCCTTGCATGTGCCCCAGAACAAGATCCTAAACCCTTCCTCTTATTAATTGTTTAATACTACCTCTGGTACTCCTGAGTAATGGCAATAAATGATAGGTCAATAGCTTCCCTCTCTCCATCATTGGGGATTTCATTTTCCTTTTTTGTCATCTTGAGTCAATAGATGAAAGAAAGATGAGATCAATCAGGCTTGAACTTTCAGAGAGGAACCAACCAAGGTGAGCATGATAGGCATTAAAAATAGACCCTACTCTCCTTATCCTTGAAAATTATGCACCCTACCTATACATGGATGCCAGAAATTCCACAGCTAAAACTGTCCCTAATTTAAGAATACAATCCTTGGCTCAAGCAAAAAACCCCACAGAACAGCTAACATCAATCTACCATCCATTTTATACTGTTAGCCTTTTTGATCTCTCTCAATGCTCTCATTCTCTGATGAACCCACTTATAAACTCAAATTTGCCCCATTTCCTGAAGCAATCCCAACATTCAAGATTCACATTTTTTAATTGAATTTTTAATTGAATTTTGACACACAATGTTACGTTAGTTTCAGGTGTACAACATAGTGATTTGACAAATTTATACATTATGCTCTGGTTACCACAAGTGTAGCTCCCATTTACCATCATACAGTGCTATTATAATACCATCCATTATATTCCCTAAGCTGTACCTTTTATTCTCACAAATTATTCATTCCTAACTAGAAGCCTGTATCTCCCATTCCCCTTCACCCATTTTGCTCACCCCTCCCAACTCTTTCCCCTCTGGCAATTATATCATCAATATCTACTTGCTACTACACTGATCCCACAGAGAGAGCATAAGAAAATAAAAAGAAAAAATGGAAGTTTAAGTAGGCTGATACCTCCAACCATGGTTCATAGAACAAGGAAATAAGCATGCACAATTCCATGCATGTGTGCATGCTCTCAAGTATATGCACATACTCACCCTAGAAGTGATAGATTAGTAGAGATGGTATGTGTAAACGAAAAGGCAGGGAAGGGTGCCAGGCCGGCTTAGTCCGTGGAGTATGTAACTCTTGATCTCAAGTTTTGAGTCCCAAGCTGGATGGAAAGATTACTTAAAAATAAAATCTTAAAGAAAAGAAAAGGCAGGGAGATGGCCACGTAGAGGCAAGGTGAGGTGAAGCAGAACTAACAGGAGAAATTTCTAAATGATGGTTATTGAAAAAGGCAATGAAATCAGGTGAACAGGGACCCATAAGGGGAAATGATAATGTCACAGAGTAAAAGAATTAGAACAAGATCACAATTTCACACAAACCTGTCCATAGAGAAACAACATAAAACTTCACACAAATACATTGATGTTTTGGATATTAAAGCATATTAGAATAAAAAGGGTGAGTTCTAATCAATGCTGACAAATACCACCACCACTACAACAATCTAGACCAATATAGTGTCCCTATTTTTAGACAGATAGGTCCATAGGGTTATAGTAAAGAGCATTTCTTATAAAAAATTACAGGGATCCCTGGGTGGCGCAGCGGTTTGGCGCCTGCCTTTGGCCCAGGGCCCTATCCTGGAGACCCGGGATCGAATCCCACGTCGGGCTCCCGGTGCATGGAGCCTGCTTCTCCCTCTGCCTGTGTCTCTGCCTCTCTCTCTCTCTCTCTCTCTGTGTGACTATCATAAATAAATAAAAATTTTAAAATAATTACAATGATCACAGAACTCTTTCTGCAACATTTTTGAAATGCTCACTCACAATGTAAAAATTAAGTATAAATATGTATTCACTGAAAAGCATCCCTCTGACACCTTTTTTGTCTTTTCTCAATTTTCATAACTACTTTCAAAGAGATGAATGTTCTTTTTAGTTTCCTGTGTAGTTGTCTGGTGGTTTTTTAGGCAAATACAAATAATTTTCTCATTGCTCTATTTTATAAAAATGGCAGCATACTAAACATACTTTTCTGCATCTTTTTTTCTCATTTTAACTCTTAATCTTGGTATTCTTGCCTTATCAGTAAATATGGAGCTTCCTCATTTGTTTTTTACAGCTCTATCATAGCCCATTGTATGGATATACCACAGTTTATATAGCCAGCCCCCTAGTGGTAGACATTTCCACTGATTTTGGTATTATAACAATGCTACAATTAGTAAATAGGTACATATACCCATATTTTCTTTTGCACATTGTAAGAATACATCTTTAGGTGTATTCCTAGAAGTGAATGCATTTGAATATTGGGAGATATCACCAGATTGGACCACATATAGATTGTGCCATTTTGTGCTCCCATTATCAATATGTGAGAGTTCCTACTTCCCCATGGCACAGCCTCATTTGCCTTTGGATTTATTTCAACATGAAAGTTAACAAATGGCATGTTGATGTAACTTTAATTAGAAAATCTTTTATGAGTAAATAAGACCAAAGCCATATGTAATTGTTTTTATACAAACTCTCTGTTCTTATCTTTCATATACTTTTCTAGCTTACTTTTTCTTATTCATTTGAGGATGCTCTTTATACATTTAGGTGATTAACTCTTTGTACATGAGTTGTCTCGTGCAATCTAGTGTGTAGTGAATGGCCTATCCATTTCTTACTACAAGGCTTATATTACCAACTTTTGTTTTTGTGTATACACCTGTTCAAACTACAAATGTTTAGTATTGAGTTTTTTAAGGGCAGCTTTGCATCTACATATGGCTCAATGAGGTATTACCAATAGCTGTATGATGCTGCAGTTCTGTCTCTAATCCACATGTATCATGTCTTCAGTCTCTGCAGACTGAATAGTCTGTGTCAACATGTTGACGATGAATTATAAACCACTTTTAATGAGTAAAGTCACTTTCCCTTAGAATATAAGCTGAAAATGGAATCCCATATTTACACACAATCATGAAAATTATATTTCTTGTGATACATTAAAAACCCACCCCTTAAATCATCATCAATGACAGCAGTGGCATACCTGGCACATGACATTACAGATAGTGTTGCAGATAAAATTCAGGGTAACAAGTTGAATTTGAGTTTTAAATAAACCATGATTTTTTTAAAGATTTTATTTATTTATTCATGAGAGACACAGAGAGGCAGAGACACAGGCAGAGGGAGAAGCAGACTCCATGCAGGAAGCCTGATGTGGGACTTGATCCTGGGACTCCAGGATCATGCCCTGGGATAAAGGCAGGCACCAAGCCGCTGAGCCACCCAGGGATCCCCCAAACCATGATTTTTTTTAAAGTGTAAGTACACCTGAAATACTACATGGGCATAAACATAGTAAACCATTATTTGTTTCATCTGGAATTCAAATTTAACTAAGCATCCTATATTTTTCTTTGTGAAATCTGACAACCCAGATTGTATTTTTATATTTTTCTGAGAGCCAGATTCCACATCTATGGTTTGTTAAGTTTGAAGCTTGTGCCCAATTGATAATACATGGAATTTTGGAACATGATAAAAAATCTCCTGGACAATAATTTTTTAAGATCATCAAATTCTGTCACACATTTGATGTGTAAATGCTATCTATACTGTCTTCCATAGGCAGCCATTCATCTTGTAACTAGACACTAGAGTAGAAGGAAATTGTCACTACCTAAAAGACCACTCATTTAATGTTTGCATTAAATCATTCAGTAAACCATTTCTCAGATTAAGCAGATTCTCTTTTCTTAAACACTTTCTTCTATTCATTCTAGTATTAGAAGCTACTGAAAACAAGTTAAATCTCTCTTCTATAAGTCGGTCCTTCAAATACCTGAAGACAGGTGAAGACTCGAGATTATTTTCCCCCTTTATATCTTCAGTTGCTTCAGCTTTCTTAATAAAGAATTTATTTATTTATTCATGAGAGATACAGGAAGAGAGACAGAGACATAGGCAGAGGGAGAAGTAGGCTCTGCACAGGGAGCCTGATGTGGGACTCAGTCCCAGGACCCCAGGATCATGACCTGAGCCAAAGGCAGATGCTCAACCACTGAGCCACTCAGGTGCCCCACTTCAGCTGTCTTTTATAGAACAGTGTTCCTCTCCTTTTACACACTAGCAAATATTGATCTTATACCTTCTATGTGTCAGGCACCATGCTAGGTGAAATGACACTGTAATGAACAGCATAAAATTCCCACCACTCAGGACACAATTAGTCTAATGAGGGAACACGTTTATAAAACTTCAGTAAGATTGGGCAGCTCACCGGGTGGCTCAGTGGTTTAGCACTGCCTTCAGCCCAGGGCCTGATCCTGGAGACCCGGGATTGAGTCCCACATCAGGCCCCCTGCATGGAGCCTGCTTCTCCCTCTGCCTGTGTCTCTGCCTCTCTCTCTCTCTCTCTCTCTCTCTCTCTGTGTCTCATGAATAAATAAATAAAATATAAAAAAAAAGATTGGGCAGCCCAGGTGGCTTAGCAGTTTAGTGCCGCCTTCAGTCCAGGGTGTGATCCTGGAGACCCAGGATCGAGTCCCACCTCAGGCTCTCTGCATGGAGCCTGCTTCTCTGTCTGTCTGTCTGTCTGTCTCTCTGTCTCTCATGAGTAAATAAATAAAGCCTTTTAAAAAATAAAAATAAAACTTCAGTAAGAAACAAAAGAGACAGTGGTATTTGGACCAAGATTAACCCTTCTCTCCTCATCCCAGCTCAACAAGGCAGAGATTCCACTATAGACTGCTTCAACCAAGAGCCCAAGACTCCCTTTCTCCTCCCAATATTCAGACAGAAGGTTTTTTTTACCCTAGGAGGAACAGATATCAGTTTTTTTCTTCCTGATCCTTAGTATCTAATGCTAAGTCTCAGGAGAGTGTGGTGGGGAGATTGGGGCTCCCTTATACCTAAAATACACTCATGAAACAGAGATTTTACTTAGGGTACAGCACATGGAGATATTGGGGCCCTGACCACTCTTTCCTCGGCTTGGGATGATAATTTCATGCCAGTAAAGGCAAGTTGAGGGTATATAAGGCTGCTGCCCACCCCTCCATTGACTAGAGATGTCACTCAGAAAGAAGCTAGGTAAAAATATTGAAAATCAAAGACAAAAAGAAAATCTTTAAAGCAGCAAGAGAAAAATGACTCATTACTTATAAGAGAGTCCCAGTAAATTTAAGAGCTGAATTATCAGCAGACACAATAAGATTTAGAAGACAGTGGGATAACTTATTCAAATTGTTCAAAGGAAAAACATTATCAACTAAGAATCCCATATCCAGCAAAGCAACCTTTAAAATATGAAAGAAGGAGTGCCTGGCTGGCTCAGTTGCTAGAACATGCAACTCTTGATCTCAGGGTCATGATTTCAAGCACCACATTGGGCATCAAGCTTAGCTAAAGAAAATAAATAAAATATGAAAGCAAAATAAAGACATTCCCAGATAAACAGAAGCTGGGCAAATTTGTTGCTGTAATAACTACATTAAAGAAAAAGTAAAGAAAATTATTTTTTTTAAAGATTTTATTTCTTTACTTGAGAGAATGAGCAAGAGAGAGAGCAGGGGCAGGGGCAGTGGGAGAAGGAGACAACCCTGCTGAGCAGGGATCATAACCTGGGCCAAAGGCAGATGCTTAACTGACTGAGGCACCCAAGTACTCCAAGAAAATTCTTTAGGCCAAAAGCAAATGAGCCCATGAGGTAATTTGAATCTACATTAGAAAACAAAAACAAAAATAAAGGGTAAATGTAAATTAGGGTAAAGATAATTATGTAATTATAGAAGACAATGCAAATTCACATTTTCTCCTCTTGTGTTTAAAAAACAATTGTATATAATAATATGCATATGATGTATTGTTGGACTTACAACATACAGAAAAGTAACATGTAATATATTTGCCAACAATAGTACAAAGACAGTGAACAGGAACAAAGTTTTATAGGACTAAAGAAATTACTGCAGATGGCAAAGTAGAAGTATAACAATGCATTGCTGCTTGCAATCTTATTAGATATAATATGTATAACAATGGTACCACAAAAAAGAGGGAAATAGAAATAGACCTATCTAGGAGTAACATTTCTATATATTACTGGAATTAAACTAGTATAACAAATTGGAAATTGATTTGGACAAAATCCAAATCAAAGTATATGGTAAATCCTAGATCAATCATTAAGAAAATAACTTGAAAAAAACTGAAAATTTCTTTAAAAAATTTAAATACTGTATCATAAAGTATTTCCTTAATGCCAAAGAAAGTAATAATAGAAAAACAGAATAAAAGCATAAGACAAATAGAACACAACAAAATAAAATGGCAGACATAAATCCAACAATATGAATAATAATATTAAAGGTGCATGGAATAAATAAGGCAAAAGACAGAAATCATCAGGCTGGATTTAAAAAGCATGATTCAACTATAGCTGTCTAGAAGACACTGTAGACTCTAAGATGCAAATAGATTAAAAGTAAAAGGATGCAAAAAAGATATTTTATATAAACAGCAACCACAAAAAAAAAAAAAAGCCAAAGTGGCTACAATGGTACCAGACAAATGACTTACAAAAAAGATTTTATTTATTTATTTGAGAGAGAGAGAGTACAAACAAGCTGGGGGAAAGGCAGGTGGAGAAGGAGAAGCAGACCCCTCACTGAGCAGGGAGCCTGATGCGGAGCTTAATCCTAGCATCCCAGGATCGTAATCTGAGCCAAAGGCAGATGCTTAACTGACTGAGCCACCCAGGCACCCCAACAAATCACTTTAAAACAAGAAAATATTACCAGGGATAAGGAAGATTTTTTTTAGAGATTTATTTATTTTATTTTAGAGAGAGCTCGTGCTTGTGCATGGAGCAGTGGGGAGCAGAGGGAGAAGGAGAAAATCCCAAGCAGATTCCACACTGAGCCAAAGTTCAACTTGGGGTTCAATCTCAAAACCCCAACATCACTACCAGAATGGAAACCAAGAGTTGGCTGCTTAGCAGACTGTGCCACTGTGGTGCCCCAAGAAGTTTGTTTTATAATGATAAGAGTCAATCCAGCAGGAAGATATTACAATCATAAATATATACGTACTTAATAAGAGAGCACCAAAATACGTGAAGCAAACCTGACAGAAATGAAAGGAGAAATAAACAATTCAGCAATAATAGTTGAAACTTTAATACCCTACTTTTGATATTAAATAGAAAAATTAGAAAGAAGATAACAGGGAATTGGAACATGTGAACAACACTATAAAGCAACTAGACTTAACAGATCTCTGTAGAAATCTTTATGAAACAATATAATATACATTTGTTTCAAGTTCACATAAAACACTCTCCAGGATAAACCACATTCTGGGCCATAAAACAATTCTAAATACATTTAAAAGCATAGGAATAATACAAATTATGTTCTCCAAGCACAATAGAATTAAATTGTATATCAATAGCAGGAATAACACTGGGAAAATTATAAATATGTAGAAATTAAATAACACCTCCTAGGTAATCAATGAGTCAAAGAAGACCTCAGGAGATATCAGAAAATACTTTTTGAGATAAGTGAAAATAAAAACTCAATTTACCCAAACTTGGGGGATGCAGCTAAAGCAGACTGAAAGAGAAATTTGTATCTGCAAATGCCTATGAGAAAAATCTCAAGTCAACAAACTTTCTACCTTAAGATACTGGAAAAAGAGGGATGCCTGGGTGGCTCAGTGGTTGAGCATCTGCCTTTGGCTCAGGGCATGATCCTGGACTCCTGGGATCAAGTCCCACATCAGGCTCCTAGCATGGAGCCTCCTTCTCCTCCCTCTGCCTGTGTCTCTGCCTTTCTTTCTGTGTCTCTTATGAATAAATAAAATCTTAAAAAAAAGATACTGGAAAAAGCGCAAACTAAACCTAAAGCAAGTAGAAGGAAGAAAATAGTAAGGACTGAGCAGTAACTAATGAAATATAGGATAGGAAATGGTAGAGAAAATAAATAAAAATCTAGTTTTTTGCAAAGATCAACAAAATAGACCACCCTTTAGCTATACAGACCAAGAGAAAAAGAGAGAACTCAAACAGAATCAGAACTGAAAGAGAGGAAATTGCTACTAATTCTATTAAATAAGAAGGATTATAACTGATTACTATGAACAACTGTAAGCCAACAAATTATAGAACTCAGTTGAAATGGAAAAAATTCCTAGAAAGACAAAAACTGCTAAAAGTGATAATAAATAGGAAATCTAAGTCTAAAATAAATGAAGAGATTAAATTAGTAATCAAAAGCTAGCTGCAAAGAAAAGCCCAGACTCAGATGCCTTCATCACTGAATTCTAAACAAGCACTTAAAGAATACCAATTTTTCAGAAACTCTCCAAAAAAAATATACACGAGAAAAGACTTCCCAATTCATCAGAAAAAAACTACCAATATTTTTTATGTATGTGGATGCAAAAGCCATTAACAAAATATTACAAAACTAAATCCAGCAATATATAAAAGGAATCTATACATGATCAAGTGTGACATATCATAGCAATGCAAAACTGGCTCAACATCTGAAAATCAATTCATATATCACATCAATAAAATTAATTACAAAAATCACTAGATCATCTCAACGTATGCAGAAAAAGCATTTAACAAAATCCATCTCCCTTGCATGTTAAAAATAAACAAATGACAGAGCAGTACTTCCTCGACCTGAAAAAGGGCATCTACAAAACCACACAGCTAACTTCATGCTTCATTGTGAAAGACTAGGTGTTTTCCTCCTAACAGAAACAAGACAAGGAGGTATGCTCTTACTACTTCTATTCAATATTGTACTGAAGAACCTATTCAGAGCAATTAAGGTTGGAAAAATAAATAAAAGGAATCCAGACTAAAAAGAATAAAAGTAAATCTATCTCTATCTGCAGATGCCACAGTCTAAGATATCGAATTAAAAATTATTAGAACCAGTAAATAAGTTATGCAGGTTTGCAGGATATGAAATCAATATACAAATCAATTATATTTCTATACACTTGCATTGAACAGTCCAAAAATGAAATTAAGAAAACATATCCATTTGTAATAGCATCAAAAAGAATAAAATCTTTAGGAATAAATGTAACAAAAGTGCAAGAAATTGTTGAAAGAAATTAGTAAACATCTAAATAATTGAGAAAATGTCTCATGTTCATAGATTAGAAGACTGATACTGTTAAGATGCTGATACTCTCCCAAACTTACCTACCAAATCAATGTAATACTCCCCAGAATAAAGTGTTTTGAGAGAGAGAGAGAGACAGCACATTCACGTAAGTTTTATTATGGTAAATCAATATAATTATAATTATTTTATTATATGTTTTTGTAAACATCTTACTGAGCCTAATTTATAAATTAAACTTTATTGTAAGTATGTATATATAAGAAAGATTATAATAGATTATAATATACATATGGTTTGGTATTGTCCATGGTTTTAGGTGTCCACGGAGGGTTTTTGATCATAACCTTGATGGATAAAGGGGGACTATTAAGTTTTGAAATTGAGAAGTGTGAGCCCTCCCACTTTGTTTTCCTTTTTCAAGATTGTTGGGCTATTTTGGCTCCCTTGAAATTCTGTGTGAATTTCAGAATCAGCTTGCAATTTCTACTAGGCTATAAGTTGGGATTCTGGCGGGTATTACATTGATTTGGTAGGCAAGTTTGAGGGAGCACCAAATGCTATGTGATGAGATTGAGATGATGTAGGCATTGTGATGTTGCATTAGACTACTACTGACCTTCAGATGATACATTTGAAGGAGGATCATCTGCTTCTAGACTGCAGTTGGCCATGGGTAACTGAAAATGTGGATATGGGGGGACTACTATATAAATTAAATGCAATAAAGAAAGTGAGATACTGGAACAAGGATAGACCCATAGAATTGAGAGTTCAGAAAGAAACCCATACATCTCCAATGAACTTATTTGCAGTAAGAGTAGCAAGACCATACAACAGATCTTTATAGCTGATGCTGGGATAACTGGATAGCTATGTGAAAAATAATGAAATTGGACCATTACCTCACACCATATGAAAAAGTTAACACAATGTGGATCAGTGGCATAAATATAAGAACTAAAACCATAAAACTCCTAGAAGAAAACATAGGGGTAAAACCTGATGACCTTTAGGTTTCAATATTGAAAAGGAATTTTAGATATAAAGCCAAAAGCACGAGCAACTAAAGAAAACAATTGGACTTCGCAAACATTAAAAATTTTTGTGATTCAAAGGACACCATCAAGAAAGTCAAAGACAGGGATCCCTGGGTGGCGCAGCGGTTTGGCGCATGCCTTTGGCCCAGGGCGTGATCCTGGAGACCCGGGATCGAATCCCACGTCGGGCTCCCGGTGCATGGAGCCTGCTTCTCCCTCTGCCTGTGTCTCTGCCTCTCTCTCTGTGTGTCTCTCATGAATAAATAAATAAAATCTTTAAAAAAAAAAAAAAAGAAAGTCAAAGACAACTCACATCATAGGAGAAAATATTTTCAATCATGTATCTCATAAAAGATTGTATCTAGACTATATAAAGAACTCATAATTACAATAATAAAAACCAAAAAAACCCACGATTAAAACAGGCAAAGGGTCTGAACAAGCATTTCTACAAAAGTAAGCACATGAATGAAATGCTCAACATCATCAGTCATTAGGGAAATGCAAATCAAAACCAAAATGAGGTAGTATTTCACACTCACTAGAATAGCTATGATGAAAAAATATAGAAATTAATAAGTGTTAACAAACATGTGGAGAAATTGGAACACTGCCCCCCATCCACATATGCTCTGAAAGAATGTAAAGTGCTGCAGCCACATTGGAAATATTCTGGCATCTTTTCCAAAACATTAAACAAAGAGGTACAATATGATTCCAAAATTCTGCTCCTGGGACATACCTAAGAGAAATGAAAATATGTTTCCACAGAAAATGTGTACATAGATATTTATAGAAGTAACATTCTAATTAGCCAAACAATTGAAATAACCCAAATGTGCTTCAGCTGATGAACAAAATCTTTATCAATGCAGTGGAATATTGCTTGCTTATAAAGAGAAGTGAAGTACTGATTTGTGCTACAACATAGGTGAACCTTGGAAACATTCCGTTAAGTGAAAGAAACCTGTCACAGAAGACCACAAATTGTATGAGTCCATTCACATGAAATGTCCAGAACAGGAAAGTCTACAGAAATAGAAATTATATTGTTTCCTCAAGGCAGGGAGAGGAGGATGGGAGGACAGGTGTGTAATAGCTAAAGGGAAGGGATTTATTTCTAAAGTGATGAAAATATTCTAAAATTGTGATAATGTTGCACATATCTGTAAATATACTGAAAAACATTGCATGGTATATTTCAAATGGGTGAATTATAGGATATGTGAATTATATCTCAATAGACTGTTAAAAATAGCTAATGCTAAAGCATGAAATACTGCTATTAAAGAATACTAAAATTACAAATGCTAATGGGATAATTTCACTTTTTTTCCAATTAAATCATTTTATGGCTCACTGCTACTTGTAAAATAATGCCCCAAGTTCCTTATCATGTCATTTTAAGCTGGACCCTCCCTACTTCATACTCAACTACTGTCAGCTTTTTCTTGCGAGCTCTACCAAATATCACTACCAGACATTATGAGTTTTCCCACATTTACCTATCCATTCCTTATCTTCATACTGCTCATGTTCTATATCCTCTACCAGGAATTCTAGAATTAGGTAATTCCTATTCCCTCTGAATTCAGATCTCATCTCCTCCAAGAAAATCCCCCACCCAGCCTTGACTTATGTAAGGTTTCTCCTCTACACCTCCATAAGACCTCGATCTTTACACTTCACTAGTTATATTACAATAGATTACATGGCTTTTTCTTCCACTAAACCATGAGCATACTGAGGGAAAATACATGTTTTCATCTCTATCACACAGCCCAATGTTTGATACATGTATTTCTTGTAGGTATAAATACCAGTAAATTGCAAAAGCACAAAGATAGTAGGGAAATTTGGAGTTCAAGGAACTACGACTAATCTGAGAAATAATGAACTAAAGTCTGAAATTCGGGGATTCAAGAGATAATGTGATAGTGCAAATGATAGCAAGTGGTGATTAACATCAAGTGTATGGAGTGAGTTAAAAGTAATCAAGAATGATTCCCAGGTTTCAGGTTAAAGCAGGTAGGTACCATTATCAGAGATGAAAAATACTCACAGGGGCACTTGGGTGATACAGTTGGTTAAGCGGCCCCAGTATTAGTTTTGGCTCAGATCATGATCTCAGGGTCCTGGGATCGAGCCCCACTTCGGGCTCCATGCTCAGTGCAGTCTACTTGAGACTCTTTCTCCCTCTCGCTCTGACCCTCCCCAATGCTTGCTCTCTCTCTCTCTCTCAAATAAATAGTCTTTTTAAAAATTACGCATGGAAAAATGGGTTTTATTGTGTGAGTACTGGTGCCCTAGTGCATGGTGACATAATGAGATAGGGATGATAACTTTAATTTTTGATGTCTTGAATTTGAGATGCCAAGAGCATGACCGTTTTGCCACTGCCCTGAAAACTAGAGGCACCTGGTAAGCAGTTAGAGAAATGCAGTTGTGGGAACCAAAGGAAGTTTCTATCTAGAGATATAGATTTGGAAATTATTGATTTCCAGGTGGAATTGAAAATGTTGCCTTGAGGTATAGAATGAGAAGGAAAGATTCACTTAAAGGGTAGGGCCCAGAATTTAACACAGTACTTCAGATTTGGTCTGTTAAGCACAACAAAGGACTATGAGATATAGACCTATTTCCTCACTCCATCCAGATACTGCATTTCTATTGATATACCTTAGGGTTGCTTTAGCTCTCCTAGCAGTACTGAGTGATACTGATCGGTGAAAATATTGAGGTCTCATCCTTAGAGGCTGCAGTATTTCCCCAAATGAATACACATTCAGTTGGTTTTCTGGGTATAAGTAGATAACCTGTGATTTATCAGTGTTAAATTGTATCTTGTTACAATTGGCCATCACACTAGTATATTCAAATCATGTACTCTAATTCTGTTACTTAATGCATTTACTAACCTTCCCAATTACTTCACAGGCACAGATTGTATAAGTATGCCTTCTATACAACATGTGGGCCTTTAATAAATTGTTGGAAAAGACAATTTATTGTGGACAGATTCTTTCCTGGAAATCTCTCTTTAGAATGGCAGGTTATTAATCAGTCCCTTCGGGTCTGGCCATTAAAGAAGCTAATAATTCCCTGATTATACTGACAACTAGACCCAGGTTCTCCATATTTTTCACATAGATCTCATTCCATACCTAGTCAAATATCAAATCAAATATCACTGAAGTTCCGATTCATTTGTTTAGTGGATTTCCCTGATATCAAAGAGTATTAGGTTATACTGGCATGGCTTATTTCTAGTAAGTCCAGATTAGACCAAGTGATCATTGCATCTAGTTACATCTAGTTACAAACTTTACTGTAAAAGGATTATTCTAGAATTTGGCAAAAGATCATGTCAGTCTTGCTGTTGTCTCTTAAAATTTGAGATGCTTTCGGTTTATTTCTAATTTTCTATCCCTGAATTTACATGTTCATCAAAACCTGACTGCATACATATGAGCTTCAGGCTTCAATATAGCAATGCTAATAAAATGTACATGGTTTTGGTAGCCAT
This sequence comes from Canis lupus baileyi, assembly GCF_048164855.1. Taxonomy (NCBI): domain Eukaryota; kingdom Metazoa; phylum Chordata; class Mammalia; order Carnivora; family Canidae; genus Canis; species Canis lupus. The sequence goes on from NC_132876.1 coordinate 34,403,319, forward strand.
TACAGCTGTTAAGTGATGCAGTACTTGCCACTGCCCTAAAGATGTTATTCATTTGAGTCTGGAGACTGGAATGTAAAGTCATGTGAGGGGGTTTCTGGGATCCTTTCTGTGTGGCAGAGCAGTCCCAGGTGAGCAAATTCTAATCAGTTCAAAGGATCAGCCCCAAGATTTAGCCAGTTATCAACAACATGATGCACAGGACAGAATATTGGGCCCACATCTTTACTGCACTCTGATAGAGATTATATATCCTACTTCTTCTCTTGGGGGGAAGTAATTAAGAGCACACACATGATAAAACAAGTGAGCAGAGACAATCACCCTACCTTTTGGCAACCCACCTTTTGATTCTTATCTAATAATAACCCTAGAATTGGTGAACATCACATGGATGATAGACCAAACCCACAATTACAATTTTAATCATAGCAGTTCTAATTAATAAACTTAATAAAGTATATAAGAACACAGAGATATGAAATAATAGGAGTGATTCGAGTGAATTTGATCAAGAAAAACTTTTAGAGAAAGCGAGTTTTCCTTTTTTAGTAAAAATTGTAGGGACACCTGGGTGGCTCAACGGTTTAGCACCTGCCTTCGGCCCAGGGCATGGTCCTAGAGTCCCAGGATTGAGTTCCACATCAGGCTCCCTGCGTGGAGCCTGCTTCTCCCCCTGCCTATGTCTCTGCCTCTCTCTCTCTCTCTCTCTCTCTCTCTCTCTCTCTCTCTCTCTCATAAATAAATAAAATCTTTTAAAAATAAAAATAAACATTGTATTTAAGGAATACAATGTGATGTTCTGATGTATATAGTGAAAGGATTACTACAGACAAGCTAATTAACAGCTCCATCCCTTCACACAGTTACATCTTTTTGTGTGTTGTAAGAGCACCTGAAATCTACTCTTAGCAAATTTCTCATATACAAAAGCAGGTGAGTTTTCAGCAGGTGTTAAAGTGGGTGACTCAGATTTGAAGGCCATAGTGCAAGTAGGGGCTCTGAACAGAAGGGAAACCTAGAGGATGGAGAAGCTGCTTGTATCTGGAGAGGTGGAGACAGGAAATCATTGGGAACTTCTAGAGCTGGGAATTCTGACAGTGCTGAATCCTGAGAGGATAGAAGCACTATAGAGAAGCATGGCTGCAGAGATTCTGCAGGCAGGTTTGGGTGAGGGAAGGCACAATGCCAGTGACATGTTCTAGACTCTTCTACTGTTACTGTTTACAGGGTGCCAAGTAGACAGAAAAAAACATTGTTCACTGTGTATCATATCACCCCAGGACTTAAAAATTGTGTCTGCTGGATTAAATACCGAATGACTAGAAGGTGAACCAATCTGATGCAGCTGTGTGTTCTCAATCTTCCCACTAAGTTCAAATTACTGACAACTATTTTTGTTCCCTCCTTTTCCATGTGAAAAGAATTCTCACTGACTGAGAACATAGGCATCAAGGAAGAGTAGAAGAGTTGTGATTTCTTTCATCATCTATTAACATTACCTGATATAGCTCAATAGCAGAAAACCTCTTTCATGACCATTTTATTGTCCCGCACATAGCTTTAATAAGGTGACCAACTCATCCTGGTTTGCTTGAGACTGTCCCAGTTTTAGTGCTCAAAGTCTCATGTCCTGAAAAACACTTCAGTCCCAGGAAAACTGGAATGGACGGTCATCCTAGCTTTAAAAATCTTTATGTTCCTACCATTTGTTGCAGGCCTCAGATAAGTTGGGACATTAACCTCCCAGAACCTTCCTATTGGTTTGTACTTCTCTATCCTGTGTGGTCTTATCATCCCCTTCATGCAGCATCTCAGGGAACACACTCATTTCTTTTTATAGGTTTTAGTAATTATTATTGTTAATAATAAATAATATCATTATTATTGGGATCGAAACCTTAAACAATTTTTCCTTGCAGAATCTCCATTTTACAACACTAAATTAATCTTCTAGAACTTTTTTAAAGTTTGTTTATGTATGTATGTATATAATCTCTACACCCAATGTGGGGCTCAAACTTACAACCCTGAAATCAAGAGTTGCATGTTCTTCTGAATGAGCCAGCCAGGCACCCCTCTTCTAGAACTTTAACAGACATCATCACACTGCATCCAGAATTCAAGGAATATGACTCTATTCATTCCCTAGGGCTGCCATAACGAAGTACCACAAATTGAGTAGCATAAGACAGAAATTGATTCCCTCACATTTCTGGAAGCTTAGAAACCTGAAATAATGGTGTGAACATGGCCATCCTCCCTCCAAAGTTTCTAGGGAAGAATACTCGCTTGCTTCTTCTAGCTTATGATGGTTGCTGGCAATTCTTGGCATTCTTTGGCTTATGACAGCATAGTTCAGATCTCTGCCTCCATCATCGCATGACCATTTTCCTTCTCTGTGTGTCTGTATCCAAATTTCTCTCTTCTTATAAGGGTCCTGGTCATGAGATTAGGAACCATGCTAGTCCAGTATGACCTCATCTTAACTTGATTACATTTGCAAAGACTCTACTTCCAAATAAGGTCATATTCACAGATTCTAAGTGAACATGAATTAGAGGCTGGCATGGGGATACTATTCAACTCAACATAATAACCTACAGTAATTCATACAATAACTATAACCTTATTAATAGGATGTCAAATTCTCTTTCCATGTCTTCCATTCAACAGTTCTATATTCATCCTTAATTCTCCTACTTAATCATGTTCATGATTACATTTCTCAGCTATCTTTCCATTACTATGGCAGATCCAGCCTTTGGTTTCTAGTATTTAAGTTCTGTGATTATAAGTTGAGCAGTGTACTCTCTTGACCAATTAAGTGTTTCTGGAGATTTTATATAAATTCAACCGCTGCAATTTAGTATCTGGTATTCTTAATATATTGTACCTTTAGTTAACTGGATACTTAAGCTGTTGACCAATTCCACTGGACCCTGAAATATAAATGTCTTTGTTATACATAGCACAAATAAAATACCCAAGAAATACCTTCTTGGTTCTTCAGCTCTAATCTCCACCAATCCACTTTCAAAATTACATTCCATTTCCAAATGTATCAGTGTGTTATGAAAACATCAGAATGTCTTCTTTCCCAAGTCCAAAGTCAAGGAGCATTTCTATGGTCTCTCTAGTCATGTTCTCAAATTCAGAATACAAGACAATCTATGCTTTTCCTGACTTCTCGATTCATGTATTTTTATATGTCTTTATACCAGTACCACACAGAAAATAATAGTCTAAGTTAAAACATTGATTTAGGGATGCCTGGGTGGCTCAGCAGTTGAGTGTCTGCCTTCTGCTCAGGGTGTGATCCCAGGATCCGGGATCGAGTCCCACATCGGGCTCCCCACAGGGAGCCTACTTCTCCCTCTGCCTGTGTCTCTGCCTCTCTCCCTCTGTGTCTCTCATGAATAAATAAATAAATCTTTAAAAAACAAAAAAACATTGATTTAAAGTATGCATCTTCATATCAGGAAGTTACTTCTGGTTAAATTTAATTTTGACTCCTACAAAATACAGTTTTCAAAACATATTGTGAGGTTCCCAAATTGGCTATTTCTTTTATTCTCATTTTGTTTTGAAACTATATATGGACTTGAATTTTCTGCTATGGTCTTTACCCATTTTTTCTCCCTTTCCATTAATTTTTATCCTGATTAGCTGACTCAGATGCAATATAAGTCACAATTTGGCTGCACAAAACAGTGCTAAATACAGAACAATGTGTCTGAGATGTTAAGGCACGATGTTTTAAAAACTCCATCTTTAAAAGTTCTATAACTTTTTAACTCTTTAGGTGATAAATAGAACTACTGGTTCAAGATGGATGACAGCAAGTTAATTGCTATTGCAACATAAATTTGTATAGTGAAGTATTTGTGTCTTCTGAATGACTAGGTAGAAAAGACTCCTATAGCCAGGAGCTTATGGTTCCTATGGCCTGATCACCTCTTCCATTCTCTGTTAAACTCTAGTCTGATAATAAGATACTGAAGGCTTCAAGTCTCATTTCAGTCATGGCTATGCCAAGACTATCCTTAGATTCATCTCTCCAAGCCTCAGTTTTCAAAACACAAAAATGTTAATTAAAAAAAAAACCCGCATTGTTTCCCTTACCAAAAAAAAGTAGCCAAGACTGTCATAAATCAACAATGAAATCAATGATATAAAATTTCTGACCTCCTGAGTGCTAGAGACGAAAGGTATAAGACACCATGAATATTCCCCAAAAGTCTATATGAATGGGCCTGGTTTACTTAGAAGGGGGAAATATTTCATCAAGATGGGATTAATTGAGAGTAGAAAGCCAGGCACACAGCTTGGATTTTAAAGCCAACTTCACTACTTACTAGCTGTGTGATTTTGACAAGTAATTTAATTCCGCTATACTTCAGTTTCCTTATTTTAAAAAACAGTAGTGATAATCATAACCCCTAACTCGTATTGTTCTTAGGATTAAATGTTGTACCTAGAATGGTGTCTGGTACAATGTAAGTGTTCAATGAATGTCAATCTGTAGAGTACTAGTGGTGGTATTAGTAGTAGTTGTTGTAGTAGTAGCAGTAATCATAGGTAGTGATAGTATAGTATCTTTAGGATTACTGCCCTAAATTGGCTTCAATCATGAATCCAAAAAGTGAGGAGTACTATCTACTATTTCTATGTCATTAATTAGGATATTGTCTTAACCCAAACCCCTTACTGAGAAGATGATCTTCCAAACCCATGATGAAGAATGGAAAAACAGTAACTGTTCTTTTTTTTCTCCCTTTTCTAAGTGGGGACAGAACTGAGATGAACCAGGTGCCTGCCACAAAAGAATTTAAGTCTCAACTTGATTGTTTCTATTCTTGCTTATCGTTCTTGTAGTTGCTTTTTTTTTTTTTTTCTTGTCTTGTAGTTGCTTTTATGTAGTAATTTGGAATTTCACCTCTTGGAGAGAGATCAAGGGTGGTGGCAGCCAGGAATGTTGTCTATGGTGGCAATAATTTTTAAAAGTGGAGAAGGAAAAAGAAGAAATAAAGCCTCAGGTGGGTCTGTATTTTATCTAACCTGTGGCCCAACAAGAAAAGGTCAAAATAGTTTTAAAAAGAGGCATTAAGTAGCTAAATAGACCAAACAGTGATAGAGAGAGTAAGCAGTAGGTGGAGTTGACTGAACATTCTCTGAGGCTTTTTTGGAGGGAGATAAGCCAAGTACAAGGAATGAAGGGTCAGATTGAGCTCATGGGTGAGAAGGAATTATTCACATAAGGTCGTGACTCCTTGGGATACAAAATGAACAGAGTATTCTATTGCAGTTTCCCTTGGGTTTTTCTCACCACCGACCCCCCATCCACTTTAAAGAACTCTGCAAAATATATCATTTATTGCTTCAATTACAAGTGAAAGCAATCGCCTCCCACAAGGTTCTAGACTGGTATTTCCCATAGGCTGACTCTACAGCTGAACTATTCACCGGTTCCCAGACTTTGATGCAGCACAGGCTGCCCAGGAACGTTTTGAAAAATATTTAACCCTGGGTTTTACCTACAGATTCTATTACAGCAGTAGGTTTGGAGTGGGAGGGTCTTAAGAATCTGTTTTTTTTTCTTTTTTTTTTACCAATTCCTTAGGCAAATCTGATGAAAGTGGTCCACAGACAAATTTTGAGAAACAGTGACATAGCCACAATCTCAGGACTGCATTAAAACTCCATCTCAAAATATTTCAAAAATCTCAGGGCAACAAGGTCTGAAATATTACCATCAGTGATTGTTTTTTTGCTCTGTAGTATCAAACTTCCATTGGGGAACATTTTGGAATTTTCTAGGGGCTTTTTAAAATTGCCAAGGAAGCAATGAGACTTGGTCTCATTCCCCTTCATTGAGAATCACTGCCACTAATTGAGCCACTGTTACTTATGAGCATATGCTCTTATCCTGGTGGCAGAGAGGGAAAATGGTATTTACAGTACTAATACCTAATACTTTTTAGTATTTACTGCTTTCCAGACACTATGATAATTCCTTAATATCACGTGAGATAGAATATATCATTATCCCCATTTGATAGACAGGAAACTGATGAATTAAGGACTTGGACAGGTACCACTTGTTAGTAATATACCAGAGATTAGAACACACATCTCTAGGATACCAAATTCTTTCTTCTTAACCACACTGCAAGAGTGGTTTGGAGATACATTCCAGTGGGATAAGCAATTCCTCTCCAAGAGCCTCATATAAAGGGCAATGAACCCTGAGAAGATTAGTACAATGCATCACTGACACCTCAGGGACCTGGGATAAGCAAGTGAGTTGGCCCTGCTGGGTTATTATCTTTTGTAAATAGTGAGTCTTTTCTGCTTGTCTGGGCAGGGTGAACAAGTGAAGGGCAAAACTTGATAGGGAGGAAATAAATGTGCTAATTCAACTTGTCTGAAGTTTACATCAAAATTAAAGTTTCAACTTCAAAGCAATAGATGTGGGTTCTGACAGATTATCAGACACACTAATGTCTTGAACAGCATTGAGAAGAATAAAATGCAAGTCTGGGCAAAAGTCCTTTCTGGGCCCTGTTTGGAAAGCAGATACGGGCCTGGAGATGCCCCTGCACCAACGTGCGTGGCAGGTGACTAACAACAGAAATCTTTGGATCAACCACTGAAGGGCAGAGGTTTCCAGGCTTCCCAGATGACCTATATGTCACAGATGTCCCTCCAACTACACTATTTTCAAGAGGTATTATAAAATAAAAATTCATTTAAATCAAATGAGGTTGTTTTCATCAAGGGAGGTTTTTTTTTTTTTTTTCCCCATTAAGTGAAGTGAAGGCCTATCAGAAAACTTGTTTGGGGGTGCCTGGGTTGCACAGTCAGTTAAGTGTCTTACTCTTGGTTTCAGCTCAGGCTGTGATCTCAGGGTTGTGAGATCGAGCCCCACATCAGGTTCTGTGCTCAGCAGGGAGCTTGCTTGGGATTTTTTCTTCATCTCCCTCTGCCTCGCTCCACCACATATGCTTGTTCTATTTCTCTCTCTCTCTCTCTCTCTCTCTCCCTCCCTTCCTCCCTCCCTCCCTCTCACTGTCTCTCAAATGGGTGGATAAATCTTTGGAAAAATAAAAGAAAACTTTTTTGGCTTCAGTCTTCATTATAGAACTGATTCTACAATATGCATTGCACTTACTTGCTAAGAATGATACAGTAAATATAACTTTCTGTACTGAAAAAAGGATATTACAGAGCACCCATGTGATCATTGTCAACATTGATGATCACTGTTTGTTGAAGTCCCCGTGAAAAGATAAGAGACTGGGATGGTGCCAGAGAATACCATGTAGTTTACGATATGGGTCATCATGAAGATGCATCACTCATTCTAAGTTCATCACCATCCAAGGTTTCTTTTCACAATGCCATGCTTGAAAATTGACTTTATCAAATTGCAAATATAATTCTCAAGATTGGAATATGAAGCCTATATCATAGATAATTGATTTTTTAATGTATTTATTTATTTGAGAGAGAATGTGTATGTAGAGGGTGGGCAGAAGGAGAGAGAATCTCATACTCCCACTGAGCACAGAGCTCAACACAAGTCTTGATCTCATGACCCTGAGATCATAACTTGAGCAGAAATCAAGGATCAGTCACCCAACTAACTGAGCCACCAGGTGCCCCTGATAATTATATAATCAAAATATCAAAGTACTAATTGTAATTGAATGGTGGCAGAACTGGTCACCTCAAAATATGTCTTTATTATATGGATTATTTTGAATGGATTATTTTGAGAAATGGTAGACACAGGAGAACTTCCCAAAACAGAGTAGAAATTGACCTTTCATAAGAGAAAGTTGCATTCCTAAAGAAAATCTCCACCTGTAATGGTGTCTCTTACTCTATTCAAGAAGTTCAGAAGGAAAAAAAAAATCAATAGATAAGGCACTGACTTAAATCTATGTGCCAAATCTTATGCTTGTTTATCATGCTTTGCCTGGTTATCTTCTCATAACTGGCCTCCTTACCTGCTTACATACACACACACACACACACACACACACACACACACACCTTTACTTATTCGCTTTTGTCATTAGCTGCCCATGGTATTTAAACCAGCATTATAAGCCACTTCTTTACTGAGCTGTATTCTTTATAATAAAGTAGCAACCATAAGTAGAAAAAAATAAGCCATGTCTTTAAGTTATTCATTTTTCTCTAGGTTACTTCTCATGTATATATGAAGTATACACATGAATAAACCTCTGCTTGTTTATTTTACTCTTTCCTTTATTACAGGGGTTTCAACCAAAAACACATAAGGGCAAAGAATAAGTTTTTTTCCCCAACATGATTGAAAAAATAAAACCATCACGAAGACTGGAATTTTTGCACTGACATGGCCACTGCTGCAAAGCCTGGCTAACTAGATGAGTACCTTCAGGCAAGTCACGTAGCCTCACTTAAACTTCAATTTCCTTATATTTGAAGTGGGGACAATAATGGTAACTCCCTTTCACAGGTTGTGAGTACTAAAAGAAAGAATGCATACAAGACTCTCAACACAGTGCCTGGCACACAGTAAATCCTATCTATTGTTATTACCATAATAAAATCATTGATTCCAAAGGATTCTTATTTGAGGTAAAGCTTAGTGCTCTGACCCTGGCTCAGCTCTCCATGAGGATTTAACAAAAGTAAAAGCTGGTAAATACTCTAGAAACCTAAATCAACTTCCCACCTATTGTTATATTCTTGGGAGATATTTTCACTAATTATAAAACCTGTTTTTAAAAAATGTAAATCATAACCATTACTAGATACTGACTTAAGCATGGTCACTTGAAAGACAGCAAACTCAATGTCCTGGTGGACAGTAGGGAGACATATGGTACTTTTTCTACTGCCTCTACCCTAACTAGAGATCCAAGGTTTATACCAACCAGAAAATTGTGAACCATTCCTCTACTGCAGAAATAGTAGCTGTTTTATTCAACACTTTAACTCAGAGTGTCAAAGAAAGTGGAAATAGAGATGTCAACCTCCCAAGACAGCAGGCCACAGCTAAGGAGAAAACAGGCCTGATTTAGCCAGGAAAGATACCAAAAGCCACCTGTAGATTCGGACAATTTATTACCTGTATAGAGAGCAAAAGGAAGAATACCCAAAGCTGCCAGCTCCCCATAAATCTTTGTTTTGCACACCAAAAAGAAAAAGTCATGGGTGACTACAAAGTTGTTGAGGAGCCAATTCTAGGTTGTAGTTAAGAACTTTTATAGTCTGTAGCTCTATTTTGAAAGGCATAGGTCTGAAATTCCCATACTTCCTCAGAAAATGGGAGGTGGTGAGGAATTGTTTTATGACAGTCTTATATAGGAAGGTAGATAGATGGGGATCCCTGGGTGGCGCAGCGGTTTGGCGCCTGCCTTTGGCCCAGGGCGCGATCCTGGAGACCCAGGATCGAATCCCACATCGGGCTCCCGGTGCATGGAGCCTGCTTCTCCCTCTGCCTGTGTCTCTGCCTCTCTCTCTCTCTGTGTGTGACTATCATAAATAAATAAAAAAAATAAAAAAAAAAGGAAGGTAGATAGATGAGTGGGAGATGGCAGCCACTCACAAACCTCCCGTCCCCTCACACTCCAGGAGGAACAAAAGATGTTCATTGACATTCAGCTTTGGTATATGCCTTTGTCTATGTGGCCCATGTAGAGGTGCACCAGGGCACCATGGGGCAGCCATTTCCTTACAGAAGGTAGACAATTCAATCTTGGTTGAGTGGAACCATACTAAAATCAAGAATGAAAAATTAGAACAGAAGCTACACATAACTTGTTCTCAAGGACAAATCTGAGAAAAGGATTTATGGATATCCAAAGGTACCATTGTCTAATTCTCACTGTTTTTTTTTTATTTTAAACCAATGGAGTCTAGAATTTCAGTTTTCCTTTTCTATAAATAAGAAAGTACTCTGAAAGGATCTGTGCACAACCATTTTCCACACGGATAGGGTTTCACCATGTGTTATTTTACCAGTTTGCTAAGTGGTTAGTGGGTGTGTGACCCTTTCTATGTAGTATTTCTTTTGAAATGATATGGCAGTGTTACACAAATGAAAATTGGGAAGAGGAAAGGACAAGCCACGTGTGTGTTTATTGCCTCCCCTCAAAAGGGTTCTAAAGAGATATTTATTTATTTATTTATTTATTTTAATTAAGATTTATTTATTTATTTATTTATTTATTTATTTATTTATGATAGACACACACACACACAGAGGCAGAGACACAGGCAGAAGGAGAAGTAGGCTCCATGCCGGGAGCCCAACGTGGGACAAGATCTGGGACTCCAGGATCGTACCCTGGGCCAAAGGCAGGCGCTAAACCACTGAGCCACCCAGGGATCTCCAGAGATCTCTACTTAATTATAAGTAATTTCAGCAGAACTAACCCAAGTAAAAAAATACCCCTATCTAGTATGTGGACTATAGAAAACATACCACATGGTACCAGAAAAAGTGAATCTTATTGATAACTTTTTTCTTAGTGTAAAAGAGAAACACACTTCTAAAAATTAATAGAGAAAACCTAATTTATTTTACTTATTCTCATTAGGGCATCAAAACTTTTTTAAGAAGCAGAAATGAAATAAAAATGATGAAATAAACATAGTTCTTTAAGATCTTGACCTAGGAAAAAACAAATACACACAACTGAAACTAATCATGACTTCCAGCTTTGAGATAAATAAGTCCTGGGATGTAATGTACAGCATGGTGACAAGAGTTAATACTATATTGTATATTTGAAAGTTGCTATGAAAGTTGATCTTAAAAATTCTCATCACAAAAAAATTTGTAACTATGTGTAGTGATGAATGGTAACTAAACTTACTGTGGTAATCATTTTGCAATATATAAACATACCAAATCATTATGCTGTACGCTTAAAACTAATATGATGCCATATGTAAATTATATCTCAATAAAAGTAAAGAAAATAATCCTATTTACAATAAAATCAAAAACAATAAAATTCTTAGGAATAAATTTAGCCAAGGAGCTGAAAGGTCTATACACAGAAACCTATAAAACGTTGATTTTAAAAATTGAAGACACAAAGTAAATGGAAACATACCTCATATTTATAGACTGGAATACTTAATAATGTAAAAATGTCCATACTACCCGAAGTCATCTACAGATTCAATGCAATCCTTTCAAAATTCCAACAATATTTTTCACAGTGAAAGAAAAATGATCCTAAAATTTATATGAAACCACAAAAGTCTCCAAATACCCAAGTAATCTTAACCCTTGTGCATTGTTGGTGGAAATGTACAAGGATGTTTATAACGATTTTACTCATAATTGCCAAAACTTGAAGCAATCAAGATGTCCTTCAGTAGCTGAATGGATAAACTGGTGCATCTAGACAATGGAATATTGTTTAGTGCTAAAAAGGAATGAGCTACCAAGGCATAAATTATTCCTTTTTAATAACTAGGAGAGAGAAGGTAAATTGAAAAGGCTACATACTATAGGATTCCAATTATATGACATTCTAGGATAGGCAAAACTATGCAAACAATAAAATGATCAGTGCTTGCTAGGGGGCAGAAAGTAATGAATAGATGGAGCATGGACAAGGTTTAGGGCATTGGACATACTGTGTATGATATTACAATAGTGAATACATGTCATTATACATTTGTCCAAACCCATATGTACAGCATCAAGAGTGAGCCCTGACATAAACTATACACTTTGGCTGATTAAGATGTATCAATGTAGATTCATCAATTGTAACAAATATACCACTGCATCAGGGGTTGTTGATAATGGGAGAGGCTATAAATGTATGGGGACAGGCCATATGTGAGAAATCTCTGTACCTTCCCCTCTGTTTTGCTGTGAACCTGAAACTTCTCTAAAATAACAATAATAAAGTCTTTAAGAAAAATTTAAAAACATAAATGTGAGAAATTCAATTAAATGAATAATTTTCTTTAAAAAAATGGATCACCATAGTTATTTAGAAGACAAAAATACTTGACAAGATCAATAACCATCAGGCAGTAAATGGAAATGTGAAACAACTATCATCAAAGATTTTTCCATGCCCAGATGGACAATTCTCCTTTAAACAGCATATAATTTCCATGGCATAAGAATTATTTTAGGGGCAGCTGGGTGGCTCAGTGGGTTAAGTGTCTGACTCTTGATTTCAACCTAAGTCATGATCTCAGGGTCATGAGATTGAGTCCTGCATTGGGCTCTGTGCTCATCAGGGAATCTGCTTGAGATTCTCTCTCCTTCCCCCCGCCCTTCCCCTTCTCTCTCTCTCTCAAAGGAAATTATTTAGACCATAGATAAAAAAGGAAGTTTCTCAATTGATTTCATGAAATTTAGATAATTCAACACCAAAACTTAACAAATACCAGAGAAAATATAAATTACAAAATAATCACCTGTATGAGTAGATATGAAAAATGCTCTATAAGGTTAAGCAAATGACATCTGACTTGTATTTATTCAATGAATGTAGGTGTGGTTTATTATTAGGTATATATTAATATGAGTCATATAACATCACTAAGACAGAGGAGAAAAAGCAACATTCTATAGCTGCTCAAAAGGCATTTGATGAAATTCAACATCCATCTCAAACTTTAAAAAAAGTTCTGAAACTGCATATGCATAATTCTGATTTTACTTTGTACCAGTGTGATGTGAATAAAATGGTAAATAATCCAGAAATGTTCTGAAAGTTTTGAGTGATATAATAATATGCAAAAAAGCAAACATAAAATTTTTAGAATAGAAATAAATTATCATTATTTATAGATAATGATTAGTTAGGAAACTAGAGAATCAATGGAATAAATATGAGATGTAGCAAGAGCTACCCTAGATACCAGAAATAGAAGACAGAGTGCGGAAAATTCCATTTCTTATAATATGAATATTAATCGGTCATATATATGAAATCCCACTACATGTATATAATACAACATATATACATGCATATATACATATGTATATTTTTTAAAATCAATGCATAAAATTGACAAGAAAAAAATAAAAGTGCAAAAACTACATGAGAATTTCTTTAAAATTTTCCTAAAGAAATACAGGTTTAATAAATGTTCCTTGATGGGAAGAATCAATGTTGTAAGGAGAGTAAATTTTCTGAGATTTACCACATTAGTTAATTCTACTACAATAAAAATAAGGCTAAGTTGTTTTTTTAATTTTTTTTTATTTTTTTAAGTTGTTTTTTTTTTTAATTTTTTTTATTTATTTATGATAGTCACAGAGAGAGAGAGAGAGAGAGAGAGAGAGAGAGAGGCAGAGACACAGGCAGAGGGAGAAGCAGGCTCCATGCACCGGGAGCCCGATGTGGGATTCGATCCTGGGTCTCCAGGATCGCGCCCTAGGCCAAAGGCAGGCGCCAAACCGCTGCGCCACCTAGGGATCCCTTAAGTTGTTTTTTTTAAAGAGTAATTCATTTATAAGGATAAATTACAAAACAAAAGGTTTGAAAGAGAAGTATACTTGATTGTATTATAAAAGAAAAAATTATTAAAATGTATTGACACATTATTCACACAATGAATATAAAGTAACTGAATTTCCTACATTTGGATACATTTGGATGTGTATATGAATGTAATCTTGAGGAGATACAGGCATCTTCCGGTTAACATCAGTAATAAAATCACCCCTGAAAAATCAGGTATTTTGTGTAAAAACACTAAGCAAGAACTATATCTACTATTTAAATGGAAACAAAATTATAGTGCAATATTCTTTTTTAAATTTTTTTATGAGAGAGAGAGAGAGAGAGAGAGGCAGAGACATAGGCAGAGGGAGAAGCAGGCTCCATGCACCGGGAGCCCGACGTGGGATTCGATCCCGGGTCTCCAGGATAGGGCCCTGGGCCAAAGGCAGGCGCTAAACCGCTGCGCCACCCAGGGATCCCTAGTGCAATATTCTTTACTGAAAACCCTCACCAATTTACTAAATAAAACTACAACATAGTAAAACTATCTTACTATGAAGTTAAAGGCTTAAAACATTGCTTCCTTATCACCAAGAAATTTTGTATGATTAATAACAAACCATTGTATTTTCTTTAGTAATGTGGAATCTGAATTTTCTTTGAGTCAGCATTTAATTCTAGCAGGGGGTAGGGGATGAGGCTTGGGAATAAAAATTAAAACTCATTTTTTATAGTTAAAAGGTCCTTGCAAATATATGTATGGACAAACACACACACACATACACTTGTGTACACCAGATATATTTAATTTAATAAATGAAATCATAAAAAGTAGAATACGTAAAAATGTATATGATGCAGGGTAAGCTTTTTTTTAAATATAAAAGCACTGAAAGAAGCCATAAAGAAAATTATTCATATGCATGACTATATTTAAAACAATAAACTTTTGTGCATCAAACCCCATCAATTAAAAGGCAAATTAAAAGGAACCGGGAGAAATATAATTGTTACATACATTTCACATAAAAGGTTAACTTTCTTTATATGTAAAAGGATTTCTGGTAAATAATGTCAAATATGGGCAGCCCAGGTGGCTCAGCAGTTTAGCGCCGCCTTCATCAGCCCAGGACCTGATCCTGGAGACCTGGGGTCCAGTCCCACGTCAGGCTCCCTGCATGGAGCCTGCTTCTCCCTCTGCCTGTGTCTCTGCCCCCCTCTCTCTCTGTGTCTCTCATGAATAAATAAATAAAATCTTAAAAAAATAATGTCAAATATGTACACCTCAACAGAAATTTAGAGGGGTACCTAGGTAACTCAGTCAGTTAAGCATCTGTGTTCTGCTCAGGTTATGATCCTGGGGTCCTAGGATCCAGCCCCTCCCCCCACCCAGCATGGAACTCTGTGCTCAGCCTGGAGCCTGCTTCTCCCTATCTGCCCTCCCACCCCACTGCCCCCCATGCTTGCTCACTCTCTCACGCTTTCTTTCTTTCTCAAATAAATAAAATCTTTAAACAAAAAAGAAATTTAGGCAAAAGGCATGGATAGAACATTCACAAAATAGGGACAAAAAGTAAAGAAGCATGTAACAATGTCCAACCTTGCCTAAAACACTAATTCAAGACACCAATGTTTTCACCTATGAAACTTGCTAACATGTATAAAATATTGATATCCTGTGTGTTGGTGTAAGTGAGAACAAAACAGACTTCACATACTGGTTGGGAGTAGTATAAGCTGTTATAATCTTTCTGGAAGGAAATTTACCACTATTAATACAAAGCCTTAAAATTTTCATAATCTCTAATCTAAAACCTCTACTTCTGAAAATTTATCTTTTAAGGCAGTCTGGCGATATTTATCAAAAGCCTTAACAATGCATGTAAATGTTGATATAAAAATTCTCCATCTATAAATATACACTGAGATTTATGAACAAAGGTGTTAATCAAAAACTTATAAACGTGAAAAACTGGAAGTCAATTTTCTAACAATAAGAAATGAATAAATACATTCCGAAAATTAGTGTTCCTAAGGAACCTTTAAAAATAATGTTCCCAAAGATATTTAAGGATTTTGGGGAAAGGTCTTTATAGAATGTGAAGTGCCACAGTGTAGGTTTATATATTATTGTATTATTTTGTTAATTTTGTAGTGTAGATTTATATATTATTGTGTTAATTTTGTAATACTTGCATGTATTAAACATATATTTCTGTATATCTTGGCAAATCTATCTCCATATCAAATTATATAGCTCTAAAAGCATAAAGTTAGAAAGGAATACACCAAAACATTACCAATATTCGTTTTTAGGTGGTAGTTAATTTTTATTTTAATTTTTAAACTTTTAACTTTTTCAAACTTGCATATGATCTTTATAATGGGCAAACTGAAGGAGAGAATAGTAACCAAATAAGTTTGCACGGTAAGCATGGACTTTGAACAAGGAGAGTTATTCATGGGATTAAGATTTGATTTGATTTTTCCAACTAAGCTCCACACCCAACATGGGCCTGAAACTTTACAATCCTGAGATCAAGAGTTCTTTAAAAAAAAAAAAAAAGATTGTATTTATTTATTAGAGAGAGAGAGAAGCAGAGACACAGGCAGAGGGAGAAGCAGGCTCCATGCAGAGAGCCTGATGTGGGACTCGATCCCGGGTCTCCAGGATCACACCCTGGGCCGAAGGCAGGCTCTAAACCACTGAGCCACCCAGCGATCCCAAGAGTTGCATGTTCTTCCAACTAAGCCAGCTAGGTACCCCCACATGGGATTCATACTAGTGACTTCCTCCCATTTCACTTTGTGACTGTTTTGTTTCTATGCTGAAATGGCTGATCACTCCCATATATATATATATATGACATTTTTTTTCCCTTGGGTTTTACCAATGCATTGAATTTATATTCGTTTCTTTCTGGTCTTGGTGAAATTCTATGTCAAGGCTATGGAGAGCTGAAAGTACAATACCCTAACTATAACCAATATGTTCTATAAACACCCTAACATTGTCTGGGACCAGAGATAGAAAAGTACAGGGGATTTTGCTGTCTCTGTTAGACCCTAACTGTAGTTTGGTATAAAAGCCAATAGTAATAACTTTATTTTTACTTGCTATCTTCTTATGAGAGTATAAAAAAAGCTCAATGATATGTGTGATGTGTTCCTGTTAAACAAAATTTTTTTTCTAGCTTTGCCATTTTTTCTGGCTCTTTTCTACTTAGCTGCTCTATTTGATTTTGAAGCCCAGGCATTGGTTCTGCTCTAATTTCCCCTGGACTTAATGACCCAGTCCTATTCCTTCCTTCACTTGTGTGAGCTTGATTTTATATATTATCGCTCTGTCTGCTAAGAAATCCTGTCACCTTCCCTGCTTGACTCCCTGAGCACCCGATTCCAATACCTTTGTTTGTTAAAAGTGGAAAGATAAAGCCCCAGCCATCTGTGCCCTACATTTGTATATGTGAAACCATAATTGTGTTTTTCCCGACCAAAAGGTCTCCACCAAACAACCTCTGTAATGTTTCTTTTTTTTTTTTCTCGAGTGAAATGGTTTGAAGCTCTCTCCCTCCCACCTGATCAATAGCTTAGCTGGGTGTTATATAAAATAAAGTTTGCATTCGATTGTTTCCATAGCAACCATCACACACAGGATTAGATATAAAACTGCTTTCTGATATGACTGCTTTCTGATAAAGGGCTTAGAGTTGCCAAACTAAGCTTTCTAGAACAAAACTTTTCAAACCCCATTGAAATAGAATTTAGTAAGGTTGTGAGTAAGTACAGAAAAAGTTTCCCACATGCTGTCAAAATGCGAATAACCCTAAGGGTATTTATTTGTATTTTAATACTTTAAGCCTTTTAATCTAAGGAAGAGTCCATAGTTTAGCAGATGGGATTGCCCCCCACCTTACAAAGGAGATTGAGGCCATCTAGCATGAACTCCTAAAAATTGCCTTGCTTCCATTTTAGATTTTCTATCTCTGCCTATCCTTTCCCGCTATGATCCTATGGCTGACCATGTTGCCATGCTATTTTTCTCCTCTTGTCTTCTGGGCACTTCATCTCATCCGTCATCTCTGTCTTCAAGATCTCCGCTGATCCCTTCCCTTTAGTCGACAGACACATGAACTTTCCTCTACCCTAGAAAAATCCTCCTCATCCCTGTTTCTTTCTCAAGTTCTGGTCCCACCTTTCCAGCTCCTTTGACTAGTCATTCATAATCTGCGTCAGTTGGCTCCGTTTTCTCACCTCCACTCACTCTTTAATCACTTGTCACCTAACTTCTGATCTCACTACCTCATTGGGTTTACTCTCAACAGAAATGATCATCAATTAATAAATCCAGTGGCTTCTCTGTCCTCCTTTTCCTTAACCTCTTGACGGCAGTCAGCACAGATGGCTACCTCTGTCTCTCCCACTTAAGTGACACTTTATGCTCCTATTCTTCTGTATCCGGACCATATCTGCTCAGTGTTCTTGTATTTTCATTTGCACTGTGACTCTTCTATTTTAAGCATTTCTTCGGGTGCTACCTTTTACTGACTTCTCTTCTCATTCTACATCTTGGCTCCTCCCATGGCTTCAAAATCTCCATAACCTATCTTCTTATCCCTGGTCTCTCTGCTGAGTTTCAGATCAGTTTATTCAAAGGCCAGTAAATAGACAGGTCTATATTCATATCTCACAGGTTCCTCAAATTCAACTTCTACACCTTTGAATTCATCATCTATCCACCTATCCCATACACCAAACTTGCTTATCTTCCTTATTTTCCTACTCTAAGTTAGTGCCATGATCATGCTCCCAGGCATTCAGGCTAAAAATCCTTGGGTCATCTTCAACATTCCCCTGCCTATAACCATCACATTTCTATATCCAATCAATAAAAACAATATTAATTCTACCATGGAAGCATCCTGTCGGATCCGCTTCCACTTAGGTAGTTCAGATCATTATCTCTGGCTCAGACTCCTTAACACTTTGTCTTAATATTTTCTGTTCCCTGATTCTCTCCTCCCTGCAATACATCCTAGAAACTCCATTCTGACACATGGTCCTAAAGCAAATTAGTGAATCGCTCATTCATTCAAACTGTTTATCAACTGCCCATTATGATTGTGTATAAAACTGTACCACTCCACTTACATTATAGTATATGTGAATGCCACCCGCTGAAATCATGCAGGTTATAAAACTCGTGGCTGTAGATAAAAGCCCTAATTATGTTCTAGGCACTACTTTGGTCACTGGGGGTATAGTAGTGAACTAAACAGAAGAAAAAATAATCCCTGCTCTCTTGGAGTTCTCAGTCCAGCAATGAAACACACAAATTAACTAAAAAGCACAGATCTGATCACGTCAACTCTTATTTCATATTTCCTCACTAAAAGCAGAATCTCTTGGTCATAAAAGCAGGCCCCAGGCCCAGCTCTGCACTGAACACGGAGTCTGCTTGGGACTCTTTCTCCCTTTGCCTCTTACCCTCCTTGAATAAATAAATAAATCTTTAAAAGTAAAAGTTATATGGGGGAAAAAGACAAAAATATGTGTATATGTGTATAAAAAGCTCCAGAATGTCTAGTAGAGTGACCAAAATCCTACAGCAAAAACTAGAATAGATTTTAAGTGTAATATTTAATTTCTCAAGAATAAAAAAATATTAAATAAAAAAAAACCCACCAACTTTTCTTTATAATATTGCAGTTATTCTGTTGTCCTGGCCATTTTCCCTACCTTCTTTCTGTTGGATGTTCTCTACAATTTAGCCACGCCAAACCACTTCAGTCCATGCCCTGCATTACATCGCTATGTCACGTTTGTCCTGCCTTCTAAATATCTTTCTACTCCAATTCTATCTGTTGAAGTTCTCACCATTTTAAAAGCCTGCCTCAAAGCTATGATTTCCAAAGGGCACCCCCACAAGATCTCCATAATAAACCTCTCCTGTCCCTCTAATGACCAGTTAAATTATAAAAAACATACTCCTTAGAATCAGATAGGCACAGATTTGAATTCTAATTGTTCCAATAACAGCCAAGACTTTGGAAAGTTAAATTTTTCTCAGACTCAATTTGATCCACAAAATGATGCTTAGAAAATATACCTTGCAGAATTGTTATAAAACATGAGCATAACTCATAGCAAGTGTCAAATTCTACTATGCATGTAGTAGGCATTCAGTCAATGATAGCCATTAAAGTACTGTTGATGGTGGGTTGACATGACTCCCTTTGCTATTTACTATTATATTGATCTAGATTCTTAATCTTTCCAAAACTCAGCCTCCTTCCATATAAAATAGAAATAATAATAGCTAAGGCCCATGGTGGTTTTGAAAATATTTACAGTGTCAAGTACAATGCGTAGCCCACAGGATGATTTTGATTTAAGATTTATTTATTTGTTTATTCATGAGCGACACACAGAGAGAGGCAGAGACATAGGCAGAGGGCGATGCAAGCTCCCTGTGGGGAGCCCAATGCAGGACTCAATCCCAGGACCCTGGGATCATGCCCTGAGCCAAAGGCAGACATTTAACTACTGAACCACTTGGGTGCCAACAGATATGAGTTTCTGCTCACCACATTCTGACTCTCATCATGGCATGTATGTGCTCACACAGAAGCATATGTCACACTTGGGTCAACTTCTCCCATTAGCTTATGAACTCTGTAAACCAGATACTGTGTTTTCTCTCATCCTTCTATTCTGCTGCTACCTTTCACAGTGCCTCAAACCTGGCTGATGTTGAACTGCTATTTGGGGCATTTCCTGTCCTCTTCCCCAATCTTCCCTTCTTTCCTCTTCTGAAATTACTTAACAGCTCTATGTACTTTTCTATGGCACTAATCATAATCTTCCTCACTGTGCCCTTGTCTTGTCATATCTGCCCTGACCACCTCTTTCTCCCCACACTACTGCCAAGTACATTATAAGATGCTTGACTAACAAGCAAGATGCTTGAGTCATACACTCTCCTCTGTGTCCACTCTGAGAAGAGCCTTGTGGACTTTTATAGACTAAGAGCTAAACATCTGGGTTAATTTGAATTAAATACTCAATACTGGGACTATGAAAACCTCTAATGAAAGCTTTAGCTAGGGTTAATCATGGGCAGTACAAGTTTATCAGACGTTATTCACAGAGTGTATTTCGATGGAAACTGATCGGTTATTTGGGCCCAAATATGCTGAGCATTCATGTGATGAGTGATGATTCTTAACTCTGTTATGTAGTTCAACGACTAACATGAATGTTCATGACAATTTTCACAAGCAAGGCTCAGCTGATTCATTTAACTTTGTCTATTGTATCTGCATTTTGATAAAGTGACATATTACTTGTTGCAATTTCATAAAGATATTCTGAGAACAGATTCATCTTACAAAGATGTCAACTTTAAGATAAGGAATCACAGAATTTGATTATGTTACAGTTTTCCTTTGCTTCCTCCCCCATGATCTTTGATCATAGTGTTTTATATTAAATCCACATCAGAAAGTCACAAAGGTGACTACTTTTCATTTGGGCTTTAAACCTAATATATAGTCATAAACTGCTTTGCTAAGTCACTTTACACAGATCCATTTAAAGTGCTAGGTCTGCCTGGACAGATATGCTGACTTCTGGTAGAAACTGCTCAATGTATTTTGCTTCATGTTACTTGGTTTCATGTTGGATGATGAAAGTGCACTGCTAATGATTGCTTTTGTCAGCAATCAAGGTTTATATCCATTTTACCCTCTCATAATAAAAATCCAGGAATCATTGTGATGAAAACAAAAATGGCCAGACTAAGGATTCACAATAAAATAAGGAGTATTAGAAGGTAAAATGTGGCCCTGGGAGTCCCACACTAAATTTTTTCCACTTGTCTTTGTTTTATTGCACCTGTGAAGAGGGACTTGGTAAAGCCATCTACGACTATATAGTAAGTGCCAACCCCAAACACTAAACAATTGAAGAAAATGGGCATATAAATTATAATATGTCTAAAACACTATGCAAATATTAAAAATTACATATACCTACATTGAAAATGTTCCAAGCATTAAATTTAAGAGTAGGAAATAAAACTAAATGTATATATAAAACATACCTCCTAAATTCACTGTATTTTTTTCTCATGGCAATATGGATTTTCTCCTCATGATTATCTTCCTGGAGATTATAAAAGCTAGAGGCTCTGTCAAGGAACTTTGGTAACATAAATTGAGGTTAAAGAGGTGTTTTTTTAACATAATAAAGTGTAGGAATGATGCTAAGAGGAGGCTATTCTTCTTACTGTAAAGGCTTACTCTTGTTTTTTCAAGAATATGACTGAAGCACATACCTCAACAAGAGCTTTTGTCCTGTCCCCCGCCATCAAAGATCCAAAGCCCCAGTTCCTCATCCAATAGGTACACTGAACAAGACACCCACACTTACTGACGATTTCTACCATATGGCCAGACACAAAAGGACAGGGCTTTGTTTGGTTTTAAGTACTCAAGAAACTATGAGGCACTGAAGAACACAGATGTAATTGAAATGTTGGCTACATGGTACCCCCCAAACCATGACTTATGAATTAGAACCCCACATTATTCAAACTTGACAACAAATTGAATGGAATGTGAAAACTGTACATGAATTCCCACCACCATATAGACTCTGAAATACAGGACGCTTGAAACCTGACATTGAATTAAATATACAAAACATTCTTCAGTATTCCATTTTCTTGTTTTGCTATTTTTACGTGGACTGTACCCACCCCTTGCTTCCCCGATAAAGGATATAGAACCGGAGATGATCGCATTTGTAATTACAACTTACTAGCAGATTGGAGCATTCAGCATTTCTAGAAAATGCCTTATAATCTTCTACTAGATGAATTAATTTATACATTATCTGGCCACAGGATGTAAAATACATTTTTGCTTGTAGGCACAGAACTTAGGAGGCTAAAAGTCACTAAGAGTTTTTAAATCATGAATCTCTAGGGGCAGACAGTCCGACTGTGGCACAGTCGGTTAAGTGTCCAACTCTCGGTTTTGGCTCGGGTGGTGATCTCAAGGTCGTGGAATTGAGCCCCAAGTCAGGTTCCTCGCTCAGTATGGAGTCTGCTTGAGATTCTCTCTCCCTCTCTCTGCCCCTCCTGTTCATGCATGCTCTGTATCTCTAAATAATTCTTTTAAAAAACTGTGAAACTCTAACTCTTCCTGATTAATATTCAGTGAGTGAAAACTAATGTAACATTGTAAAAAAAAAAATCCCCAAAGCCTCAGTGAATCATAACTATAGCAATGGCTACTATCTACTACTGATCATCAGGTAAACCTCATACCTACTCTATGAGTGCTTTGTCCCCAGCTTTGGAATGAAACAAGTGAAGCTTGGAGAAGTTAAATAAGTTTTCCATAAGTGTCACCATAACTGAGAAAGCCAAAAGTCAATCACAGATCTTATTCTAAAGCCAGTGCACTTGGGTACCTAGGTGGCTCAGTGGTTGAACATCTGCCTTTGGCTCAGGTTGTGATCCTGGGGTCTTGGGATCGAGTCCCACATCAGGCTCCCTGCAGGGAGCCTGCTTCTCCCTCTGCCTGTGTCTCTCATGAATGAATAAACAAAAATCTTCAAAAAATAAAGCCAGTGTACTCTTTCCAATATGCTTAGCTGCCTAATAAAAAGAATATTAGTGAGGGTTTAGAGAAGGGAGCCCTGTTTTCCAGAAGCACTGAAGAAACTTCTTAAACAGAAGAAATTAGACATTAGAAGAAATAGAGATGAGAGCATGGAAGGAAAAGCGAAATAAACTCACTCATCTATCAACTAATTGTGACCAAATACACTCCATTCTGATTCTGTGGATCAAAACGCAACTGGCTTTTCTACTTTATAAAACTCTTCTAAAAGGCTTAAAGGGCAAAGAGACTATCCAACAATAGTTTACATGAAACTCTATAGCAGATGCTTTTTCAGCTCTGTCAAAAGTAATTCCACTCATTCAGGGGTTGGGTCAAAGTGGTATTTATTGGGGAGAAAATTATCTTTATTTCTTCCTCATAGAGGGAGATAAGTAAAGACAAAATCTATCCATAGCGTTCTTGACCATTTGCTAGAAAATTAAGATGTAGTCTGCAAGATTGGATATTATTTGGTATTGTGTTTTGGTCTCAATTTGAGACTGTTCTAATCCACTAAAGCTTGATACAAAAACTACTTTAACAAAAAAGTCTTAATTTGCATACTAATAAATTAATGCATTTTTAAAACTTTTATTGACATGCAGGTTATATTAGTTTCATGTGTAAGACAGTGACTTGACAATTTGATACATTACTCAATGCTCACCACACTGAGCGCAGTCACCATTTGTTACTATACATCATTACACTATTATTGACTATATCCTTTATTTTTTTAAAGATTTTATTTATTTATTCATGAGACACACACACAGAGAGAGAGAGAGAGAGAGAGAGAGAGAGAGAGAGGCAGAGACACAGGCAGAGGAAGAAGCAGGCTCCATGCAGGGAGCCCGATGTGGGACTCAATCCCAGGACTCCAGGATCACACCTTGAGCCAAAGACAGGCACTAAACCGCTGAGCCACCCAGGGATCCCCTGACTATATCCTTTATGCTGTATTTTTTATCTCCATGAACTTATTTTATAACTGGAAGTTGTACATCTTAATTACCCTTCACCTATTTAGCCCGTCCTCCCAACCCTCTCTGCTCTGGGAACTACCAGTTTGTTCTCTGTATTCACAAATCTGCTTGTTTTTGTTTTTAAGATTCCACATATAGGTGAAGACATAGGATATTTGTCCTTCTCTGATATACTTAACATAATACCCTCTAGGTCCCTACATGTCACAAATGGCAAGATCTCGTCCTCTTTTATGCATAACATTCCACTATACATATGCGTATAAGATGTGGTGCATTCTTCTTTATCCATTTATCTATTGATGGACACATAGGTTGCTTCCATATTTTGGCTACAGTAATACTGCAATTTAAAAAGAGGTGCATTTATCTTTGAAAATTAGTGTTTTCGTATTCTTTGGGTAATGAAGCTACTAGAACATATGGTATTTTTAAAAGTTTTTTTTTTTTTTAAAACCCTCCATACTGTTTCCCACATTGGTTGCATGAGTTGACATTCTCACCAGCAGTGCCTAAGGGTTCCCTTTTCTCTACATCCTTGCCAACACCTATTAATTGTCTGATACTAACCATTCTGACTGGTGTAAGGTGGTATCTCACTGTGGTATTGATTTCCATTTCTCTATCAGTAATGTTGAACATCTTTTCATGGATCAAATAGGTCCTCTGCTCAGTTTTTAATCAGATTATTATTATTTTTATTTGGAACCAGCATTGAGTTGTAGCAGCTTTCCATATTTTTAAAATATTAACCTATTAGATAAATCATTTGCAAAGATCTTCTCCCATTCATTAGCTTGTCTTTTGTTGGTTTCCTTCATTGTGCAAAAGATTTTTATTTTGATATAGTCCCAATACATTATTTTTTGTTTCCCTTGCCTGTGGAAACATATCCACAGATATATGTTGCTAAGGCTGATGTCCAAGAGATTACTGCCTATGTTTCCTTTTAGGGGTTTTATGATCTCAGGTCTCAAATTTAGGTCTTTAATCCATTTTCAGTTTATTTCTGCATTTAAGAAATTGACCCGGTTTCATTCTTTTGCACATAGCTGCTTAGATGTCCCAGCACCATTTATTGAATAGACTGTCTTTTCCCCAGTGTATATTCTTGCCTTTGTCATAGACTAATTGACCATATAAACGTGGGTTAATTTCTAGGTTCTCTATACTGTTCTATAGATCTCTGTGTCTTTTTGTGTGTGTCAGTACCATACTGTTGTGATTACTATAGCTTTGTATTATATCTTAAAATCTGGGATTGTGATACCTCCAACTTTGTTCTGCTTTCTCAAGATTCCTTTGGGTATTCAGGGTCATTTGTGGTTCCATAGAAATTTTAGGATTACTTGTTTTAGTTCTGAAAAAAATACTATTACTATTTTGATAGGAATTGCACTGAATCGGTAGAGTGCTTCGGGTAGTATGGACATTTTATTTTTCTTTCTCCTAATCTTTATTTAAATTCCAGCTAGTTAACATACAGTGTAATATTAGTTTCAGGTGTAGAATTTAGTGGCCCATCACTTACAACACCCAGTGCTCATCACAAGTGCCTCCTTAATATCTATCATCTGTTTAATTCATTCCCCACCCCCAACCTCCCCTCCAGTAACCCTCAGTTCGTCCTCTATACTTAAGAAACAGTAGAGAGTCTGTTTCTTGGTTTGCTTCTCTCGCCCTATCATGCTCATTTGTTTCTTAAATTCCACATATGAGTGAAATCATTTAGTATTTGTCCTTCTCTTATTTTGCTTAGCATAATATGTTCTACTTCCATCCATGCCATTGCAAATGGCAAGACTTCATTCTTTTTTTATGGCTGAATAACATCCCATTGTGACGTGTGTGTACACACATACATAGGTACATACCATATCTTCTTTATCCACTTATCAGTTGATAGACATTTGGGCTTTTTCTATAATTTGGTATTGTTGATAATGCTGCTATAAACATTGGGATGTATGTATCCCTTCAAATCAGTATTTTTGTAACAATATTAATTCTTTCAGTCTACAAGCATGATATATCTATCCATTTGTGCCATTTTTTTCTTTCTTTTACCATTTGTGCCATTTTTTATTTCTTTTACCAATGTCTTACAGTTTTCAGAGTACAGACCTTTCACCTCCTTGGTAAATTTATTCCTAGGCAATTTATTCTTTTTGGTGTAATTGGAAATGGAATTGTTTTCTTAATTTCTCTTTCTGCTCCTTCATTAGCGTATAGAAATGCAATAGATTTATTTGCATTAATTTTGTATTCTGCAACTTTACTGAATTCACTTACTAGTTTTAATAGCTTCTTGGTGGAGTCTTTAGAGTTTTCTGTAAACAGTATCATGTTATCTGCAAATATTTTCAGTTTTACTTCTACTTATCAATTTGGATGTCTTTTACTTCTTTTCTTGCGCCAGGCTAGGGCTTTTGATACTATATTGAGTGTGGATATCCTTGTCTTGTCCCTTATCTTAAAGAAAAAGCTTCCAGTTTTTCCACCAAGTATGGTGTTAGCTGGGTTTTTCATATGTGCCCTTTATTATTTTGAGGTATGTTCCCTCAAAGCCCACTTGTGGAGAATTTTTATAATGAACAGATGTTGTATTTTGTCAAATGCTTTTTCTGCAATTATTGAGATGATCATGTAATTTTTCTTTTTCCTCTTTTTAATGTATTGTATCACACTGCTTTGCAAATATTGAACCACCCTTGCATCCCTGAAATAAATCCTACTTGATCACAATGAAGGATTTCTTCAGTTTATTATTGAATTTGAATTCCTAATACTTTGTTGATTTTTGCATCTATGTTTATCAGAGATATTGAACTGTATTTTTTTTTGCAGTATCTTTGTCCTCATAGATTGGATAATGCTGACCACATAGAATGAATTTGGAAGTTTTCCCTCCTTTTCTATTTTTTGGAATAGTTTGAGAAAAATAGGAATTTTTTTAAAGGTTTGGTGGAATTTACTTGCAAAGTCATCTGGTCCTGTACTTTTCTTTGTTGAGAGTTTTTTGATTACCAATTCAATTTCATCACTGAGTCTATTCAAATTTTCTATGTCTTCCTGATTCAGTTTTGGAAGACTATATATTTTAAGCAGTTTAGCCAATTCCAGGGTGTCCAATTTGTGTGCAATATTTCCTAGTATTCTTTTACAAACATTTGTATTTTTGTGCTGTTGGTTTTTTCTCCCCTTTCATTTCCAATTTTTGAGTCTTCTTTTTTTCCTATGTCTGGCTAAAGGTTTGTCAATTCTGTTATCTTTTCAAAGAAACAGCTCTTGGTTCCACTGATCTTTTGTATTTAGTCTCTGTTTCAATTATTTTTGCTCTAAATTTGTTTCCCTTCTTCTACTAACTTTGGGTTTGGTCTTTTTCTAGTTCTATTACATGTAAGGTTATTTTATATATAACTATTTTATATTTATAAGGTTAAAAATATTTAGATTTTTCTTCTTTCTTGAGATAGGCCTGTATTGCTACATACCTCCCTCTTAGAACTGCTTTTACTGGGTCTCAAAGATTTTGGATCATTGTGTTTATAACTTCATTTGTCTCTTGTGTATTTTTTAACAATTTATTATTTCAGAGACAGAGAGGGAACAGGTGAGGGACAGAAGGAAATAGGGACAGAGAAAATCTCAAGCAGACTCACCACTGACCACAGAGCCCAATGTGAGGCTTGATCCCATGGTCCTGAGATCATGACCTGAGTTGAAATCAAGAGTCAGTCACTTAAGTGACTGAACCAGCCAGGCACCCCGCCCCATGTATTTTTATTTCCTTCCTTTGTTGACTTATTGGTTATTCAGTAGTATATTGTTTAGCCTCCACTTGTTTGTGCTTTACCCAGTTTTTTTCTTGTAATTGATTTCTAGTTTCACACCATTGTGATGAGAAGAGATGCTTAATAGTATTTTAATATTCTTAAATCCACTGAGACTTGTTTTGTGGCCTAGTATGTGATCTATCCTGCAGCATGTTCCATGTATACTGGAAAAGAATGCATATTATCCTGGTTTGGGATGGAAAGTTCTGTACATATCTGTCAAGTGCATCTGGTCTAATGTGCCATTCATAGCCATGGTTTCCTTATTGATTGAACTATCCATTGATATAAATAGGGTGAGTAGTCCCTACTATCATTGTATTACTGTCAATTCCTCCCTTTATGTCTGTTAATATTTTCTTCATATATTTAGGTGCTCCTATGTTGGGTGCACAGATATTTATAATCACTACATCCTCTTGTTGAAATAATCTATTATGTAATGCCTTTCTTTGTCTCTTGCCATAGTCTTCATTTTAACCTTTATTTTGTCTGATGGAAGTACTTCTACCCAGCTTTTTTTTCTTCCATTTGTATGGAATCTTTTTCCATCCTTTCACTTTCAGTCTGTGTCTTTAGGTCTAAAATGAATTTCTTGTAAGCAGCATATAGATGGGTCTTTTTATCCAGCCACCCTAAGTCATTGGAGGATTTAATCCCCTTACATTTAAAGTAACTTTCCTCTTACAACTGTTTTTGCTGGGTCTCAGAGATTTTGCTACCATCTTGTTTTGTTAATTGCTTTCTGGTTGTCTCTGTAGTTCATTTTTGTTGTTCTCTCGCTCTCGTGGTTTGATGGCTTTCTTTAGTGTCATGTTTAGATCCCTTTGTTTTTATTTTTTGTGTATCTGTGACAGGTGTTTTTATTTCTTGTTACCATGGAGTTCGTATATAACATACTAGGTGTTTAACAGTCTGTATTAAGGTGATGGTTGCTTAAGTTGGAGCACATTCTAAAAGCACTAAATTGGGGTACCTGGGCAGCTTAGTCAGTTAAGCCTCTGCCTCTGGCTCAGGTCATGATCCCAGGGTCCTGGAATTGAGCCCTGCATCAGGCTTCCTGCTCAGCAGGGAGCCTGCTTCTCTTTCTCCTGGTCCCCCTGTTTGTGCTGTCAAATAAATAAATAAAAATTTTTTAAAATAAATAAATAAAAGCACTAAATCGTTACTCCCCCCTCCAACTTTATGTGTGAAATCATAGTTTATATCTTTACATATTTTGCATCATTTTGTGTATCCCAGCTCTAATTTATGTAGTTAAAATTGAGTTTATTACTTTTGTGTTTTAGCCTTTTTTTTAATTTATTTTTTATTGGTGTTCAATTTACTAACATACAGAATAACCCCCAGTGCCCGTCACCCATTCACCCCTACCCCCCACCCTCCTCCCCTTCTACCACCTCTAGTTCGTTCCCCAGAGTTAGCAGTCTTTACGTTCTGTTTCCCTTTCTGATATTTCCCACACATTTCTTCTCCCTTCCCTTATATTCCCTTTCACTATTATTTATATTCCCCAAATGAATGAGAACATATAATGTTTGTCCTTCTCCGACTGACTTCACTCAGCATAATACCCTCCAGTTCATCCACGTTGAAGCAAATGGTGGGTATTTGTCATTTCTAATAGCTGAGTAATATTCCATTGTATACATAGACCACATCTTCTTTATCCATTCATCTTTCGATGGACACCGAGGCTCCTTCCACAGTTTGGCTATCGTGGCCATTGCTGCTATAAACATCAGGGTGCAGGTGTCCCGGCGTTTCATTGCATTTGTATCTTTGGGGTAAATCCCCAACAGTGCAATTGCTGGGTAGTAGGGCAGGTCTATTTTTAACTCTTTGAGGAACCGCCACACAGTTTTCCAGAGTGGCTGCACCAGTTCACATTCCCACCAACAGTGTAAGAGGGTTCCCTTTTCTCCGCATCCTCTCCAACATTTGTTGTTTCTTATCTTGTTAATTTGCCCCATTCTCACTGGAGTGAGGTGGTATCTCATTGTGGTTTTGATTTGTATTTCCCTGATGGCAAGTGATGCGGAGCATTTTCTCATGTGCGTGTTGGCCATGTCTATGTCTTCCTCTGTGAGATTTCTCTTCATGTTTTAGCCTTAATACTGGCTTTATAAGTGATTAACCCACTACCTTGACTATATGTTGCTTTTGCCAGTGAAATATTTTCCTTTCATAATGTTCTTCATTCTAATTATGGTTTTTCTTTCTACTCAAAGACTTCCCTTTAACATTTCTTGTAAGGCTGGTTAGTGGTTATGAACTCAACTTTAACTTTTTTCTGGCAAACTCTTGATCTCTACTTCAATTATAATTGATAATTGTGTCAGAGTATTCACAGTTGGAAATTTTTTTCAATAATTTGAATATATCCTACCATTCTGTTTAGGCCTGAAATGTTTCTGCTAAAAAATCAGGTGATATCTCTAAGGAGTATGTGGGGTGGGGCTTAATCATTTGCTTTTCTTTTGCTGCTTTTAAAATTCTCTTTTTACCTTTAATTTTTTCCATTGTAGTTATTATGTGTTTTGGTGTGGACCTTCTTGCTTGGGGCTCTCTTTGATTCCTGGACCTGACTTTTTCCTTCCCTGGGTAGGGAAGTTTCAGTTAATTATCTCTTCAAATAAATTTTCGGCCTCTTCTCTCTCTCTTCTCCTTCTGGAATCCCTATAATGCAAAGATAATTACACTTAATCATGTTGCAGAGATACCTTAACCTTTATTATTATTATTATTATTATTATTATTATTATTATTATTATTATTTTCCTTTCTGCTATTCAGCTTGGTTGCTTTCTATTACCTGGTCTTTCAGATTGCTGTTCAATTCTTCTGCATCCACTAATCTGTTGATTCCTTCTAGTATATTTTTCATTTCAGTTATTGTATTCTTCAACTCTTGTTCTTTTAACATTTTGTTTCTTTGTTGAAGTTCTCACTGAGTTCATCTACTTTTCCCTCAAGTCCAGTGAGTATCTTTATGATCATTTTAACACTTTTATCAGGCACATTTAACTTAACTCTAGTTTTGTCTTGTTCTTTCATTTGGTATATATTCCTCTGTATTCTCATTTTGTATAACACTCCGTTTGTATGTATTAGGTAGGTCTACTATATCTACTGTTCTTAAAAGTGGTGGTCTTGTGTCAAAGAAGTCCTGTGATGCCCTGTAGTACAATCCCCTCTAGTCACCAGAATTAGGCTCTCCAGCAGTGTCCCCTGTGTGCTCTGTATCCACACTATTATTATAATTCGGCTATGATTCATTTGGGCATGCTGGTAGGTGGGGCTGACCCTCACCCCAGCTGGCTGCAATAACCTACTTCACCTGCTATAGGCATATTGGACAGAGTTTGCTTCCCATGCTGTTGAGGAGCCTGGCTGTAGCACCATGGGCTAGCTGATGGGCTAGGCTGGCAGCCCAACTGTCTACAATTAGCCACTGCAACACCTGCTTTCACTCTGAAAAACATGGCTTACTCCCTACACAGCCAGCTAAGAGGATCAGCTACAGAAGCTGTGAGTATGTGGAGTTATTTCCCACCACCTGCCCCCTGCTACCCACTCAGGGCAGGAATCACTTTGGAGTGTGCTGGTACTGTCCCTGCTGGGTGTGTTGAGGCAGGAGCCACTTTGGAAGGGTGCCTGCTGAGGTGGCTGGGTTGGGGATAGCAGGAAAGCAGGGGAAGGCCAGAATGGGGCATGCTCTGCTAGCAAGGTAGATGGGGAGTATTAAAACTGGCTCCTGCCAATGTTCATATAGTCTAGGGTATGGTGAGAAAAATGATGCCTGCCCTTTTGTTCCCAGAGAAATCTCCTGCAGATTTCTGCCCCTCTAGCACACATTCTAAAATTATTCAATAAATCTTCATGTATACCCCAGATGCTTTTCAAACTCCTGCTTCTGTGCTGGTTCTTGGACTGAGTGATATAGAGTGCTGGCTCTTTAAGGGCAGAGTCTTGGTCTCCTATAGCCCTCCAGCTCTTCTGGAGTTAAGCCCTGCTAATTACTTAAGCTCCTAGAGTTAAGCCTTGCTGCTTTATAAAGCCAGACATGATGGAGAGTCTTCCTCCCAGTGCAGGCCAGTGATACTCATGTGGGGTCTGATCGCCTTGCTCTTCCATTTGTGGTTAGTTGCATGGGGTATTTGATACCCGACTGTGTCTCTGCCCTTCCCTTTTCTCTGTGGCCTTCTCTCTAGGACTAGCTGTGGAAGTTCAGTTCTGCCATTCTTTAGATTTTTAGTTAGTTGCAATACATGTATTTGTTGCCTCAATGCATCCATGAGATGAGATGGATTCAGGCTTCTTTTATTCAACCGTCTTCCCCACATTCTCCAAACTATCTCATTTAAAGCATACAATTAATAGCTTTTAGTATATTCATAAACTTGTGCATCCATCACCAAAATCAATTTTAGAACATTTACCCTAAAAAGAAACAAACATCACACTCCTTAACCACCACCCTCTAAACCCCTAGACCCTTCCCATAGGCAACCATTCATCTACTTTGTCTCTATAAAGCAACTTTCTATTGGATAAAATATTAAATGTTAGTTATGAGAGACACAGAGAGAGAGGCAGAGACATAGGCAGAGGGAGAATCAGGCTCCATGCAGGGAGCCCAACGTGGGACTTGATCCTAGGACCCAGGATCACAACCGAGCTGAAGGCAGGTGCCCAACCACTGAGCCACCCAGGCATCCCTATTTTCTGGTTTTGAAGAGCTCAGTCCTATCCTGAATGCTATCTGGAAAAAATATCTGAAGTAATCAACTTTTGCCAGGGGGAGGAAAAACAAGGAAAAGGAAAAAGAAAAAGAGCAGCACCATGTTTTCTAATACGAAGTCTACTATCATTATTTAGCTGGCAACTATGCTACCTTCAGTTTGGCTTTCACGAATTTAAATGCACTCACACAACAGAACTTTTGTCTTTGTCATCAGGCAAAGGCCACCTAAATCTAGTTTCTCAGAACATTGATAGCAAAATCAGGTAATGATCTTTTTCCAGGAAATCTCAGTGAATGGAGCAGGGGCTTCTGGGGGAGGACCGTGTTCTCTACTGGTTACATCTCCACTTACTGGTTTCTCGAGATCTCTGGGGAACTCAGGAGTTCTCACTTTATTTTAAGGTAGGCAGAAGAAAGGGATCTTCAAGATTCTGGTAGAAGCTGGGTCTTCAGGAGTTATTCTTCTTCTTCCCACCTTGGAGACAATGACAATGTGGTAGAAAGATCAGGTCTGGCATGACTGCTTTGAATCCTAGTTCCATAAACAAGATGTAGGACATTATTTAATTGCTTTCTCAGTTTCTTCATTGGCAAAATAATGATGCCATCATCCAATAATAATGGTAGAGTTATGAGAATTAAATGTAATGGCATATGTGGAAGTGCCAAAGCTTTGTGTTCATCAGTAAGTGAAGACAATGGGTTTAAGTGGTTCCATTAGTAATGAACTAGGATATTAATTTAATTACTTAATTTGTGGCTACTTTGGTTTTCTCATATCTCAGAAGGTGATCACAAAGCTTCAAAATATGCATATGAATCACCTGGGTATTATTTTTAAATTGCAGACTCTGATTCAGTAGCTATAGTAAACAAAATTTTAAGGAGATTCTAAGGTTCCTGTCTCCACTTGTGTATGTGCTCTATATAAACCCCTCACCTTGAGTATGAGCAGTACCTATGCATATATGTCACACTCATGATCAGGTTATATGACAAAGATGAAGGGATTTTGCTCATGTAATTAGGGTCCCAAATCAGTTGATTTTAAGTTAATGAAAGGGAGATTATGGTGGGTGAGCCTGACCTAATCAATCAAGCCCAGTAAAGAGGGCCTAGAGGTCAGAGACTCTCTCTTACTATCCTAGAGATAGTGAATTTCCAGCAGTTCTACAGCTATAAGGAAATAAATTCTGCCAACAACTATGTGAGCCTGGAAGAGGACTCAGTGCCTCAGATCAGACCCCAGCCCTAGCTGATAATCTTGGTTGAAACCTTGTGAGATCTTGAGCAAAGGATTCAGGTAAGCTGTGCCCAGGTTTCTGATCCATGAAAATTTTGAAATGATAATGTGTTATTTTTAGCTGCTAAATCTGTGGCAATTTGTTACACAGCAATACAGAACTAATACAGTTGGTCTGAGTGAGGCATTTTTTTTAAAGATTTTATTTATTTATTCATGATAGTCACAGAGAGAGAGAGAGAGGCAGAGACACGGGCAGAGAGAGAAGCAGGCTCCATGCACCGGAAGCCCGACGTGGGATTTGATCCCGGGTCTCTAGGATCGCGCCCTGGGCCGAAGGCAGGCGCCAAACCGCTGCGCCACCCAGGGATCCCTGAGCGAGGCATTTCTAATAAGATCCCAGATGACTATTGATTATGCACCAGCATATCCACAGTCTGAGTAACAGGGATGTATCACACAATCATTCCAAGACTTAGAGTGATAATGGATATTAGGGATGAACAATTAGGTGTGCTTTTATGATGATTTCTTCAACTTTAAAAATAAAGTTTAATGATTCATAATTCTTCGTGATAACCTCTATTTTATAAATTCTTCATTTATAACCTCAATTTTCTAAACTTGACTCTCATGTGACTTTTGTGGGAAATTCCTACTTAAACGTCTAGACATCTATTTCCAATTAGAATTTCATTCCTTTATAATCTCCTACTCTTGCAAGAAAATTAAATATATTCCTAATCAAATGCAAATGGCACAACACAGAGAGGTAATTATCATTTTATCAATTCAGTCCAATCCACTTTAACCACACTCAGTATTATAAGTAACAAGATCTTAATGATTACACTTGAGGATATTAAAAGAAGATGGAGCAAAAATGAATTGTTTCTTGGTTTTGCCAAATAGGAGTTATTATTCACAAAATAAGTTTTTCAGCTTACTGTCTTATTAAACCATTTTTATTGACTTTCTTGTTTAAACTGTATGGTTGGATACTACTAGGTGTAAAGGAACATCTGGCTGATTTACTTGGTCAAACAGGAGTTTTAGGACTAAAAGATTTATCTACATGAAACTACAGATTTCATAATTCTATTAGCTGACTGCTATTAGTCATGGCAATTTATCTTGTGTTGATGAAGAGTGCCTACCTGGATATCAGTAAATATAGAACCTAATCACTCAACTATTGTAGATCCCCCTTTGGACCTGTTATATGAAAAGAGGAAGTCATTTTCTCCAGATTCTTTCCTTTACATTTGTTAAATGGATCTCACTAAACTTTCAGTGCATTCTAATTCAATTCCTTTCAAAACTTTTTATTTAGTGCATTATTGTCCTAGGAGCTGGAAAAGCAGCATGAATAACACATAGTGCCTGCTCTTATGCAGTTTATGATCTGGTAGGAAACAATAAATAGACATGCAATTATAATATAGCATAACTACCAAGAAAGGGACAACTGCAATGTAAGTAATAACTAATTTTGAGTTTAAAGTATGAGTAAGGGGCACCTGGGTGGCACAGTGATTGAGCATCTGCCTGTGGCTCAAGTCATGATCCCGGGGTCCCAGGATCAAGTTCCACATTGGGATCCCCACAGGGAGCCTGCTTCTCCCTCTGCTAATGTATCTGCCTCTCTCTAGGTCTCTCATGAATAAATAAGTAAAATCTTTAAAAAGATAAAGTATGAGTAAAATTTAGTCAAGTAAAGAGAGGGAACATGCCTAGCAGAAGGAACAGTGTGTTCTATGGGTGAAAAACAAGAATTAGAAAATTTAAGGTGATTAGAACATAGGTAAGAGGCAGAGAAAGAAAGCTAAAAAAAGCATGCAGGGCCCAAAACATGATGGCTGGTGAAACATATAGCAGAGTTTGAACATTAATTTCAGGTAATAGTTTGCAAACTTTTCGGTCTCAAGAACCTGTTACATATATATAGATATGTGATCCCACGACCCTGATATCATGACCTGAGCTGAAACCAAGAGTTGGATGCTTAACCAACTGAGGCATTCGAAGAAACTATTCTATTCTTAAAAATTCTGTAGGGCTCCATAGAGCTTTAGTTTCAGTGTTACATGTATAAATACTTACCATATTAGAAAAACTGAGAAAATTTTTAAAAATAATTAAAAACCCATTACATGTTAACATAAAAAGTTTTTTTGCAGATCTCTTCAATATATGGCTTATATAGAAAACAAGCTGATTCTCACATCTGACTTGTGTCAATTTATTGCAATGTCACATGTCACTTAACCTATGGAAATCTCTACACTTAATGAGCAAACAAAAGTGAAAATGGCAAATTTCTCAATATGATTATGAACATTGTTTTGACTTTGCAAAGTAGAAGATCTCACAGACCTCTAGGGGCCTTCTTGACTTTAATTTGAGAACTGTGGTCTGAAGACAATGAGAAAACCCTGAAGTAGGGCAGCCCGGGTGGCTCAGCCGTTTAGCGCCTCCTGCAGCCCAGGGCATGATCCTGGAGACCCAGGATCAAGTCCCACGTCGGGCTCCCTGCGTGGAGCCTGCTTCTCTCTCTGCTTTGTCTTTCTCTCTCTCTCTCTCTCTCTCTCTCTCTCTCTCTCGGTCTCTCATGAATATATAAATAAAATCTTTAAAAAAAGAGAAAATCCTGAAGTATTTAAAGAAGGGAACTAGATATGATTGGAGTTTCATTTTTGGAAACTTAGTCTGCAGAGAAAAGTTTTGTTGTAGCAGAATAAGAATAGAATCAGATAGGCTAATGTGAATTCCAAAAATGTGTATCTGATCATGTCTAGCCTTACTGAGCTACTCATAAAGGGTTTTAAGTAATATTATGTGCCAAATATTTATTATAGTGTTTGTATTCAGTGCTGTTAACTATAGTAATCATCAGCTTTCTATGATTCATAAGGGTCAAATCCAGTTTAGACCTAGAGTCATAAACAGAGTAAAACTTGGCAAGAGGTGCAAATTCCTTGGAGACTCTCAAGCATTGCATTGCAACTCAACCAACAATCCACTCCCTCTCAACTAAATGCTATTCATCAAAGAAATGGGTGAAAGTAAAGATGTGCTTAGTTAAGGCCCTGGTAAAGAAAGCCCTGGATCAGTAATGAATGGGCATAGCAAACTAATAATAATAATAATAATAATAATAATAATAATAAACTTCTACTACTAAGTAACAGTTTTTAGCACTTACAATATGCCAGGCACTCTGCTAACGGCTTTATAATTTAAACTTAATCCTCATAACAACACTACAAAGTAAGTAAGATCATATTACCTCCAGTATTACTATTATCATCCCCATAACCAGGATGGGAAAACTAAGGTGAGAGGAAGAGATGACTAGGCAAAGGCAAACCCAAATAACTCATTCTGGGTTCTAAAACTAATAACAGAGCTAGGATCTGAACCTATGTCTATCTGACTCTAAAACCCATTTGTAGCCAGTGTGCTATCCTGCCATACTATAAGTCACAATGTAAAATTCCTTGTGAATAAAGCTAGATTCTGTATTAAATAATTTATGCAAAAAATAATTTATGCTAAGGTAAATCCTGATAAATAAAGTAACATTTTTCTACTTCAGAAACAAGAGCTCTAAAGTAACAGTTCATTGTGGAGAACAGTGGACAGTATATATGGTGAAGACATACCTTCCTGGGGAACAGATCCACAATAGTTTACATTTGATTATTGTCTACGAATTCAAGAATATTCCCTTTTCTTATAATTGGGAGGCAGTAGAAGAGACTAGTTTAATCAGACTGTCCAGATTTGAATTCCAACTCTACCATTTACTAACTCTTAAACATTGAGCAAGTCAGTGAGCCTATCTATGCATCAGTTTCTATGGCCCTGAAAAAGGAGCAATAATACCTAACTCAAATGGTGGGTTTTAGGATTCAATGATATATACAAAGTATTGGTTACAGAGTATATCAGATTAAATCTCAAATATTAAATATCACAGACCAAATGCTCAAAATTATTAACATTATGATTAAATCATACCCAAAGAGTTTCTCCTTTATAATTATTTAGAATACTAACATTTTTAAAGGCCTAAGTTTTTTCATAAGTAAAGGTGTACAAACAGATGTCTAAAATCCCTGCCAGTTTCAAGCTTCTGTGTTATCAAGTTGACCTAAAAATCTCATGCTCCTTCTCTCTACACTGCCACAATGGAGGTTTTGCCAAAATAATCAGTCCAATACTCATTCCAATAGGGACATTTATAGTCATGCAATCAAACCAACCAGATTAGGAGCTGAATTTTTGATAGAACAGACTGGATCTTTTGGCATGTTCTGAATAGAGCTGTAATTTGTCAAGCTTACCACAATTTTTTTAAGAACTTAAAGTAGATTTGGATTTACTGAGAGGTTAATACAACCTAAATGTTAGGTAATTATAATAATTTTTACCTAGGACATTGGAAAAACTTTTTAATTCCATGTACTTCAATCAAAATCTTTATTTTAAGGTGCACTTATCAGCATAAGGCACAACATCAACGTGGTATCAAAAGTTTCTTTCTTCTATTTCGGAAACATGCACACATACCCCCACTTGCCTATTTGCCAGACTTTTATTATTCTCTTTTGCTTATTTAGGGACAAAATCTGCCATTTTAGGATTGAAGCAAAGTCCTTTTGGCTGTAGAGAGGGAGTAATAATTTTTTTCTTTATACTGCACTGGCAATTCAATCTTAGTTGAGAGATTTGCTATATCTGAGGGTTGCTTTCTTAAGGCTGGAAATCAGTGCATTTGTTTTCTTAGTTACCAAACTACTTGGAATCATTGATATACAAAAATTCAAGTTCAGGCTTTGTAAAATACTCTTAAAGCTACAAAACATTTTTTTCTAAAAAAAATTAGGCTGAAGTCTGACCTAGAAAGACAATAGAAAAAACAAACAATCCAGCTTAACATAAAACTTTTCTTTTTTTATAGTGGTCAATTGTAGCAGAATAATCTAGAAAGATGCTACAAGACACTGGGGCTAGGGGAAACAAAATGATTAAGGCAGAGTATAGACAGCAGGTTTGTTTGGGTTTACAACTTTGTTCACTGGAACATATTCTGTTCTCACATATAAGTAATACCAAGAAGTTGTAAAAGAATAATACATTCTTCATCTCCCAAAATGAGGAGGAGGAAGAAAGAATAAAGGAATCTTATTTGCAAATGGAATCTTATAGCTGGAACAGATGTTTAGGACCATCTAGTTTAATTTCCATATAAAGTGACTTCCCAAAGGTCACACATTTATTAATAGAGCCAGGACAACAATTCCAGCTTTTTGATTCATGATGTAGTGTTCATATTGGTCTACCATGGGTCCTTAGTAAAAGTTTATTTAGAAAAGACTTTATAATGTACTTACTAAATCAGTTATTTGTAAAAGAAGTTCTTTTTTTTTTTTCTAGTAGAGCTAAACTTTATTTCCATGTTTATTACATGTTTATCTTTGATGTTGGATACATATTAGAATTAACATACAACTTGGGAGAAAAGCTGGACATTCTCCACTGAATGGGTTAAAAAGGAATGTAAAACTACAAAATACTTGTTTAAGTGTTGAATTTCTAAATTATGGCAAACAGAACAAGAATTACCTTGCCATGTTTCTCTTTCTAGTTTTCCAAGATGAATTTCATTAGAAAATATTTTCATAACAATTTATTTCAAGAAAGGAAATAAGGGATAATCATTAAAACCATTTGACTTTAATTATAGAGTACAAATAAAGAGTCTTAACACAGAACTCCTATCTTCTATTTAAAATACAAATACTGGGATCCCTGGGTGGCGCAGCGGTTTGGCGCCTGCCTTTGGCCCAGGGCGCGATCCTGGAGACCCGGGATCGAATCCCCACATCGGGCTCCCGGTGCATGGAGCCTGCTTCTCCCTCTGCCTGTGTCTCTGCCTCTCTCTCTCTCTCTGTGACTATCATAAAATAAAAATAAATTAAAAAAAATAAATAAAATACAAATACTTCATGATATTATGAATGGAGAAGGATTAACTGATATCAGCTGCAAATCTCTAATGATTTAAGCAAACCCATACATGCCATTTGCTTTTATTTGGAAGAGTTAGGCTGATTTAAAGGTGACAGCAGAATTCTATTTGATAACTATGTCAACTGTTTGCTACTGAGAATGGGGATGGCCAAATACTAAGTGCTTAGTCATAGAAATTCAGATTAATCAGTTCCAAGTGGCCGAGAGAATTAATCATTCCACCCCCTCTCCACTCTATGGCCACGTACAAATGTACAGATTTTAGCATTCACTGAAAGGTTTAAAATGAAACTCCTCTAGCTACTCTGAAACTCTTGAAATTCACAGTACACAAAGAATATTGTCTGTAGTGTGATTCCAATGTTTTAAACAAAATCAAAATTATGGGTGGTTATCAAAGTTGTTATTTGGTAATAAATATGGTTTTAATTCTCTATAAGCCCCTTAGCACATTTTGTGAAGAAAGCTGTGTTTTTAATACTACTAATTTTTACTTAGATACGTTTAAAAGAATCAGAATTATTTTCCAACAGGAATTATAGGATGAAAACTCATAATAAAACTGAATAATGCTTATTAGTCTCATTAAAGAAGTGTTTAGAATTATCTGCAAAAACCACGTTCTTTTTAATGATGTTTATAAGACATTCTACTGACAAGTACCTTTCTCATGTAACTGTTTAGGACAGATGATTTATGGCTTTTCAATTTTTAAAATGTCCCAGCTACTCGGGAGGCTGAGGCAGGAGGATCGCTTGAGCCCAGGAGTTCTGGGCTGCAGTGCGCTATGCCGATCGGGTGTCCGCACTAAGTTCGGCATCAATATGGTGACCTCCCGGGAGCGGGGGACCACCAGGTTGCCTAAGGAGGGGTGAACCGGCCCAGGTCGGAAACGGAGCAGGTCAAAACTCCCGTGCTGATCTGTAAAAGAAGTTCTAAATTATCACAATAAGCATAGGTCCTGGTATGGTAGAAGTACCAAAGATAATATCCAAATCAACTTCTGGTAGACAAAATTCACCAACTGGTAAATCTGAGGAATACCAACTTAAGAAAAAAAAAATACTGCACCCATCAAAATGCATTATAAACAAGAAAAGCTCCCAAGAAAACAGTAAGAACAGAGAAGAGGCAATCAGAAATAAAAACAGGAAAATTGTGATCAGTCCAGTAATAGCTCAAGAAAATTAGAAGATGTCAGCTATGAATATGAGAGATCTGTTTCCAAACACCTTGCCTCCATCTGCTTTGTCTCTTTTTGAGTTTAGTTATTTTTTTAAAGATTTTTACTTATTGGGATCCCTGGGTGGCACAGCGGTTTGGCGCCTGCCTTTGGCCCAGGGCGCGATCCTGGAGACCCGGGATCGAATCCCACGTCGGGCTCCCTGCATGGAGCCTGCTTCTCCCTCTGCCTGTGTCTCTGCCTCTCTCTCTCTCTGTGACTATCATAAATAAATAAAAATTAAAAAAAAAGATTTTTACTTATTTATTCATGAGACACGCAGAGAGAGAGGCAGAGACAGGCAGAGGGAGAAGCAGGCTCCCTGCAGGAAGCCCAATAGGGACTTGACCCAATATGGTCCCAGGACCCCAGGACCACGACCTGAACCAAAGGCAGATGATCAACCATTGAGCCACCCAGGTGCCCCTTGAGTTCAGTTCTTATGCTGAAATCTCCAACTCCTACAACTCTCACTTTATATTTTCCCCTGACTTTCCTCTTTTGGCCAACACCACAAAAGGATTTGTGATGGCAGTTCAAGGTGTTAATTTAACTATCAAAACCCCTTCTCGGGATCCCTGGGTGGCACAGCGGTTTGGCGCCTGCCTTTGGCCCAGGGCGCGATCCTGGAGACCCGGGATCGAATCCCACGTCAGGCTCCCGGTGCATGGAGCCTGCTTCTCCCTCTGCCTGTGTCTCTGCCTCTCTCTCTCTCTCTCTCACTGCGTGCCTATCATAAATAAATAAAAAAAAAACCCTTCTCCTTCCTACAGTCTTGGTTATGATACAGAAATGTATCAGTTAGCATTCTGATGGATATTATGAAAATAGCTACTATACAGTAGGTATCTTATAAATATTGCATACTTGTGTGCATTCCACTAACAGAGATGAAGTCCTATGCATCCTGGAGGCTATGGAATCTCCTAAAATCCCAACAATCATGAAAATGACTCTGGAAAATAACATGCCCTCAACTTTTATCACATAAAAACTTAAGAAAGTTATTAATTCACAGTTTCTGAATGTAAGATGCTAGAATCAGGATATCTGAGAGGATAGGGGCAGAGAATGGAAGGAGAGGGCCACGAGGTAGAAAAAGAACCAAGAAAGAAGAGAATCTAAAAAGCAAACATCAAAATTTCATTTCCAGTTATGTTGACCTAAGTGGTACCAGACTTGCCCTCCCAGTTATAAAGCTGAACAAAGTATATGAAGCAATTGTTTTCAGGCACTGGACAGAAGGCAACACAGACACCGCACTTAAAGGACAGATAGATGAGCACCATGTTCACTCTAGGCTGTTAGCATACAATTCCAACCTTAACACAGAGAAGTATAGTCCAAGGAGACCATTACAAAGACAATAAAGAAAATTAAACACTATAAGATATTTGATTAATCCAAAGAAAGCATGAAAAGAGGAATGAGTGAATAAAACACATAAAACTAAAACACAACCAGCAAATGACAGAATCAAAATGAGCCATACATTAAATACACATGGGGGTAAGAATCATTTATTCTCAAACTAGATTAAAAGGAGATCGAAATATACACTGTCTGCAGGTATTGCACTTTAAATATAAAGACACAGAGATTGAAATAAAATAATGCAAAAAATTGTCTACATATTCAGACAAAGAATATTATAAAACAAAGATTAGCACAAGAGTTAAATACGAATGTTGCAAGTGAAAAAAGAACACTTCGAAATAAATATATAATAATCCTGAACATGTATGCTACTGATAACTGATTTACAAAATACATGAAGTAGGGATGCCTAGGTTGCTCAGTAGGTTAAGTGTGCAAGTCTTGGGTTTCAGCTCAGCTAATGATCTCATGGCTCATGAGACTGAGCCCTGTGTTGGGCTTCACACCCAGTGAGGAATCTACTTGAAGATTCTCTCTGAATCTGCCTTCACTTCTGTGCACATTCTCTTTCTAAAATAAATAAATCTTTTTTAAAATCTGCAAAATATATGAAAAGCAGACAGAACTGAAAAGAAAAATTGAGAAATCTACAATAATGGTTAGAGATTTTGCACACTTTTCTCAGTAACTGGTTGAAGTTGAAAAGAAACTAAAACAAAAAAAAAAAACATAGGAACACTATCAAAGAATAGGACCTAAATAATAATTATAGGATACTGCACTCAGTAAAATCAGAAAACAACTTTATTTTTTTTAATTTTTTTAAGATTTTATTTATTTATTCATGAGAGACACACACAGAGAGAGAATGGCAGAGACACAGGCAGAGGGAGAAGCAGGCTCCATGCAGAGAGCCCGATGTGGGACTCGATCCCAGGTCTCCAGGATCCCACCCCAGGCTGCAGGCAGCACTAAACCGCTGAGCCACCAGGGCTGCCCAGAAAATAACTTTAACTTCACATAGAATTTTCATCAAGAGAAACCATATTCTAAGTGATAAAATATAGCTCATTAAATTAAAATGTTTGAAATCTTACAAAATATATTATCTGATAAAGGAATTCAGCTAGACATTAATATCTAGAAAATTTCCAAATGTTTGAAAATTCAATATCACATCAAATAACCTAAAAATCAAAGAATAAAGAAAAATTAAAAATACTTCAGTTGAAAGATCATGAAAACAATATATTAAGGGAAAATGTATAACATTAAATGCCTATATTAGTAGAAAGGTTTAAAATCAATTACATGTGCTTTTGCCTTAAGGATATAAGAACCTAATGATCAACAAACTAAATCAGAGGGGAAATTGTTAAGAAAAGCCCAAAATTCAATTAAATAGAAAGAAGAGTAATCAGAAAAAGTTCTTTTGAAAAAGTTCTTTTGAAAAAGTTAATAAAACTGATAAATCCTTAGCAAGATGATCAAGATACAAGAAACACGTTTTAATAATATTAGAATTAAAAGAGAAAATCATTACAGATCCTACAGACATTAAAGGGTTATTATTGGGAAAAACTTTAGGCTGATAACTTCAACATCTTGGATTGTCAAATTCCTTGCAAAACATTATTTAATAAACACGGGGATGAGTGTAATGCTAAGTGAAATATGCCAGTCAGAGAAAAGCAAATGCCATATGATTTCACTCAGATGTAGAATTTAAGAAAAAAATCACACAAAAAAGACAAACCAAAAAAACAGACTTCACTGTAGAGAATATATGACGGTTACC
Source organism: Canis lupus baileyi (assembly GCF_048164855.1). Classification (NCBI taxonomy): domain Eukaryota; kingdom Metazoa; phylum Chordata; class Mammalia; order Carnivora; family Canidae; genus Canis; species Canis lupus. Next base: position 34,447,728 of record NC_132876.1, read on the forward strand.
AGAGGGGGCAGAGGGTAGGGTGTCGAGTGGCAGGAGATGGGTGAAATAGGTGAAGGGGCTTAAGAGTACATTTCTCTTGATTGCACAGGGTTAATATATGAAACTTGAATCACTATATTGTACACCTGAAACTAACACTGTTAACTACCCTAGAATTAAAATTATAAAAAATTACTTAAAATGGATATACAAGAAATAGAAAATTTCAATAAAATTATATTAAGTGAATATAATAAAAACTTTCAAAAATATTTAGACCCAGTTTCACTGATGGATTATATCAACCATTTAAGAAACAATATCAATCTTGCATAGAGCTGTTCAGAAAAATAGAAAAAGAATATTTCATAACTCATTTTACAAGGTCAATATTACCCTAATACTAAAACCTGACAAAAACGTTACAAGAAAACTACAGAACGGTACTTCTCATTGAAATGAATGTAAAAATTCTTAACAAAACATTAGCATAGAATCCAGCAAACAAAAATGTTTAATACATCAAGACAAGTGTAGTTTATTCCAAGAATGCATAATTTGTTTGATATTATTCAGTATTATTATCAATTTATATAATATACTACATAAAGTAAAAAATGAAAAATATGACCCTCTCAAATTTAGGGAAAGCATTTGACAGAATTTGGCATTTGTTGATTTAAAAAAAATCAGCAAAATGTTAAAAACAAAGGAAATTCCTTTAAAAAAAATAAGGAAAATTTCTCAAGCTGACAAAGACCAAAGAAAAATTAGCAAATGGCATCATATTTCATGGTGAAACATTAAACCCTTTGCCCCTTAAGTTGAGAATAAGACAAGGATATACACTTTCATCATTTAAAAAAAAATTGACAGAGAGTGAGCACACAAGCAGGGGGACTGCAGGCAGAGGGAGAGAGAGAAGCAGACCCTCCACCAAGGAGGGAGTCTGATGCAAGGCTTGATCCCAGGACCCTGGGAATCATGACCTGAACTGAAGACAGATGCTTAACCAATGGAGCCACAGGCACCCCTACTTTCACCATTTGTATTTGGCATTGTACTGGATATACTAACCAGTGCAATAAGGCAAGAAAGAGAAAAAATAAAACTAGAAATTTTATTTCTTTTAAGATTTTAGTTATTTATTCATGAGAGACACAGAGAGAGAGAGGCAAGAGACACAGGCAGAGGGAGAAGTAGGCTCCATGGAGGGAGCCTGACGTGGGACACAATCCCGGGTCTCCAGGATCAGCCCTGGGCTGAAGGCGGCGCTAAACCACTGAGCCACCGGGGCTGCCCAAAACTAGAAATTTTAACACAGTCCTCACAAATGATTGTTTAATTAGAAAATCTTAAAATCTTAATATATAATATCAATATCAGAATTATTAAGTGAAATTAGTAACTTTGTAAGATACAAGTTAAAAAGAAATCAACTTTAGTTCTTGATTCTAGCAACAAACATTTGGGAAATAAAAACAAAACCCTATTATACAATTATCAAAGAACATGAAATATTTAGAAATAAATGACAAGCTTTGAGGTACTTCATGGTAGTGCAATACTTCTGAAGACAAAATAGAGATAACTTTCATAAAACATCTATACACTGAAAACCTATGTGTAGCATATTATGAATATCATTGGCAAAAATTAGGAATTCCTAAATAAAAATGGAGAATTATATACTTTATTAAATTTTTAAAAATCACCATTTTTAAGATGTCAATTCTTCCAAAACTGAGAGTCAGTGCAATTCCAATCAGAATCCCAGCAGGCATTTTAATAAATATTAACAAGCTTGGGGGGGAGGAGCAAGATGGCGGAAGAGTAGGGTCTCCAAATCACCTGTCTCCACCAAACTACCTAGAAAACCTTCAAATTATCCTGAAAATCTATGAATTCGGCCTGAGATTTAAAGAGAGACCAGCTGGAATGCGACAGTGAGAAGAGTTCGCGCTTCTATCAAGGTAGGAAGACGGGGAAAAAGAAGTAAAGAAACAAAGGCCTCCGAGGGGGAGGGGCCCCGCGAGGAGCCGGGCTGAGGCCGGGGCGAGTGTCCCCAGGACAGGAGAGCCACGTCCCGGAGACGCAGGAGCTGCACCGACCTTCCCGGGGGAAAGGGGCTCGCGGGGAGTTGGAGCAGGACCCAGGAGGGCGGGGATGCCCTCGGGCTCCCGGGGAGAGTAACAGCAACTGCGCGCCCAGGAGAGTGCGCCGAGCTCCCTAAGGGCTGCAGCGCGCACGGCGGGACCCGGCGGGACCCGGAGCAGCTCGGGGGGCTCGGGCGGCGGCTCCGCGGAGGGGGCTGCGCGGCCCCGGGAGCAGCTCGGAGGGGCTCGGGCAGAGGAAGAGGCTCCGTGCGGAGGGGGCTGCGCGGTTCCAGGAGCAGCTCGGAGGGGCTCGGGCGGCGGCTCCACGGAGGGGGCTGAGCGGCCCGGGAGCGCGAATCCACCAGCGCAGGCTCCGGAGCACAGGGCGCCGGGACACAGCCCAGGATCCCGCCTCCCCCGGGACAGGCAGAGGCCGGGAGGGCCCAGGACAGCGAGGACGCTCCTGCCCCAGCTGAGCACATCAGCGGCCCCGCCCCGGAGCCTCCAGGCCCTGCAGACGGAGTTCCTGCCGGAGCTGAATCCAGGTTTCCAGAGCTGCCCCGCCAATGGGGCTGTTCCTCCTGCGGCCTCACGGGGTAAACAACCCCCACTGAGCCCTGCACCAGGCAGGGGCACAGCAGCTCCCCCAACTGCTAACACCTGAAAATCAGCACAACAGGCCCCTCCCCCAGAACACCAGCTAGACAGACAACTTCCAGGAGAAGCCAAGGGACTTAAAGTACACAGAATCAGAAGATACTCCCCGGTGGTTCTTTTTTTGTTTGTTTGTTTTTGTTTTTGTTTTTGTTTTTGTTTTTGTTTTGTTTTGCTTTTTGATTTGTTTCCTTCCCCCACCCCCTTTTTTTTCTCCTTTCTTTTTCTTTCTCTTTTTCTTCTTTTTTTTTTTTTTTCGTTTTTTTTTTTCTTTTTCTTCCCTTTTTTTTTCTCTTTCTCTTTTCTTTCCTTCTTTCTCTCCTCTCTTTTTCTCTTTTTCCCAATACAACTTGCTTTTGGCCACTCTGCACTGAGCAAAATGACTAGAAGGAAAACCTCACCTCAAAAGAAAGAATCAGAAACAGTCCTCTCTCCCACAGAGTTACAAAATCTGGATTACAATTCAATGTCAGGAAGCCAATTCAGAAGCACTATTATACAGCTACTGGTGGCTCTAGAAAAAAGCATAAAGGACTCAAGAGACTTCATGACTGCAGAATTTAGAGCTAATCAGGCAGAAATTAAAAATCAATTGAATGAGATGCAATCCAAACTAGAAGTCCTAACGACGAGGGTTAACGAGGTGGAAGAACGAGTGAGTGACCTAGAAGACAAGTTGATAGCAAAGAGGGAAACTGAGGAAAAAAGAGACAAACAATTAAAAGACCATGAAGATAGATTAAGGGAAATAAACGACAGCCTGAGGAAGAAAAACCTACGTTTAATTGGGGTTCCCGAGGGCGCCGAAAGGGACAGAGGGCCAGAATATGTATTTGAACAAATTCTAGCTGAAAACTTTCCTAATCTGGGAAGGGAAACAGGCATTCAGATCCAGGAAATAGAGAGATCCCCCCCTAAAATCAATAAAAACCGTTCAACACCTCGACATTTAATTGTGAAGCTTGCAAATTCCAAAGATAAGGAGAAGATCCTTAAAGCAGCAAGAGACAAGAAATCCCTGACTTTTATGGGGAGGAGTATTAGGGTAACAGCAGACCTCTCCACAGAGACCTGGCAGGCCAGAAAGGGCTGGCAGGATATATTCAGGGTCCTAAATGAGAAGAACATGCAACCAAGAATACTTTATCCAGCAAGGCTCTCATTCAAAATGGAAGGAGAGATAAAGAGCTTCCAAGACAGGCAGCAACTAAAAGAATATGTGACCTCCAAACCAGCTCTGCAAGAAATTTTAAGGGGGACTCTTAAAATTCCCCTTTAAGAAGAAGTTCAGTGGAACAGTCCACAAAAACAAAGACTGAATAGATATCATGATGACACTAAACTCATATCTCTCAATAGTAACTCTGAATGTGAACGGGCTTAATGACCCCATCAAAAGGCGCAGGGTTTCAGACTGGATAAAAAAGCAGGCCCCATCTATTTGCTGTCTACAAGAGGCTCATTTTAGACAGAAGGACACCTACAGCCTGAAAATAAAAGGTTGGAGAACCATTTACCATTCGAATGGTCCTCAAAAGAAAGCAGGGGTAGCCATCCTTATATCAGATAAACTAAAATTTACCCCAAAGACTGTAGTGAGAGATGAAGAGGGACACTATATCATACTTAAAGGATCTATTCAACAAGAGGACTTAACAATCCTCAATATATATGCTCCGAATGTGGGAGCTGCCAAATATATAAATCAATTATTAACCAAAGTGAAGAAATACTTAGATAATAATACACTTATACTTGGTGACTTCAATCTAGCTCTTTCTATACTCGATAGGTCTTCTAAGCAAAACATCTCCAAAGAAACGAGAGCTTTAAATGATACACTGGACCAGATGGATTTCACAGATATCTACAGAACTTTACATCCAAACTCAACTGAATACACATTCTTCTCAAGCGCACATGGAACTTTCTCCAGAATAGACCACATATTGGGTCACAAATCGGGTCTGAACCGATACCAAAAGATTGGGATTGTCCCCTGCATATTCTCGGACCATAATGCCTTGAAATTAGAACTAAATCACAACAAGAAGTTTGGAAGGACCTCAAACACATGGAGGTTAAGGACCATCCTGCTAAAAGATAAAAGGGTCAACCAGGAAATTAAGGAAGAATTAAAAAGATTCATGGAAACTAATGAGAATGAAGATACAACCGTTCAAAATCTTTGGGATGCAGCAAAAGCAGTCCTAAGGGGGAAATACATCGCAATACAAGCATCCATTCAAAAACTGGAAAGAACTCAAATACAAAAGCTAACCTTACACATAAAGGAGCTAGAGAAAAAACAGCAAATAGATCCTACACCCAAGAGAAGAAGGGAGTTAATAAAGATTCGAGCAGAACTCAACGAAATCGAGACCAGAAGAACTGTGGAACAGATCAACAGAACCAGGAGTTGGTTCTTTGAAAGAATTAATAAGATAGATAAACCATTAGCCAGCCTTATTAAAAAGAAGAGAGAGAAGACTCAAATTAATAAAATCATGAATGAGAAAGGAGAGATCACTACCAACACCAAGGAAATACAAACGATTTTAAAAACATATTATGAACAGCTATACGCCAATAAATTAGGCAATCTAGAAGAAATGGACGCATTCCTGGAAAGCCACAAACTACCAAAACTGGAACAGGAAGAAATAGAAAACCTGAACAGGCCAATAACCAGGGAGGAAATTGAAGCAGTCATCAAAAACCTCCCAAGACACAAGAGTCCAGGGCCAGATGGCTTCCCAGGAGAATTTTATCAAACGTTTAAAGAAGAAATCATACCTATTCTCCTAAAGCTGTTTGGAAAGATAGAAAGAGATGGAGTACTTCCAAATTCGTTCTATGAAGCCAGCATCACCTTAATTCCAAAGCCAGACAAAGACCCCGCCAAAAAGGAGAATTACAGACCAATATCCCTGATGAACATGGATGCAAAAATTCTCAACAAGATACTGGCCAATAGGATCCAACAGTACATTAAGAAAATTATTCACCATGACCAAGTAGGATTTATCCCTGGGACACAAGGCTGGTTCAACACCCGTAAAACAATCAATGTGATTCATCATATCAGCAAGAGAAAAACCAAGAACCATATGATCCTCTCATTGGATGCAGAGAAAGCATTTGACAAAATACAGCATCCATTCCTGATTAAAACTCTTCAGAGTGTAGGGATAGAGGGAACATTCCTCGACATCTTAAAAGCCATCTATGAAAAGCCCACAGCAAATATCATTCTCAATGGGGAAGCACTGGGAGCCTTTCCCCTAAGATCAGGAACAAGACAGGGATGTCCACTCTCACCACTGCTATTCAACATAGTACTGGAAGTCCTAGCCTCAGCAATCAGACAACAAAAAGACATTAAAGGCATTCAAATTGGCAAAGAAGAAGTCAAACTCTCTCTCTTCGCCGATGACATGATACTCTACATAGAAAACCCAAAAGTCTCCACCCCAAGATTGCTAGAACTCATACAGCAATTCGGTAGCGTGGCAGGATACAAAATCAATGCCCAGAAGTCAGTGGCATTTCTATACACTAACAATGAGACTGAAGAAAGAGAAATTAAGGAGTCAATCCCATTTACAATTGCACCCAAAAGCATAAGATACCTAGGAATAAACCTCACCAAAGATGTAAAGGATCTATACCCTCAAAACTATAGAACACTTCTGAAAGAAATTGAGGAAGACACAAAGAGATGGAAAAATATTCCATGCTCATGGATTGGCAGAATTAATATTGTAAAAATGTCAATGTTACCCAGGGCAATACACACGTTTAATGCAATCCCTATCAAAATACCATGGACTTTCTTCAGAGAGTTAGAACAAATTATTTTAAGATTTGTGTGGAATCAGAAAAGACCCCGAATAGCCAGGGGAATTTTAAAAAAGAAAACCATATCTGGGGGCATCACAATGCCAGATTTCAGGTTGTACTACAAAGCTGTGGTCATCAAGACAGTGTGGTACTGGCACAAAAACAGACACATAGATCAGTGGAACAGAATAGAGAATCCAGAAGTGGACCCTGAACTTTATGGGCAACTAATATTCGATAAAGGAGGAAAGACTATCCATTGGAAGAAAGACAGTCTCTTCAATAAATGGTGCTGGGAAAATTGGACATCCACATGCAGAAGAATGAAACTAGACCACTCTCTTTCACCATACACAAAGATAAACTCAAAATGGATGAAAGATCTAAATGTGAGACAAGATTCCATCAAAATCCTAGAGAAGAACACAGGCAACACCCTTTTTGAACTCGGCCATAGTAACTTCTTGCAAGATACATCCACAAAGGCAAAAGAAACAAAAGCAAAAATGAACTATTGGGACTTCATCAAGATAAGAAGCTTTTGCACAGCAAAGGATACAGTCAACAAAACTCAAAGACAACCTACAGAATGGGAGAAGATATTTGCAAATGACATATCAGATAAAGGGCTAGTTTCCAAGATCTATAAAGAACTTATTAAACTCAACACCAAAGAAACAAACAATCCAATCATGAAATGGGCAAAAGACATGAACAGAAATCTCACAGAGGAAGACATAGACATGGCCAACATGCATATGAGAAAATGCTCTGCATCACTTGCCATCAGGGAAATACAAATCAAAACTACAATGAGATACCACCTCACACCAGTGAGAATGGGGAAAATTAACAAGGCAGGAAACAACAAATGTTGGAGAGGATGCGGAGAAAAGGGAACCCTCTTACACTGTTGGTGGGAATGTGAACTGGTGCAGCCACTCTGGAAAACTGTGTGGAGGTTCCTCAAACAGTTAAAAATATACCTGCCCTACGACCCAGCAATTGCACTGTTGGGGATTTACCCCAAAGATACAAATGCAATGAAACGCCGGGACACCTGCACCCCGATGTTTCTAGCAGCAATGGCCACTATAGCCAAACTGTGGAAGGAGCCTCGGTGTCCAACGAAAGATGAATAGATAAAGAAGATGTGGTTTATGTATACAATGGAATATTACTCAGCTATTAGAAATGACAAATACCCACCATTTGCTTCAACGTGGATGGAACTGGAGGGTATTATGCTGAGTGAAGTAAGTCAGTCGGAGAAGGACAAACATTATATGTTCTCATTCATTTGGGGAATATAAATAATAGTGAAAGGGAAAATAAGGGAAGGGAGAAGAAATGTGTGGGAAATATCAGAAAGGGAGACAGAACGTAAAGACTGCTAACTCTGGGAAACGAACTAGGGGTGGTAGAAGGGGAGGAGGGCGGGGGGTGGGAGTGAATGGGTGACGGGCACTGGGTATTATTCTGTATGTTAGTAAATTGAACACCAATAAAAAAAAATATTAACAAGCTTGCTAAATTGATATGAAAATATAAAACCAACTTGAATAACCAAACTGGTTTTGGAATTTGGAATAGCCTAGAAAAAGTCTAGAAAATAACATTTAAAGGAAAAAAGATGGAAAACTTCCACTACTTGATGTTAAGGCTTTTAATGAAACCTAAAATAAGACAGTGTGGTATTAGCCAAAGATAGACCTATATAAATGGAACTGAATAGACACATGTGAAATAGATCCACATGTAGTCAACTTTCTTCAAAGGCATTTAAGGTTCTCAGTGGGAAGAGGATTGAATTTTTAAAACATAGCTGACATAACTGAATATCCATATGGAAAAAAAATCTCTCAATTCTTACTATGCAACAAAAACAAAACAATTAACTCAGATTATAGCCTTAAATGTGGAAGCTACAATAATAGAGCTTCTAGAAGATAACCTAAGAGTAAGTCCTTTGCATCTTATGGTAGGCAGATTTTTTTAGATAGAACCAGAAAGCATGAATCATAAAGAAAATTGATAAACTGGCTTCATGAAAATTAAAACCTACTGTTCTTTGAATAACATCCTTAGAAAAATAAAAAGAAAAGCCTCAGACTGTAAGACAGTATTCACATTACTTATATCTGACACGAGACTTGCATACAGAATATATAAAAATTCTTCCATGTAAATAATAAACCAATTAAAAACTGAGCAAAATACTTGAACACTTTTCAGAAGACTATATACAAATGGCTAAAAAGTGAAAAAGATATTCAATATCATTAGTCATAAAAGAAATGCATACTAAAGACTCAAGAAGATACTAATTAATCTAATGCATGACAGTTTTTAAAAACCCAAGAATCCAATTATTGGAGAACATGTGTAACAACTGGAACTCTCATATATTGGAGATAGGAATGTAAATGGCATTTCAGTCAAACATTTATCATAGGCCTAGAATGCTCATGCATAGACATTTTTTTTAAAAAACAATTTATTCAGTGGAGTTTTAGGTTCACACAAAGCTAAGACTAAGGTACAGAGACAGCACATAGGGATCCCTGGGTGGCGCAGCGGTTTGGCGCCTGCCTTTGGCCCAGGGCGCGATCCTGGAGACCCGGGATCGAATCCCACGTCGGGCTCCTGGTGCATGGAGCCTGCTTCTCCCTCGGCCTATGTCTCTGCCTCTCTCTCTCTCTCTCTCTCTCTCTCTCTCTCTCTGTGACTATCATAAATAAATAAAAAATTAAAAAAAAAAAGAAGTAAATCTTAAATGTTAACTCACACTCACAGGCGCACTCACACACACCCAGAGTGGTAATTATGGTAGGGGATGGAAGCATTAACCTTACTGTGGCAATCATTTTGCAATATATACGTGTATCAAATCATTTCAGTTTATGCCTTAAACTCACATATATGTCCATAATATCTCAATAAAGCTTGAAGAAAAAAGCAACAATGCTCAATAGCATTAGTCATGAGGAAAATCGAAATTAAAAGCACAACCTGATAGCACTTCATACCAACTAGGATGGCTCAAATGTAAATTAGGTTTCTAATACCAAATGCTGGCAAAGTTGCTGAGCAAATAGAACCCTCATATATCACAGCAAGGAATGTAAAATGATGCAATCACCTTGAAAAACTATTTGGCAGTTTCTTAAAAGTTAAGCATATATGTGCCTCAGGTTTTAAGTATTTATCCAACAGAAATGAAAACCACCAAAATACTTGTGTAAGATTGTTCATAGCAATTTTAAATTTAAAAAAATCAAAACTGGAAAGAACTCAAACATCTGTGAACAGAAATATGTATAAACAAATTGTGATATGTTCATAAAATGGAATACTATGGAAAAAGGAATCATCTTTACATATACAACATGAAGGAGTCTCAGCAACATTTTGCTGAATGACATACTTTCAATAGAGTACAAGCTGTATGATCACATTTATATGAAGTGTTTTAAAAAAAGTGAAACAAAAAAAAAGTGAAACAAACTTATGGTAAGAGGCAGGGTGGTCACCCAAGTATCAAATCTGTCAAAATTAATGGAGCTGTACACTTAAAATCAGTGCACTTTATTGTATGGAAATTATACTTAATTAACAAAAAAAGGAAACCTCGTATAATTTAAAATTTTGTCAAACACCAGCAGTATACTCTTGAAGTTCAGTGTTTTTGCAATTCTATTTGCATGTGAGAAGCACCTGGTTTTTTTTTTTAAACATACAATCCTCTCTTTACCAAATATTGAGAATGCCTGACCTGCTATAAAAACCATTCCTATAATCAACTGGGAAGTTACTACCATAACGGTTTGATTTTCACAGCAACTTCTAGTACAGGAATCCATCCCCATGTCCAAATCAACTAGCTCATGCTTGCTTAGAATTGTGAATTGTTCGCACAGGAACATGGCCACAATATTATCAATTATATCACAAATTTCAGAAACATACCTCCTGACTGACATTAAACTATCAAAAGAAGACTTCCATTTATTATTTTTCTTCTAAGTGAACATGAGGGGTGGGACACCTACAGAATCCAAAACCATGCTACAGAACTACCAATGGTTCTGTACATCTAGCCTCCTCCTCAGATCCTGTATACAATTTTGTAAAAACACCTTTGATTAGTAGGCTTGTTTCTCTGAAATGACAATAGAACTCTCTTCAAGGATATATAGTCCAGTGCTAGACATTAGCAACAGAATCTCAAATAGAATTTTTGTTAATAGAATGGGCCCCAGAGAACAGGAAATGAGACCACCACTAGAAGAAGAAATAGAAGCAATAGGAAACTGGTTTTGAAGGCAGTAAGAAACCATCAACGTGCTTCTCCACCTTAGAAGGACAACCCCAGGGATGAGATTCAGAACTCATTTCTAACACAAACCAAACCACACTGTCAAAAACAATACAATTTAAATACGTAGTGTAGTGGAAAGAATCTCTGATTAATCCCCTGGTAACCTAAATCAGAAACTAATTCAATTGACTTTTGGAAATTTCCTTTTCCTCTGAATGTGGTTTCCCCTTTGATGAAGTGAGGGTAAGGATTACATAACTTCCAAGCCTGGTCTACTTGAGCTATCATGACTCAGCTCTAGTTCCAACATAAACTATCTTCCTGGATGTGAATGCACTTGCAGGACAGGGGTCCATTTCTCGGGCCCCAGGAGCAGAGAGGCAAAACCAGGGGCTTTGCTTTGGTATCACAGACAGAACAGGTCAAATAGCATCCAAACAAACCAACACAAACTCCAGTTCGATTGAACGGTTCCCCATCATTCTTTGCATCTTGCACCTTTAAATCTCTCAACACGAAAATGGGGCTTATCCTCTGTTCTGTGTTAAAGCAATGCCCAATTTATAACTTCTGCCTGCACTTTCCTCTTCAAGAATGATTGCTGTTTGAATAGAAGTGACAGTGCATTTTCATTAGAGATCAAGATTTCAGGCAATGCATTTGGGTGTGGGTTTAGAGTTGTCTCATTTTGTGAATTGAATTCTCAGACGTGCACTTAAGCTTGAAATATCAAGCAGTTTGATGGCGAATGTTTAACTTGAGGGAAGAACTATGTATGCAGACAAATGGCACAGGGCAACTGAAAAAATAACACGGTTTTGAAATGGGGGGGGTGGCACCTATGTTTGTAGGTTCTAGTCAGAAGCTTCACATCCAAAGACCAGCGTTGTTATGGTCAAATGATGAACAGTCGTGCCCTTTAAGTCACCTCAAAGGGAGGTTTTGCCTAGAGACAGTGGCAGGCTAATTAGCTTCTCTGCTGGTCATCTTACTCAAAAAAACAAGCTTGTCCAGGAATAAACCTCCCTCATATATACACATAGATTATACATGAAGTCCCACACAAGTCAATAATATCCCATATCAAGTCAAAAATCCCACACAAGTCAATAAGAACACAAACATTACCAGCAACTGAACAAAGGAATCAGAAAAGCCATGAAAGATTATGTACCGATGGCCAATAAACCCCCATGAAAACATGCCAAGCACTATTCATCACTATTGTCTCACACACACAAAGGAAATCCACGATCTAATATTTAAAGGGCTCCCAACTGGACATATAGGGGCTAGGTATAACTCTTAAGGGCTAGACCATTTGCACCCAGAGGAACTTCTTCGCTAGTGTAGGTACGGCTGGTAGGGAAATCCTGAGCCATGAGTGCACCATGGTCCAGGCTTAGAATTCTCACCTAGCAAGCAGGCTAGGGAGGAAAATCTTGGCCACCATGAACAGGTGTATCTGATGAGACTGGAGGAAACCCTCAGCTGGCATTCTGCTGAGACCAGCGCATACCCTCTGTGGATGCACACCCAGGAAGCATCGCTGGGGCCAGGTTAAACTTTAGCAGATTACAAGGCTGAGGACAGAACTTTTAGCTAGCAGCCCCCAGGACTAGAAACACTCACCCAGTGCAGGTCTATGCAATTCCACGACGCAGAGACAAATGAGGCCCATCAGGTTGGGACTGTGGTTATCATGTGGGAACTGAGGCACTGCTCAGACCCCACTTCAGTGAAGGACTTGTTGCCACAGCAGCTGCAAGTGCTATGTGAGGACAGCCCTTAGCCGCAGCTGACCTAATAGTTGCTTCACCCTTCCCAGGTGGCCCACATCCAAGGTACAGTTCATGGAGACTACAAGGGCCCAGCAAACTTGCCAAATTTGTGACAATTATGAAGGATTATTCTTGTGCTATAGCTCCTTGTAGGATTCTTTTTGTGTTAAGATTAATTTATTTATATGAGAGACAGTGTGCCCAAGCAGAGGGAGAGGGACTGCACTGAGCACAGAGCCTGACACAGGGCTTGATTTTACAACCTAGAGATTGACCTGAGCCAGAACCAAGAGTTGGACGTTCGACCAACTGAGCCACCCAAATCCTTGTAGGATTTTCTTGGGTTTGGATCATGCCTTGACTCTTCCCTGTGCCCAGCCCTGCTTCCTTCATTTCCCTTTCACAAGTGTTACCATTAATAACACAGTTTAGTGAATATCCTGCCCACTAAGCTCAAATGGGTCCCAAGGAATGCTTCCCAAAGAAACTACCCTAGGGAGTGGATAAATAAGTGACTGTTGAGAAGAGATCAAGATATATTAGATGTGAGATATTCATTGGGCATGAAAATGGACATATTAAATAAATGGTGGAATATACAAGCATGAAACTCAGAAAAGAGGTACAGAATGGAGATATAAATTTGGAAATGCAAAATGTACAGAGCCCCCTCCCTCACCCAAAGGAATGATAAGTGGCCACTGGAAAGCTGGCAAAGGGGATCTCACCTCAATAAGCACCCAGACAGGAAATGACCTGAGACTTCTCTACCTATCCAAAGATACCAGGTCAGCACCAGCAAGACAAATCCAGATCCTGCCATGACAAGCCATGGACATGGAAACCTCTCTTCATCACCCATGGACAGGGAATATCCCACTACATCAAGCACCTGCTCAGAAAGCCCAGTGGGCCAGACTCTCCTCCCCCAACTAGACACACCCAGGTGGCTCAGCTTGAAGCAGCTCATTCTATCCCCTCAAAATACCACCAGCAAAACCAGTGAGAGCTTGTAAAAATAACTGGCCATTTTGTGGGAAAACATTTTGTTGTTGGAAGAGAAGCCTAGAAGCAAGGAAACCTATGAGGACACCATTGTAGTAAGCCAGGTACACACTGATACTGGCCAGGAGTAAGTTAGTTGTTTACGGAGGTGAAGAATATATGTATTTGTGATGTGTTTGGGAAGTAGAACCAACAGGGCTTAATAATGGAGCGGAGGCAAAGGGAGAACACAGGAGGACTCCTAGGTTTCTGACTTGAATCTCTGCAAGGAGGAGGATGCCTTAGTTTGAGTGAAGGAATATCAGGAGAACAACAGGCTTAGGAAAGAAATCAAAATGTATTAGATTTACAATATCTATGAGACCTCAAGATGCACATATTGGAGTAGCTGGGTGGCTCGGTGGGTTAAGCATCTACCTTCATTCAGGTCATGATCCCGGGGTCCTGGGATCCAGCCCCAGCTAGGGCTCCCTGCTCAAGGGAGAGCTTGCTCCTCCTCCTCCTTCTGCGATGCCCCGCCAAGCCCGTGTGCCAGCTCTCTTTCTCTCTCTCACTCTCAAATATAAAAATAGGGATCCCTGTGGCTCAGTGGTTTAGCGCCTGCCTTTGGCCCAGGGCGCGATCCTGGAGTCTCTGGATCGAGTCCCATGTCGGGCTCCGGCATGGAGCCTGCTTGTCCCTCTGCCTGTGTCTCTGCCTCTCTCTCTCTCTCTCTCTCTCTCTCTCTCATAAATAAATAAATAAATAAATCTTTAAAAAAGCAAATATAAAAATAAAAATCTTTAAAAAAGATGGACATATAAAATAGATAACAGAAGACATAAATAAATATGGAGCTCAGATATAAGATGCAAGATGGAGATAGTGATGGTGTATAAATGGCAGTTAACACCTGTGACTTGATGGGCTCACCTAGAAAAAACAGAATTTACACAACTTAAGCCTGGACAATAATTCATACAGAGACTGGAAAGAGAGCATAGCAGAGGATCCTAAGAAGGAAGAGCCAGTGAAGTAGGAATGTGAGGTCTTAGAAAACGTAGAGAAAATGTTGCAGTAAAGTGGCTAATTCTGTCAAATTTGCTGAGGTAAAGTCAGATCAAAATGGAAAAATAGGGGCACCTGGGTGACTCAGCGATTGAGCATCTGCCTTTGGCTCAGGTCGTGATCCCAGAATCCTGGGATCGAGTCCCACATCAGGCTCCTCGCCGGGCATCTGCTTCTCCCTCTAGGTCTTTGCCTCTCCCTGTGTGTCTTTCATGAATAAATAAATAAAATATTTTAAGAAATGGAAAAATAGCCCAAGGATATGGCATCAGGGATGGTGAACTTGACAAGGGTAATCTCAGTGGAGGTGATGGAGTAGCTTTAGAAAATAATTACTAAGGGAAGAAGTAGAAATAGTAACTTACACTGTGGTTTAAAGACAAACAGGAGGGAGTGTGGGGTTTCGTGTTTTTTTCTTTTTATTCATTTTTTAAGGATCTGAGATACTACAGCATATTTGTATGCTAATAGAAAATGGAAAGCAGAAGAAATTGATGATTCAGGAGAGAGAAGAGAATTGCAAGAATAATACCTTTGGAAATGTAAGAAGGCTGGGATCTGGAACCCACATGGAGAAGTTTGTCCTTTATATGGAGTAAGACCATTTGTTCTCAATTCTAAAATATGCTGATGCAGATTGGAGGGGAGATTAGGCAGTGGGAGGATGAGGACATTCTATCTGGTAGTTTCTATTTTCTGAAGTTTATCAGAAATGATGACTGTAGAGTCAGAGAAGTCTTTGTTAAATCCTGCTTCTCCCACTCCCTGGCTATGTGACTTGCATGGACCTGGACCCTGTGACCTCTGTGACCTTGTCTCCTACCACACTTGCCTCCCTGCTCCACTACAGTCATGCTGGCCCAAAAGGCAAACTCACCAACATACTCTTGCCTCAGATCTTCAAACTTTCTGTTCTCTTTTCTTGGGAAGCTCTTTGAAATAAAAGCTAGAGGCTTACTCAAATTAAGACTGCTGTTTACTGCTGACACTCTGCATGCAAGAACAGGAGAGAACAGAAACGCACCACCTATAGGTGGACAGCAATACACTTTCAGTTCTTCGGTACCTTCAAGTTACAAATAGGTCATAAAATGAGGCACCTGGCTGGCTGAGTCAGTAGAGCATGCGTCTCTTGATCTCAGGGTGGTGATTTCAAGCCCCACATTGAGTGTAGAGCTCACTTCAAAAAACAATGGGGCACCTGGGTGGCTTAGTTGGTTGAGTGTCTGCCTTTGGCTCAGGTCATGATCCCAGTATCCTGGGATTGAACTCCATGTTGTGCATCCTGGTCAGTCAGGAGTCTGCTTCTCCTTCTCCCTCTGCCTCCCCCCTCCCTCCTTCATGCTTGAGCTTTCTCTCTCAAAAAAATAAATAAAAACTTTAAAAACAACAACAGATATGTCATAAAATACAGAAAAAATCTATAGAACTAGCCTAGTCATTTGAGCAAGCTCTCAGAGAAGGGACCTCGTAGGAGTCCCTTCTCTCACTTCTTTCTCTGTGAAAACTGTTTTCCTCGGTGATGAGTGGTCCTTTATTCCAATGATTGTTTTTGTCTCTTTTTTGTGACATGGGTAGCTTGTGACAAAGGGGAACTTTGGGTGGAGGTATCTTATGGCGCTGAGATTGACTGGAGGTGGTAGATTGTTCTGGCAGTGGAACTGTGAACAGATTCTTCATCAACCCCCCCTTTATATCCTTAGGGACCCTACTAAAAAATATCACTTTATCAGAGGGCTTCCCTGACTACCCTTTCTAAAAGAGCTCCTACTCTATTCTTTTTACACAATCTTTTTTTTTTTCTTTTTTTGGTATTTTTTTTCCTTAGCACTAATCATCACCTACAAATACCCATTTATTTAGTTTTGATCTGCCTTCCTCCACTAGCATGTAAGCCCTACAATAAAAGAAATTTTGTTGGGTTCCCCCAGCACCTAGAGCTGTGCCTAGCACATAATCAATCAATGCTCAGTGCATCTTTGTTGAATGGATGAATGTATGAAGGAATGAAAGGATCTTCTCTAAGCCACAGTTTTCTCTTTCATGAAATGACGTGAATGACACCTACCTATATGAGTTGTTGGAAGAACTAAAGAATATAACGTGCATAAAAGGCCTACCACTGTATCAGCACACACAAGCACCCCCAAAATGATAGTAAGAATAATTGTTACTATTCCAGAGGGATTGAATTTATACCTACAAATATGAACAACATGGGGAAAATCTCACCATGAGTGAGTGTATCAGTAATGCAGTAAGGATTTGTCCCCAACTCCCATAATAGATACTCTTTGGGCTCATTAATTGCATTATCCACACTAGCCTTTTGAACCCCAGAACATTATGTCTGGTTCCAGATTTCAAAAGATGGGATTTAAATTCTTGCCATCATATATACAAGTGCCACCAGGGCACTGGAATTATCCCCATAGATAGAAATTAAATGTCTTTCTCCGGGTCACCAGGCATGTGGTGTCTGAACCATCAATCACACTGAAGAAAGCCCAATCCATCAAAGGAGGCTTTCAAAGCACATCTAGATTGCTGAATAATGCACAGTCATTTTTAGGCACTTTACTGATTCTGATGGTCCAAGAAATGACTGGCGACATGTGTCTATTATTGCTGGAGTGAATGTAGGTCAGCACTTCACTTCCATACTCTGCTCTCCTTAGCACATTTGCTGTTGGGTGGATAGGAGGGAAACATGGTTTTGCACATCCTTAAACCACATCTAACTTCATAATGGCAAGGCAGTAGAAATCAAGGAGACATACAGCATGCAGCAAGTCACTGCCTGATTCCTAGACCACCACCCCCACCCTCACCCCACAAAAAGATTCAAGGATACCAGGCTCCTTTACTTCTTTTTTTTCCAGGTGCCCATACTTTAGCTCAGGTAGTTCTTAAACCTAATTATACTTCATAATTGTGGAGTTTGCTCAACAGGCAGACTCCAGAGCCCATCCTATATTTATTTAAATCTGAGACAGACTTTGAATGCTCTCCCCAAATAAATTTTTACCAAACCTTCAGGTGATTCTGATGATAACTCAGGTTTCAGAAACATTAACACATTAGTGATGATGTCTCTTTCTAGAATATTTTTCCCTCTATCTCTGTATTTGGAAGTCTAGTTCATGCCTCAAGGAACAGGTGAAATTCAGTGTGATGTCTTTCTTGATGGGATATCTCTTTGTGGCAGAAAAGAGGGGGCATCGTTCTCAAAGTACAGGAGGGCACTGGTATATGACATCCAGAACAAGGGTGGAAAAAAAGCTCTAAGTTTTACACTGATATTTCTCACTAGAGTTTGTGCACTCAGATCAAAACAAAGCAAAAGTAATGTGCAACAGGCCTATGATTCCAACCATCTAGCCACCTTAGTTGGGAGGAAGATTGGAAGCTACTTCATAATTAGGAATTTATGTTTAGAAAGAGTAAATAGTCATGAGCAAATAGACTACTACACGGGTACAATATATGTTGGGGAGAGGTTAAAATCCTGAAGGGGACTTAGCTCTGGTTGAGTAACAGGAGAGCAGAAAGAGGTTGGGACCAGAGGGGAGATAAAGATCATCTTCACATATCTTAGGCCAGTGTTTTACAATGTGTTGTCCCCAGACCACCTGCATGAGCACCATTAGGATTCTGAGTCAAATTCCAGTTCTCCTAAATTAGGTCCTTTGGGAGTGAGACCTAAGAACCTGTAGTTTAAGAAATTTCCAGGTGTTTTTGAAAATCTGCCATATCTCATAAACTCTGGACTCGAGTTCCTCATACCTTCTCTAGTACTAATCCTCTAGTACTTTAGTACTAATTGTTTCATCTCTTATAACCCTAGTTTCCAAAATGATGTGTTGTAAGATTCTGTGAACACCACCAGTATTTATAGCATAGTCTTCAATTCATAAATATCTCTTGCCATCCATCCTTGATTATTGCCCAGTTCCACAACAGACCTGTTAGAAGCAAGAGAGAAGCTCCAAATAAGTGACCTTGTGCAGAAGAGGCCTTTCTTTTTTTTTTTTTTTTTTTTTTTTTTTTTTTTTTTTTTTTTAGAAGAGGCCTTTCAATGCATGAAACATTTTTGGTTTAGTGGGGCTGCAGCAAGCAGAGCACCAAATCCTCTGATTCCACTGACTTCAGTCCATACTGCTAATTATTTTGTCCATCCTCCCTTTCATCGGCATGGACAATAATGAAATACCTGGCACAGGGAAGAAATAAAAGCTATGTGTTGACTGTAGGACAGCCAAATAAAGTTTAGGGCACCCAATTAAATTTGAATTGCTGATAAACAACAAATAAATTTTAGCAGAAGTATGCCCCATGTGATATTTGGGATATACGTATATTTAAAAATTATTGTTTATTTGCTAAACCTGGCCAACCTAGTTGAATGGGTGAGAGACTGAAGGAAGAAATGTCTCTCATTTGTCCGCACACTTAATTTCACCTTCAGCAAGAAGTAGCATGGTTTAATAGAAAGGTTAGACTCAAGGAAGATGAAGAGCTCTACTAGCTGAGTAAATGACCTCGTAGGAGTCCCTTCTCTCACTTGGCCTCAGTTTCCTCCTCTGTGAAATAAGAGAATTAAACTACATAATTTGCCAGTGCCCTTTCTGCTCTGAGAATCTGGTGTTTTAAGACCCTTGGAAAGGGGGTCCATCTCCTCTGCTTCCTTGGTATGTTTGAAAACCTATGTACATGGGATCCCTGGGTGGTGCAGCGGTTTGGCGCCTGCCTTTGGCCCAGGGCGTGATCCTGGAGACCCGGGATCGAATCCCACGTCGGGCTCCCAGTGCATGGAGCCTGCTTCTCCCTCTGCCTATGTCTCTGCCTCTCTCTCTCTCTCTCTCTCTCTCTCTCTCTCTGTGACTATCATAAATAAATAAAAATTTAAAAAAAAAGAAAACCTATCTACTTGATAGCTGATCTCCAAGTGAGGATGTAGCATATAGGACTATCTCCATACAGTATTGGGCTATACTCATCATTTTGTCAATAACTCTCATTGTGTAATAGGTAAGAAACCACTCTACGTACTACCCATTGCCCTTGAAACAACAATGTGGGAAGACGTACATATTGGGATCATCAAGATCTCAGGGCATATGTGTTCCAAGAGAGCACTAAAGAAAGGCTTTTCCCTCCTTCCTCCTTTGGCAGCTTCCACTTCTGCAGTCCCTACTTCTGTAAAACATTTGCCTTGAGCTAAATAGTTAGATTGCACATTTCCACCCACCTCCATTCCAGAATAGGTTTTAACCTAATCCTTCTATTATCATCTGGGCGTGAAAATTACATATTTGCCCCCAGCCTAGGAGGAAGTTAAATTAATGAAGAAAGAAGGGTGTCACTTTGCCAGCATTCATTTTTACACTGTCCCTCCAAAGAAGGATATTAGCGTTATCATCCTTGGTCACGGATTCGTTTGCATTTCCTTCACCAAAAACAATTTCATTATCTAATAAACCACATGATTTTCAATTCTAGTCTGTGCTAATTGATTTTTCCCTATTTATATCTTCAGCGGCTGGGAGAGCTTTTCTCCAGATAAGGTAGATTTCATTTTCAAGTCTTCATTATGTTCAGAACTCCGTTTTGTTGGCAAGTTCCTCCATTACAGCTGAAGATCACTGTTCCTGAACTCCTTCCTATTAATTAATCATCATCTTTATACATGTAATAAATAGTATGACTGCCATCAAGAAGAAAAGTTTAGTCTTAAAAGACAGGGCTTTTTTCTCAGGAAGCTACTCCATACAGCATAAAAATTGGCCCCAGTATGATGTTCTGTCCTATAAATAACAGAAATGGTCTTATTTTCAAAAAACAAGTTGAGAAAAGACAGGACTACTATTGCAAACTGAAACATTTCACAGCAAACTAAGGCTGGAGTCAGCTCAAAATGGCACAATTGTAAGCACTTTTGTTAATTAGCATCCTATCTACACTTGTCATGAACTGTAATCTTTTGTTTCAATGGGAGTGATTTTTACATCTGAGTGGAAGTAATGTTTAATAATAAGCTTAAATTTGACAAGTTGTGAATAGCATATTCTGCGTTTCCTGAGGAGCATCTACCGTGCTTTGTTCATGTGCAATATTATGCTACAGGCTTCTTTTTTATGTTTTTATTTAAATCCCAGTTAGCAAGCATACAGTGTTATGTTAGTTGCAGGTGTGCAATATAGTAATTCCACACTCCCATATATCATCCTGTGCTCATCCCGACAAGTACCCTCCTTAATCCCCAATCCCTATTTCCCCCATCCTCCCAACCCACTCCACCCACCCACGCCCATCCACGGGCTTTGGTTCTCAGAAAGGCCCAGGTCTTAAATGGGTAAATAATCATGAGCCACAATACAACAGGAGCCTCATTCATGCATTTTCTATTAGCTATTATTTATAGACATCAGATGGTGATCTTCAAGTTAACATGGATCTCAAGTGATTAAAAAAATTCACAATTCTAATGGAAGGGCCTTGTATGTATGTGTGGATTCATAGTATTTCAGCATCTTCAAATTGCTTTAGCCTACAAAAGGTAGCTTGATGGAGGGCAGGGGTAGTCGAGACAGGAAAAAGTATACAAATGAAAATCTTGTGTTTCATCCTTAAACTAGAGGATGATCCTTAAACTTCCAAATGATATTCCATGAATGTGCCGCTAATGTGCACGGAGACTGTGCTCCTCAGCCCCAGGGGTGGCTGACTGGGATCTGGGGCATCCTTCTCATCACTTCACTGTGCCGTGATTTCATTATCTTTTTCTATGTATGCTGTGATGTGAAAAAGGTTAGTAAGACTTTTTCCATGCCCTCGGGGTCAGATCAGAATTACATTCATGCTCCGACAATATGATAATCATTGCGTAGTGAGTCACCAGTTCTCTTGGGGGTTTATTATATCCCTCAGATGTGTCATGTGTTGGGCTGGATATAAGCTTGAGAGCAACCTTACCATACTCCGTGTGTGTGTGTGTGTGTGTGTGTGTGTGTGTGTGTGTGTGTAGGGAACATATAAGAGAAATCCAAGGAAATAGACACTGTAAAATAAAGGTATTATGAACATATATATATATTCATTTCTGCCTATAAGGCCGTGCTTTGTCATTCATCTGTCTGTTCCTTGTCTCAGGCCTGGTCATACACCAGGTATCCATAGAGACTTTATTATTAAATAGATTGCCTTCAAAATGAGAACCGGGATACCTGGCTGGCTCAGTGGGTGGAACATGTGACTATTGATCTTGGGGTTGTGGGTTCTAGAGGTCCATGTTGGGTGTGGAGATTATTTAAAATTAAAAACTTTAGAAAATAATACAATAAAATAAAATCTTAAAAAATGAGAACCTAGAGCCCCACCAAAAGGTAGTGTTGGTGCAAGCAATTTCAGACACCAATATGTAGTAGATACTGTTTAGGATGTGGGAGATAAGTTCCTGACTGGAGGCTTTTGCCTGGGCAGTCTGACATTGAAATTCAAACCCATTATTCTCCTGTGTTTTATCTGTCTTTCTTTGCCTTTCCTGTCTCCAGTCCTTCATTTCTCTCACTCAGCTCCATCCTGCCATTTCTTTCTTCTTCTTCCCACCTCTCTCTTTTTCCCTTTACCTTCCACAGAAGGTCTGCATTGGTAGTGATAAGGCGTCAGTTCATTAACTCCTTTCCATCATCAAGTTAAAGTCATTTTACCCTGACCTATAATTGGGAAGAAAAGCAGGCTTGACTAAAAATGTCTTTTGTGCTATTTTGATAAACAATATTAACAAAATCTATTCATTTGTTCTGCTTAGAATGCTCTTCCCCCAGATATTTGCATGTCTCACCTCCCCCCTCACCACCACCACTTTCTTCAAGTCCCTGCTCAACAGAGAAACCCTCCCTTACCAAACTATATATTAAAATAACAGGACTTCATACCACCCATCACTCTTATCTAGATCCTTGCCTTGCTTCTTTTTTTTCTAAAGATTTTATTTATTTATTCATGAAAGACACAAAGACAGAGGCAGAGACATAGGCAGAGGGAGAAGTAGGCTCCCTGTGGGGAGCCCAATGTGGGACTCATTCTCAGGACCCCAGGACCATGACCTGAGCTAAAGGCAGATGCTCAACCACTGAGCCACCCAGGTACCCTACCCCTTACCCTGCTTCTTTGTAGGATTCACCACAATCTGAAATATTCAAGGACTGTTTGTGTATGTTTGTTGTCTTTCTTCCTTGACTAGATTGTAACATGAGCACAAGCACTTTGTTTCATTATTTTACCCATAGTGGCTAGCACATAGTTGGCATTCACTAAATATATTGGTTCAACGAATGAATGAACATCAACATTTATAACCATAACAATATGTGGATCCTGTTGGTGGGAATGTGAACTGGTACAGCCACTCTGGAAAACTGTGTGGAGTTTCCTCAAAGAGTTAAAAATAGATCTGCCCTATGACCCAGCAATTGCACTGCTGGGGATTTACCCCAAAGATACAGATGCAGTGAAAAACTGAGATACCTGCACCCCATTGTTTATAGCAGCAATGTCCACAATAGCCAAACTGTGGAAGGAGCCTTGGTGTCCATCGAAAGATGAATGGATAAAGAAGCTGTGGTCTATGTATAAAATGGAATATTATTCAGCCATTAGGAATGACAAATACCCACCATTTGCTTCAGCATGGATGAAACTGGAGGGTATTATGCTGAGTGAAGTAAGTCAATTGGAGAAGGACAAATATATGGTCTCATTCATTTGGGGAATATAAAAAATAGTGAAAAGGAATAAAGGGGAAAGAAGAGAAAATGAGTGAAAATATCAGTGAGGATGACAGAACATGAGAGACACCTAACTCTGGGAAACAAACAAGGGGTGGTGGAAGGGGAGGTGGGCGGGGGTATGGGGTGACTGGGTGACGGGCACTGAGGGGGGCACTTGTTGGGATGAGCACTGGGTGTTATGCTATATGTTGGCAAATCAAACTCCAATAAAAACCTCCAATATGTGCATCAAGGCTATATTTTAAGAAAAACCTCTTAGTCCCTATGAATAATTTTAACAATGCATTTTTTGTTATTGGCATAAACCTTATCAATAAATGAACTGATATGCAAAGCACAGTCAGAGCAAAAATCAGAGTGCATTAAAATACCATCCTGCTCAAGAAGTTTCTCTCAACATAAGACTCTCCAAAACAACCCAAACGTCCTTCAGTGGGTAAATGGATAAATAAACTGTGACACATCTATACAATGGGATATTATTCATCAATAAAAAAGAATGAACCACTGATCCACACAACTTGAATGAATCTCAAAGGCATTAGGCCTAGTAAAAGAAGACAGTCATAAAAAGTCACAAACAGAGAAACTATAGTGATGGAGGATGAATCAATGGTTATTAGGGTTTAGGAGTTGGGGGACGAGGAGACAGAATGATGGAGATTTTTGGTATGATTGAACTTTTCTGTATTGTGGTCATGGTTACATCAATCTACACATGTGTTAAAATTCATAGAGCTATTCACAAAAAAGTCAATAGATTACACTATATTATTTTGTAAGCTACTTTTTTCACTCAAAACTGTAGCAAAGCATCTTTTCTTATTACTAAATGTGAATCTATATCGTTTAAAAAATGATTAAAAAGCTTTTTTAAAAAAAGACTGTCCAAGGAGATCTTTCCAACTTCTTAATTCAGGTATCATTTTGCACCACTTATGATAAGCTACCTCAAATATTGTTACACAAGCTCATCTGATCCTTTGGCTGGATCATAACCATTGTGTAGAAACAGAGGGCATGTCTTATACAGTTCCTTTATGTTTCACCCTGTAGCACCATGCTGTGAATATATTAGATAGTCTCTAAAGATGTGATAGGTTTATTACTTATTTACTGATTATCACCGTAATGTGGGTATCAGGGCATAATCTTGTTACCTCATCTGTCCAAGGGAGGATTGAACAAAATCATTTGTAGGGTCTCTCTAGCTCTGATTCAAAATCATTCTATATGCAATATACCTTCAAAACATTTATTTCTTCTGTAAAAGGCTTTCTTTTGCTTCAACTATAAAAAGTTAGAAGCATTGCTACTTAAGTCTTAACAAAAGACATTTTGTTAAATTGGTTAAAAATTAGCAACTGTCTGAGATGTCAAGCTGACTGTAATAATGAGCTGAGTTAAAAATAATTTAATGAATTCATGTATCCTTTTAACACAGAGAATTTAGAATGGGCTAAAAATGACTTCCATGAAAATGGACCATGCTCAAAAATCTCTACCATATAACTGTTAATATTTCCACCTTGTTAGATGAAGTCCATACTCTGTCCAAAACCATTAAAAATAAATAATTTTGATTTTCTAACTTAATCAGACCTCTTTGGTCTCAGAGTTTGAGCCTGGCTTTACCTTCACCTTTTCTAGAGCCTCCATCTCAGATGCTAACCTATCATTTTATTGAGATCTGCCCTCTTTGGCCATGTCATGTTAGTGTATTTGCATGTTTTCACTCTTACTCTCACTCTCTACTTTTCCTCTGACTCCTGAGCAACCATGAGAGCAAAAATGAGGGGTTCTCATCCCAATTCCATAATAAGAAGCTACTGTTACCAGATCAGTACTTTTCAAGAGCCTCCTCCCACTTCTTGAAGGCAGACATTGAATCAAATCTAGGATCAGCTGAATTCACTCTTCTCCATCACTTTTTTAGAATCAGAATTCCCCTTGTCTCTATGGAAAAGACAGTAATGGATTATATGTCAGGCCACTCATCCCTTTTGTTAAGAGATGGCAATATCCTAGGATGTTTGTCTCAATATTTATAATAAAAGTTAAATATTCTTTTTACATGAAAAATCTCATTCCATCCTTATACTAACTCCAAGAGTTATTTCCACTATAAAATTATTAGTACCATTTTACAGATGTGAAAACTGAGACTCAAAAATAGTTACTTACATTGACTTGTAAATAATACACATAGTACCCGGACCCTAGTCTAACGTAACAGCAAAGCTCATATTCTTTATCACTAGATTGAATTACCAATTCAGAAGGAGGCCAGCACTGGAATGCTGGGTGCTCCCTGGACAGGTAGCTTTCAAAAGCTCAGTGAACACCTACATTAATTACCTTAATAGCTCATATATCATTATAAACCAAAAACATGAACAAAGATCCATATGGCAAGAGAGAGTATTAACTTTGTATGAGGAGCTGTGCTATACGTTTTTAGAGTATTGGGAGTCATCTTACAATTCTTGGAAACAAAGTTATTTTAGGTATACTTGTTTCCCTTACCCCACCCCTTGGGTATTCGTAAATGTATATGAATATACACATACATACGTATATAGGTGTGTTTGGAAGGTGTGAGTGTGTGTATATACACACACACGTCACACACAAACATACACACATACATTGCATGGGTATATAATTACACTCCCCAAATCATAGGTCACTAAATTATTTCACTAGATTATGGTCTAATGTATGTAATATTTTATTTATTTTTTCATATATTATCCCATTTGACACTTCTATTAAGGGGAAAATAAATCAGAGGCCCAATATTTCAGTAAGAAAATTGACTCCTTGCTAAAATATAGGATGTTCTTTGGACCTCTATCTGCTATGGAGCTGGCTTCCTAGGGAGGTCTAGGAATAGGCATAGTATACCTGTGATGTTCCACAAATCCCCTTTATATATGTGTCCACACTGCTGTCATCCCCCATCCAAGCCCAGAGCTTCCATTATGTTCAGTTCTTCCTGTCACGTGGTAAAATTCTTAACATCTCATAATGCAAATATTTCCAGGATGTGTAACATACAAAAAAGAACTAGGAAGATAGTAAAATATGAATCTAAAATGCCAGGATTATAGACACAAGAGAGGGAATAATCATTATGCTGCCCCTCAAACTACAACCAAACCAGTTCATTGTGATTTATCTGTATGGCCATCCCTGGTCTCCTGGTCTAGCACCATGTGTATGAATATTAATAGCCTGAAATAGTGTTTTCCAAATTTGATTGAGTGCAACCATCACCAGGAGAGACTTATTAAAAATACATATACCTAGACCATTCCCCAAGATTTTTGCACTTAGGTCATCTGGAGTGGGATCAGGAGTCTGTAACAAGCATTCTAGGTAAATCTGTTGTTAGGCCAGCCTTGGGAACGCTGACCTTAAGAGAATCTAGAGAGTGACCATGGATTGTAAGATTATTGTAAAATATGTGCTCAAAATTTTGCCATTGCCATCTAGGATAAATGCAATCAGGTAGATGAAGTACTTTACTTTCAGAGCAATTTTAATTCCTTTCCTGCCCAAGTTGAGAGTGAATCATGCTTCCAGTCTGAATTTAGCTCATCTCTGTTGGATTGCTGTACTATATTATCAAATATCTCCACTCATATATTCTGGTGAGAAAGCAGTTCAATATTCCTTTGTCAATAAAAAGCTGGCATTCCTATTTCCATAGCTCATTCAGTATAATAGGAAATGTCCTATCATTTGTTTTTAATGGAGTTTAAAATAATAAAGAATATTTAATGGCAAGCCAGACAATATTGTACTTTATAGTTATATCCTGATTTATCTAACAGTAGTCTAAATATTACTTTCACAGAGAAATATTATTTTATTTTCTACACTAGGTGCAATTAGTGATGTCATCATGCAAAAGCATGCTATTAAGTCAAAACAGAATTTTTAAATAAAAGCAAGTTATTAAACAATCACAAAGCTAACAATCACAAAGTCATGCTATTATGACATCTAAGACAGACTTTATGCCATCCAAGTGTCCTTTTTTTTTAACCTACCTCAGAAAAGGAAATACACAGAGCACAGAAACTACTTATCTCCAGTAACCAGTAACTTCATTATATTTTTAAGGGGGACCAACTAAATAAAGTAGCTTCTGCAGTCTCTGGACAGTTTCAGACAATGTTGGAGACATAGTAGTTGCTCACTAAATAGCAATTTAAAAAAGGACATACACAATTTTTATTGTTATTTTCATTCGGTCTGTTTTTTTTTTTTTTTTTTTTGAGGAAACTCAAGCAAAGCTCAGCAAAAGGGACTCTATTTGATTTGATCTTTTGCCATATGCTTTGGGCATGGATAAATCAAGTAAAATAACCACTAAAGCTTCCTTTTTCACATTGAACTTCATGTAACAGAAAGTTTTCTGTATAAACATAAATAACCTTAAGAGAACGAGAAAAACTTTATTATACTCTTGAATACCTTAATGAATTAATGCTAAGGTTCAATAAACATTTATTATACAACTTCTCTAAAGAAAGCATTGTGCTAGATACTGGGGAAGGACAGTGTATTAGTTAAGGTTCTCCAGAGAAACAGAATCAATAGGATGTGGCAGGGAGAGAGGGGAAGAGAGAGAGATATTTTAGGAATTGGCTCATATGACTGTAGGCTTGGCAAGTTCAGAATCTGTACGGCAAGCCAGAAGACTGGAGACCTAGGTAAGAGTTGATATTGCAGCTCAAGTCTGAAGGCTGTCTACAGGCAGAATTTCCCCTTCCTGGCAGAAGTTAGACTCTTTTTTTCCCTTAAGGCCTTCAACTGATTGGATGAGGTCCATCCACGTTAAGGAGGGTAATCTGCTTTATTAAAAGTCAACTGATTTAAATGTGAATCTCATCTAAAAAATACTACCACAGACTGGTGCATAACCAAATATCTGGGTACCAGGGCCTAGCAAAGTTGACACATAAAATTAACTATCATAGAGAATTCTAGAAATACAAATATATATGTATTAATAGCCTATAAATTATTCATATTTTTGAGCCAGTAATCTCATATCTTAGTATTCATTCTAAGAAATAATAATAGATGTGCACAAAATTTTCAAAACAAAATTATTCTAACAGCTTTATATTTTTATATCAACAAATTAGGAACACCCGTGCTGACCACCAATAGTGGAACAACCAAACAGAATATATTACAGCTACACTATAGAAGAGTATACACGGGGGTTTTTTAGATGCATGTTTTTTTGTTTTTTTTTTTTTAAAGATTCTATTTACTCATCATAGACATAGAGAGAGAGAGAGAGGCAGAGACACAGGCAGAGGGAGAAGCAGGCTCCATGCAGGGAGCCCGACGTGGGACTCGACCCCAGGTCTCCAGGATCGTGCCCTGGGCCAAAGGCAGGCATTAAACCGCTGAGCCACCCAGGGATCCCTAGATGCATGTTTTCAATGGAATTTAGGCTCAGGAAATCGGCTAAGCAGAATTAGGGTCCTAGACTCTATCTACACATGATCCCAATTTTGTTTTGTACCGGTACAGAGAGAAAACTCCTGGAAGGATAGATACCAAAGCAAAGCTAGCAGAGGTTATCTCGAGGTTGTGAGATTGATATTTTTTGTGTGTGTGTTCTTTTTCCCCTTGAGTTTTCATAAGAAGTTAATTTTTTTTTTTTATTAAAGATCTTCTGACTTCATAGGCAAGCTGACTGTACGCATTCAGCTCCACTATCTCCAAGGACCCCATTGAGAAACAATAAAAAAAAAAACATATACACACAAAACACTTAATAGAATACAATTGAATGAATGGGTGGCATCAGCAAATCAGCACTATCCAGAAGTTCCTGGAAGCACACAGAGGAGTGGTAATTTAATAAAGCATGGTTAAATAAGCCACAGCCTGGAAGAAAGTACTCAACCTCTGCTGCCTGTTGGAATCCCACGGAGCGCTGTCGCAGCCACAACGCCCAGCCCTACCCCCCAGAGATTCTGCTTTAATTCGTCCAGGATGAGGCCTGGACATGGTGGGGGGGGTGGGGCAGGTTACAGCTGCCTGGGTAATTCTGTCACTACAGCTGAGGTTGAGAACCAATGGCCTAGAAAAAGCAGTGCTTTTCAAAAGTGGTTTCACATAGGTGAATATGCATATGAAACATCCTGGGATCTCGTTAAAATGCAGATTCTTCGGCAGGGGTGTGGGGGTGGGGCCCGTGAATTTGCATCTCTAACGAGCTCCCTTGTGATGTTGGGTACTGCTGGTCTACCAGCCACCCTTAGCTTCTGTAGCCCGGTGGTTCTCAGGCTTGATGGTGCTTCAGAAGCCCCTGGGGGGTTTATTAAAACACAGATCTCTAGACTTCACCCACGTAGTTTCAGATTCTCTAGGTCTGGGGGTAAAATAGAGCCTCAGCTTTACATTTCTAACACATTTCAGTTGATGCTGATGCTGCCCGTCCGGGGACAACACTTTGGAAGCATTGCCGTGTGCAGCTTAGGAGGAAGCTACTATACTGTAGAGCGTCTGACCTCAACAGTTAAATTAAAAGTCTGTATATAGATGAGAGACTTCTATCCTGACTTGTCTCTCACTCAGAACTCCAGACAACCAGGCTTCCCCTTTTCATATAAAACTCAAAGACCTCTTCCCTAAAGAAACTGCACAGCCCCAGAGCAATTTTCAGAAGTCTGGCATTTAGCAATCTCCTGGTTTGGTTTATCTTCTTAAAGTCCTCATTTAGTCCTTGTCCACTGACCCTAAAGCAGCAGCAGTTCTGAACCGTCATGGTGCTCAGATGATCAGCTGGTGAGCTTTAAAAAACAACTCTGAGAAGGCTCTTGCAAAGTGCTAGTGGGAAGGACTGAAGCCATTTGAATACAGATCTGACACTAAACCAATGTATTATGGTTTTTGTTTTTGGGGCTTTTTAAAAAGAGTTTATTTATTCATGAGAGACACACAGAGAGAGGCAGAGGGAGAAGCAGATTCCCTGTGGGTAGCCTGATGTGGGACTTGATCCTGGGAACCCTGGGATCCTGGGACCTGAGCCAAAGGCAGACGCTCAATCACTGAGCCACCCAGGCTTCCCAGTACTATGGGTTTAGAACATAACATTGTAAACATTGAAAAAGTAAAAATAAGGAAAATTTCACAGCAGACAGAGTGTTAGGGTATTCATTGCCTCACTTTTCATAGAAGATGCTTAATACACTTTAGCCTCTTTAGAGGTAAAAGGTGACGTTGAAATGTACAAGGATTTCCTCAACTTCCTAATTCATTTTTTAAATAAGTTTTTAAAAATCTTTATCCAACTTTCAACCATCACCAATGGGCTGTTGTGTTTTGTTTTTCTAAGTAATCTCTATACCCAACTTGGGGCTTGAACTCATGACCACGAGATCAAGAGCTACATGCTCTATTAACTGAGCCAGCCAGGTGCCCCAATTTTTTAAAAATAATTTCTAATAATCTTCTGTATAACCATAGTGAGATCTTTTAGAAATGAATACCTCCTGTGCTAAAGAAATATGTATCTGAAACTCAGTGATTATATTAGTTTCATTTCAGTTTCTTTTTCTTATCTTAATAAAACTACATACCTAGGAGTTTAACTGTCAAACTCTTCAGTGGCCAGGTCATTCATGAATGGTGCCAAGATGCCTCTGATACCTTAGGCATACATTAAGTAACAGGAGAGATCACCACGCTGATAACCTCCAAGGGGAGCTTAGGCATGTTACAGAGAGCAATGGCTCTTTGCCTCAGGTGGCAGAGCCTGGGACTGAGGCACAGATATTTAGGAGACTTTGTGCCAAGTCTTATGCTTCCAACTTTTAGGTTAGCCAGAGTCAGAAGGAAGGCTGCTGATGACACATGGAAAGAAACCACTGTGGAACAGAGGAGGGAGGAGGCACCCAAAATGATACAGGTGGTGGAACATAGAGGCAGCCACAAAAGGCTCTGTTGTGCAGGGACAATGAAAGCCAGAGTCCCTGGAAAATACTGTGGCATCTGTGGCACCTACTCCAGCAGATGGAAGCCCATTGCCTTGCAGGAAGTAGAAAAAGGAGATGGAAACCGTCAATGAGGTAATAAACACACAAGCCAGGCTGTATGGTAAGACACTAACTACCCACAGGGTGAGGGAATCCAGCCGGAGTCAAAGAGCCAAGGCTGTCTCTGGGTAGAGTAGCCAGATTTTGGAGAGCTAGTCTGTGTAGCAAGAGATGGTCATGGACAGGCTAAATGTGGGAACCAGAGGAGCCAAAGCTGTGTTGAAATGGAGTATCCAAGCCACCAGAAGAAGCAAAGGAAATTGGTCCCGGGGGTCAGTGACTCTACTATAGTCATATGCAATTTTTAAGAAGATTTTTTAAATTTATTCATTCATGAGAGACAGAGAGAGGCAGAGACATAGGCAGAGGGAAAAGTAGAGGGAGAAGCAGGCTCCCCACAGGGAGCCCAACACGGGACTCTATCCCACACCACGGGATCGTGCCCTGAGTGGAAGGCAGACGCTCAACCACTGAGCCACCCAGGCATCCCATCATATGCATTTCTTAAAGATTTATTTATTTGAGAGAGAGAGAGTAAGTGTGCATAAGCAGGTGGAGGGACGGAGGGAGAGGGAGAGAGAGAAGCAGGCTCCCCATTGAGCAGGGAGCTCAAGATGCAGGGCTTAATCCCAGGTCCCCGGGATCATGACCTGAGCCGAAGGCAGATGCCCAACAGACTAAGCCATCCAGGTGCCCCATATGCATTTTGACTGCATTGTCCTCATTCCGGCTCACTGTGTTCACATTTCCTCTCTCCCTCCCCTGACATACATGTTCATTCTCATGTTATAAGTACCTGATAAATATTTAATATTGCCAAAAAATAACTGATGAAAACAGTCCTTGTCTTCATTCCCAACCCCAGTTATGTTCTGAGCCACTACATGGGTGCCATGAAATCTTTAAAAGGAAGCTTTTTATGTCTCAACCTGGATGAGTAGTGCTTCCTAAAGCTGAGAAATATTTATTTTCTAGTTGTATCTGCTTACCCCAACCTCATTTAATTACAGGGACTGATATCTACACCTGCAGGTTCATTCTACTTCTCCCTCTTAGATTATGATAAGCACCCCACAAATATGTTCCCCTCCTCCCCACTTCAAAAGTTTCAGCGTGCCTCACAACTGACTTCATTTAGATTTTCACTTCCTTGATGCAACTGCTACTAGAGACTTTAAGATCTTTATTATTTGTGATTTTTAAGTTTAAAACAATAATAAGTTGTATGCAGCAGCATAATTATACCACTAGTGTCCTTTTATACTGTGACTGAAATTCTAAGGTAAAGGAAATGTTAAAGGTCACAGGGCATTTGATAGCTACTTTCAAGCTGGTCAGGAAAATGAAATGAATTCATAGGCAATCAGCAGTCCAGCGGTCTTTGCCGTCACTGCTTAGATCTGGGTTTGTAAGATTTGACTTTTAAGGGTCTTTGGTTTCTTCCTTACCTCATTGTTTGAGATTCACAGAGGCCAGCAGGTGAAGGGTGACACACCAGGTCATGTCCATATGGTCAAAACTAGGGTTCCATACAGGCATGGAAAATGAAGTAAAATGTGCATCCATGTAATACTTTTGCCCACAAGTAAGTTTTGTGAAGCAAATGCTGTTTTAATCATACCACCTATGTTCAGAATTATAAAATATAGGGACAGATTAATAGAAATAGGCCTTGAGGCAAAATCCATTTCCTTACCCAACCTACGGTGTTTGCTCTGTTTCATCTAACCTCACTGTCTTAGCTCCGGTTACAATAATAAAATAACACAGACTGGGTAGCATAAAAACGGAAACTTATTCCTCATAGTTCAGAAAGTTGGGAAGTCCAAGGTCAAGGGGCTGGCTGATTCCATTCCTAGTGAGAGCTCTCTTCCTGGTTTGTAGAGAGCAGCCTTCTGGCTGTATCCTTACATGGAGCGGACGAGCACTCTGCTCTCTTGATATAAGGGTATATAAATTTCATCATGAGGACCCCAACCCTTACAACATCATCTAAACCTAAGTATCTCCCAAAAGCCCTTCTCCAAATCTCATCACATTGAGGGGTTGGATTTTAACATATGAATTGGAGGGGGTTTGAGGAGGAGATGGGCATGGGATTCAGTCCATATCACTCACTGGGTTCCACTGCTTGCTTTCTTTTTTGTTAAGATTTTATTTATTTATTTATTTGAAAGAGAGAGAAAGAAAGAGAGCAGGAGCAAGAGCAGGGGGGAGAAGGGAGGAGCAGAAGGAGAGGGAGAAGCAGATTTCCCACTGAGCAGGGAGTCCAACACGGGGCTGGGGGCTCAATCCCAGGAATCCGAGATCACAACCTGAGCCAAAGGCAGATGCCCAACTGCTGAGCCACCCACCCTTCCACTGCTTTCTTATGAAGAGAAACCCAGAACCCTTCATTGATATTGATTCAGATAGTTAGAAGCTATGAACCTCAACGAATATAAATGGGTGTCCAAGTTCTTCAGTTTCAAATGCTGCTCTGACCCTGAACTGAAGACCTTTTGTTAACAAATACACTCACTCTGCTCTCCAGGGATCAATTTCTTTCTGTCTCCCCACTTTTTTAAAACAAATAAATAGCAACAGTCAAAGAAACATCGCAAAAGCAAATTTGCACCATGATTGCACATTCCAATCATAACTTTTGCTAGAAGACTCACCTGTTCTGTCCATAAGGCCTAATTTTATTTAAAACTCTTATTTCCATCACTTAAGGTTATTGATTTACTACTTGAAAAGGTCTCCTGATTTCTATCTAACAGCCCTCTTTGTTGTTGTCTGTTTGAATAGGTCAAGACAGCTTCTCCTTGTGCTTAAGATTTGTAGGTAGTGCAGAAAGAACTCCTGATTATCAAAATCATCTTTGCAAATGTACATAGACAATTACATCAACCATATAATTTTTCAATATGCCATAGCACGTTATTCATGCACATTCATTATATGTGTAATCTGTAAACATTCAATTATTTAGCTGCCTATTAACTGTTAGCATTACAGTAAAGGAAAGCACCATGTTTTGATCAAAGTAATAATATTCCATTTAAGAAATCGCTTTTCTCAGGCCCATGTACTTAATTCTGTTGCACTATTGCATTTTATCTTTCTCTATAAATTTATGTCACCAGAAACTGTTGGCTACTTCTGCCCTCAATATATTGGGATAAATTTACCTATTACCTGGTTTTTGCATTACGGTTCCATGTAGATTCCTAGAATCTCTGAGAACTGACTCCTTCATATATACTTTTTTAATATTTTTATTATTCATTCATGAGAGACACAAAGAAAGAGACAGAGACATAGGCAGAGGAGAAGTAGGCTCCCTGTGGGGAACCCAATGCAGGACCCAGGACCCCAGGATCATGACCTGAGCCAAAGGCAGACATTCAACCACTGAGCCACCCAGGCGTTCTGACTCCTTCATATTTTGAAAAAATGGCACATAGCAGGGTCACGGTGGCATAGCAAGCAGAACTGGGGACAGTGGCGGGTGGTTTGACAAACTAGGAAAAATCCCAAAGCACTGCTCGGCTTTGGTCATTTTTTTCTCTTAGAAAATAACACGCAAAAAAAAAATAAATAACACGCAGCCATTTATGTTTTAGGAGAAAGACATCATCTCTTGTTCCTAATTTTCCTGCTTGTGATGGAGCATATCACAGGTTAATTTTGAGGCTTAAGGAAGAATGAAGCATAGGCGGTAGAAAAGGGCAGGTGTCTATCTTACTGCACAAGTGCTTCATTGTGTAATTGTTGCTAGTGAGCTCACAAATTATTTTGTATCACAGACTTAAGTGGCTGTATTCACTTGTCAAATCTGTGTCTCCCTCACCAGCATCCTCTAGAAAATCAGAGCTAAAACATAGCAGATTTTTCCCATTTTTGCCAGCTGCATGTGCTATCTTAGCAAGCCATCACCTGAGAGGTTTTTCTGTGTGATGACTCCAATGAGGAAATTTTGAGCAGAGGTGAGGTACTTTAATAGACACTTCCCTACAGTGCCCTCCTAAAGGCATCAGTGGTCTCTTGATCAACTAAAGCAGTATTCACGACTCAAACTCAGTCTGAGGGGCTCAGGGGTGGCCTAGTTGGTTAAGCAGCTGCCTTTGGCTCAGGTCATGATCCCAAGGTCCTAGAGCTGAGCCCCGAATGGGCTCCCTGCTTAGTGGGGAGCCTGCTCTTCCCTTTCCCTCTACCCCTCCCCTTGCTTGTGCTCTCTCTCTCTCTCTCTCTCTAACAAATAAAATCTTAAGAAAAAGAAAAAGAAAACTCAGTCTGAAAACAGTTAGGGCATCATGTCAAGCATAACAGCCCGATCAGTGCCTGACTCATCCCCTTCCCTGATGGCAGATAAGGTTAGCCTTAGGCATTTGGATCAGGACAAAGGATATATAATATATCAGTATGTGAGTTAAAAAAAAAAAAAGAAGAGTGCTTTATATATTAAAATTGTGGGGACCTAGCTATACCTACCTTTGAGCGGGGCCAAAATTAGTTGGCAATCCACTGACACAGTTCAAGGTTCTGAATAGACTCAGTTATCCATTCTAGATGTATATTAATCATCTTGGAACCATTCTCAGTGAGAGAGCAAACCGAGCAGGTCTGGAAACAATCACAGTCTGCCTTACATCTGAGAACTCCCAGATGTTTGCCTGATGCGGGCTTCCCTGGCAGGTGTCACCATAAGAAGGAGGTTCCAGCCAGGGTGCTGTCAGCACTGAGAAGGCATGTCATACACCTTTTCACAGTGGTGGAGAAATCAGCTGTTTCCTCCAGATTGGAAACAAGGACCATATGGCATTTATTTTTAAAGGATGTCACTAAGGTATCTTTCAAGGTTATCAAGTGATTCCCCCCACCTCCCTTTTAATAATAGACAGTTGCTAATTCTATCATCTGGGATGTTTGAAGGTAAAAGTTTTCTTTCTGGGCTTCATATTTGTTGAAGTCCACACTGTGTATAACAAAGCTCAATGCTTATGGATCCTACAAGTTGAACTGTTTGAGGCTTTGGTCAAAATATTGAAGAGACAGAAAGTGATTTTTAGGACAAAGAAAACAAAAATGGGAAGATTAATTCTCTAACATTGGACTTCTCATTTCAACTCCCCTGCTCAGTACTAATGTCTTAATGATTTTAAGAGAAGATTGGAGCAGGGGTATATCTCAAGGTGACAGCAAAATCTTCTGGTGTTTACTTATTACACATAGTAGCACATGTGCGCATGAGTACACAGGCACACATACACACACACACACACAGCCCCAGTGGACTACAAACACAACCCTGTGCCTGCAGAAAAATTTAAATATCCAACCCTAGGGACAAGATTAAGCTTAGGAATCTATACTCGGTCTAAGACAGTGTTTCTCAGTAAAGTCCTTGGATCACTTGTATTAGAAGAATATCCTGGGATGCTTGTCCAAAGATATGCAAGTTCTGGTATCTACATACTGATATCTACATTACTGATATTCTGGATCAGTAAGATCCAGATCATCTGGGGTAAGGCCTATGGACACTGAGTGATTAAAGGCCCACCTGTAGTATGAAAACCATTGCCCTAGAACAACCTAAATGCTATTTCATTCAAGTGAAGTTGGGGTCCCAGTTTGGTCTTGAAATTCATTTCTTATCTCCTCCATTATACCAAAGGAATTCCAAGAGCTCTCTCATAAATGCACTCACTCAGGATACCCCCAAGGATTCAAAAGCAGCTATAGTTCAGAAAAAAAGTCTTCCAAAATAGAAAACCTGAACAGGCCAATAACCAGGGAGGAAATTGAAGCAGTCATCAAAAACCTCCCAAGACACAAGAGTCCAGGGCCAGATGGCTTCCCAGGAGAATTTTATCAAACGTTTAAAGAAGAAATCATACCTATTCTCCTAAAGCTGTTTGGAAAGATAGAAAGAGATGGAGTACTTCCAAATTCGTTCTATGAAGCCAGCATCACCTTAATTCCAAAGCCAGACAAAGACCCCGCCAAAAAGGAGAATTACAGACCAATATCCCTGATGAACATGGATGCAAAAATTCTCAACAAGATACTGGCCAATAGGATCCAACAGTACATTAAGAAAATTATTCACCATGACCAAGTAGGATTTATCCCTGGGACACAAGGCTGGTTCAACACCCGTAAAACAATCAATGTGATTCATCATATCAGCAAGAGAAAAACCAAGAACCATATGATCCTCTCATTGGATGCAGAGAAAGCATTTGACAAAATACAGCATCCATTCCTGATCAAAACTCTTCAGAGTGTAGGGATAGAGGGAACATTCCTCGACATCTTAAAAGCCATCTACGAAAAGCCCACAGCAAATATCATTCTCAATGGGGAAGCACTGGGAGCCTTTCCCCTAAGATCAGGAACAAGACAGGGATGTCCACTCTCACCACTGCTATTCAACATAGTACTGGAAGTCCTAGCCTCAGCAATCAGACAACAAAAAGACATTAAAGGCATTCAAATTGGCAAAGAAGAAGTCAAACTCTCCCTCTTCGCCGATGACATGATACTCTACATAGAAAACCCAAAAGTCTCCACCCCAAGATTGCTAGAACTCATACAGCAATTCGGTAGCGTGGCAGGATACAAAATCAATGCCCAGAAGTCAGTGGCATTTCTATACACTAACAATGAGACTGAAGAAAGAGAAATTAAGGAGTCAATCCCATTTACAATTGCACCCAAAAGCATAAGATACCTAGGAATAAACCTCACCAAAGATGTAAAGGATCTATACCCTCAAAACTATAGAACACTTCTGAAAGAAATTGAGGAAGACACAAAGAGATGGAAAAATATTCCATGCTCATGGATTGGCAGAATTAATATTGTGAAAATGTCAATGTTACCCAGGGCAATATACACGTTTAATGCAATCCCTATCAAAATACCATGGACTTTCTTCAGAGAGTTAGAACAAATTATTTTAAGATTTGTGTGGAATCAGAAAAGACCCCGAATAGCCAGGGGAATTTTAAAAAAGAAAACCATATCTGGGGGCATCACAATGCCAGATTTCAGGTTGTACTACAAAGCTGTGGTCATCAAGACAGTGTGGTACTGGCACAAAAACAGACACATAGATCAGTGGAACAGAATAGAGAATCCAGAAGTGGACCCTGAACTTTATGGGCAACTAATATTCGATAAAGGAGGAAAGACTATCCATTGGAAGAAAGACAGTCTCTTCAATAAATGGTGCTGGGAAAATTGGACATCCACATGCAGAAGAATGAAACTAGACCACTCTCTTTCACCATACACAAAGATAAACTCAAAATGGATGAAAGATCTAAATGTGAGACAAGATTCCATCAAAATCCTAGAGAAGAACACAGGCAACACCCTTTTTGAACTCGGCCATAGTAACTTCTTGCAAGATACATCCACAAAGGCAAAAGAAACAAAAGCAAAAATGAACTATTGGGACTTCATCAAGATAAGAAGCTTTTGCACAGCAAAGGATACAGTCAACAAAACTCAAAGACAACCTACAGAATGGGAGAAGATATTTGCAAATGACATATCAGATAAAGGGCTAGTTTCCAAGATCTATAAAGAACTTATTAAACTCAACACCAAAGAAACAAACAATCCAATCATGAAATGGGCAAAAGACATGAACAGAAATCTCACAGAGGAAGACATAGACATGGCCAACATGCATATGAGAAAATGCTCTGCATCACTTGCCATCAGGGAAATACAAATGAAAACTACAATGAGGTACCACCTCACACCAGTGAGAATGGGGAAAATTAACAAGGCAGGAAACAACAAATGTTGGAGAGGATGCGGAGAAAAGGGAACCCTCTTACACTGTTGGTGGGAATGTGAACTGGTGCAGCCACTCTGGAAAACTGTGTGGAGGTTCCTCAAACAGTTAAAAATAGACCTGCCCTACGACCCAGCAATTGCACTGTTGGGGATTTACCCCAAAGATACAAATGCAATGAAACGCCGGGACACCTGCACCCCGATGTTTCTAGCAGCAATGGCCACGATAGCCAAACTGTGGAAGGAGCCTCGGTGTCCAACGAAAGATGAATGGATAAAGAAGATGTGGTTTATGTATACAATGGAATATTACTCAGCTATTAGAAATGACAAATACCCACCATTTGCTTCAACGTGGATGGAACTGGAGGGTATTATGCTGAGTGAAGTAAGTCAGTCAGAGAAGGACAAACATTATATGTTCTCATTCATTTGGGGAATATAAATAATAGTGAAAGGGAAAATAAGGGAAGGGAGAAGAAATGTGTGGGAAATATCAGAAAGGGAGACAGAACATAAAGACTGCTAACTCTGGGAAACGAACTAGGGGTGGTAGAAGGGGAGGAGGGCGGGGGGTGGGAGTGAATGGGTGACGGGCACTGGGGGTTATTCTGTATGTTAGTAAATTGAACACCAATAAAAAAATAAATTAAAAAAAAAAAAAAAAAAAAAAAAAAAAAAAAAAAAAAAGAAAAAAAGTCTTCCAGACAGGAATAGAACCCAAAGCTACTCCTGGGAAAATGTGAAAGTAACCCTAGGGACTGGAGGGTTTGGAAGAGGTCCGCTCTCTAATTAATTGTTCCCTAAAGCATGAAGTCCTAGTGCTTCTTTTTAATTGGGCTTAGCAATTTTTAGCTGGTTGGAAAAAACTCATCTCCCAATCACTGAGGCTGAAAGTCTCAGACATCTTTAAGTCCTTAGCTACCATATTAAAGAGCCAGAAAAATCTTCCTTACTTTACTTTTTAAAAGATTTTGTTTATTTATTCATGAAAGACACAAAGAGAGAGAGAGAGGCAGAGACACAGGCAGAGGGAGAAGCAGGCTCCATGCAGGGAGCCCGACATGGGACTCGATCCCCGGTCTCCAGGATCAGGCCCTGGGCTGAAGGCGGAGCTAAATGGCTGAGCCACCCAGGCTGTCCCCTTACTTTATTTTTAAAGTATTTTTTCCCATGTCTTTCTTTTCAGCTTTACTTCTAAAGACCATAGTTTCCATGTCCATCACTTTATGGCTAGATTATTACCATGACCTCCTAACTG
The DNA here is from genome assembly GCF_048164855.1 of Canis lupus baileyi. NCBI lineage: Eukaryota > Metazoa > Chordata > Mammalia > Carnivora > Canidae > Canis > Canis lupus. The sequence goes on from NC_132876.1 coordinate 34,488,379, forward strand.
TGCCTCCTATTACCATCTTACTCTTTATCATCATTTTCACAGACAGCCACCAAACAAATATGCTAAAAACCAAACCTGCTCAAAGATTTCTTTTTTAAATTTTTGTAAATATTTTATTTATTTATTTGAGAGAGCACACAGAGGGAGAGAGAGAAGTAGACTCCCTGTTGAACAGGGAGCCCAATGCAGGGCTTGATCCCAGGACTCCAGGATCATGACCTGAGTGGAAGGCAGACACTTCACCAACTGAGCCACCAGGCACTCCCTGCTCAAAGATTTCTAATGATTCCCTATTTCCTAAAAGAGTCCATTTGCATCTCACCATCATGAAGTATGTCACAAGTTTTCCTTCTTCTACCAAGGCAGATTCCTCCTGCCTGCATCTTCTCCTTTGGCTCCAGTCTCTCCATGTGAAAAAGCAAATAATCATACCAAGCAATACGTATCCTTTTTCCTTAATTAGATTCTAAACTCCCTGAGGGATGAAAGCAAGTCTCTGGAATCCTCTTCAAAGAAAACATATTGTTTATGTATTGATGAAATAAAGCAAAGATTGAATGACACTGGATTAAGCCACCAACATCCATTCTCACCTCCTGACCTGAGGTACCACCGGGCAGTTTGTGAATTTTCTGTGGGCTGAGCAAGGGTAGGAGTTCAATACTGTTAATCCCCTCACCACTTACACTTTGATTGGAAGAGAATTGCCCCAGAAATTTGGGACATTTTCCTCACACATGCAAAAACCAAACAGTTCTGCAAGAAGATTTATGCTGGGAAAATAGTACAAATTCTATGTCTGACTGGTCCCTCTTAATAGTTCCAAATTCCAATGTGTGAAAAAGATTCCAATCTTTACCACAGTGGAAAGTCTGTGATGTGAGAACTACTCGACGAAATATTCAGTCTCAGATCAATGACAAAGTAGACCATCCAAAGGTTTTAGTGGCTGCAAATGCTACTGATTTAAGGCATTGTAATAATTCCTTCCCAGGCTTTAAGACAAACCATGTCAAGCAATATTTTAGTGATAGTGTGAGTGAAACCAACTCAAAGACCAAGTTTGTGTGAGTAGCAGCATTGCACATGTTGTTTTAAGATAATGCTGTATTTGAAAGGAAAAAAAATATTGTGTCAAATAAAAAATATTTTTATGGTCAAGCATATCATTGTACCATCATTACCATCATCATCATTATCATATTATAAGTTGTCATCAAGAGACCTGAAAAAAAGAGATATGCATAAAATTGTCTGAATATGTATTATTAAAAATCAGACTTTGCCTATTTACACTCATGAGATATCTCCAACACATGTACTTGTGCATGTACACACAGACAAAGAATTTGCTTAGCACTTAATTTTTTTAATTGAAATTAAAACTAAATTAAATTAGAATTTTTTAATTTAAAAATTGCAATTGGAGTATAATTGAGGATAGCCTTGCTACAAAATTAAATTACAAATTCAGGGAACAGATTGGGTTTTAAAATGTGATGTTTAGAATGCTAAACTTTAAATAACATTATATATATTCTGACTTGACTGTCATACTTCCAAATTTATCCTCTGAATATTTGTACCCAAGAAAATGCTTTCTCCCATGAAGTCTTAAGCAGATTAAAATAGTATTGAAGACACATGCAATCATTCTGAAAATATTTTCAAAACAAAATGTTTGAATTTCAAAAATTATCCAAGAAGAATCAGAAAAAACTTAGTGTTTTATAATAACTGTTTAAAAAAATCACTAAAAAAATCACTAATTCCTCAATGAAGCCATAATTTCCTTTAAAGTCATTTGAGTAATAGTGCTTGGATTTGGCAGCTATACCAAATGAGCATCCAGATGCTGCCATTCCCTGGATTTAACTTTGCGTGGCAGTTCTGTTACTAAATGCATATTTAGTGCCTTGTTATCTTAACTTAAATTGGGATAAGCTCAAGGCAGGAGAGAAGCATTTTTGGACAGAGACTGTTTCCATTGGATACTTCAGAAGCACAAGAAAGGTGGATACAATTAGAGAAACAGCATCTTTTGAAATGCTACATGATGGAATAAAACATAATGAAAGATCTACAAGAGTCCTCTTAAAGATAGAGAACAAATTGACGGTTGATGGAGGGATGTGGGTGGGGGATAGGCTAGATGGGTGATGGGTATTAAGACGGGTACTTGTTGTGATGAGCACTGGGTGTTATATGGAAGTGATGAATCATTGAATTCTACTCCAGAAACCAATAGTGCACGGTATATTAAGTAACTAGAATTTAAATTAAAATTTGAGAAGAAAAAGAGTCCTTGGGAATCATCAGTCCTACCCTTTTACCTTATACATGGGGAAACCAAGTCCAGAGTGGTGAAATGAATCATCTGAGGTCAGCCTCCAGGAAAAAATTAAATGTCCTTTTCATTTTCACACGTTTTCTCTTAAAGGTAATTTTCAAATTTCAGGTTTTGTTTGCAAGGTGACCTTAGGTACTTGCTAGGCTAAATTTATAAAATTACAAAACATTAGTCTTAGATAGGTACTATAGAGAACCTTCTCTCAAGTATAAATCAGGGAGAACATTTTTAACTAAGTTTTGTTAAAATATATATATAAAGAAATTAAGAAGTCTGAGTTGTAAAGTTAAATCTAAATTTCCAAAACTTTGAGGTGCCTGGCTGGCTCAGTCAGTGTAGCTGGCAACTCTTGATCTCAGAGTTGTGGGTTTGAGCCCCATGTTGGATGCAGAGGCTGCTTAAAAATAAAATCTTTTAAAAAATAAAAATGAAAAAATTAGCTCTTTGAATTTCCTCAAGTTTTACACCAATTTTTGCAATGCACCTTTTCCCTGTTACCACCATGCCTCCAAATTATCAGTCCAGTTTATTTTCTATGAATATAACTCATAAAACAACTGTTGTTACAAAAACAACTAAAAGGGTAGACTTTGTTTTATTAGAGGGTTTGGAGCAGATATCTTTTAAATAGCTTACAGTGGGCTTAATTTACAGTAATACAACTTACAAAAATTTATACACAAGATTTAAGTGAACACTTATAAAGAAATTACCCATCATTGCCTTGGTACTTCTGCATTCGAGCATTATCTCCTGCTTCTCCTAAGGCCAACTGTGCCTCCCCTGACTCCATAAACTGACCTGCTGAAATAAAACTGGTGGAGAGTGAGAAGATGTGGCTGATTGCCCCACCAGGCCTTGATAGTTTCAAACCCTTTACACCTGTGTCACAGGTAAATCCCGAAAGGGTACATTGCTGAGAGTCAGCAAAACAAAATGGCAATCACCTGAAAGATGACCAGACAACAAGGCCAATCCAAACAGCATGTAGGAAGCAGAATGAGTTTGCCTTTCACCTATGGTGTGTACCATGAGGATGGTTGGTGTCATTTTTGTGTGTGTGTGGTAAAATTACATCTCATAAAATTAATCATTCTAAAGCATACACCTCAGTGACACTTGGTATATTCAAAATGTCGTATGACCATAACTTCTATCTACCTCCAAAAGAGTTCATCACTTCTAAAGAAAATCCCACACCTATTAAGCTATCACAACCCCTGGAAAACCTCAGTCTACTTTTTGTCCCTAAGGATCTATCTATCCTGGACATTTTATGGAAATGTAATTATACAATATGTGGCCTTTTGTATCTGGATCCTCTTTAAGCCTAATGTTTTTTGAGGTCTCTCCATATTAAAGTATGTATTAGTTCCTTTTTTGTGGCTGAATAATATTCCATTGTATGCCATTACGGCATCATGTTCATTTATCAGTTGAAGGAAATTTGAGTTAGGTCCACTTTTGGCTATAGTGAATAGTACTGCTATGAGCATTCATGTACAAGTGTTTGTTTGAATACTTGATTTCAATTATTTGCAGTGTTTACCTAATAGTGGAATTGCTGGGTCATATGGTGATTCTATTATTAACTTTTCTGAGGAATCAGTGATCTGTTTTACATAATAGCTGCCCATTTTACATTTCCACAAGCAATGTATAAGTGTTCCAATTTCTCCATATTATCAACAATACTCGTTGTATTCAATTTTTTGGATGTTGTTTATTATAGCCATTTTCCAAGGTGTAAAGTGGTATCTCATAGCAGTTTTGATTTGCATTGCTCTAATGACTAATGATGTTGAGCATATTTTCATGTGATTCTTGGTCATTTAGAGATCTTTGGAGAAGTGTACTCCATTTTTGAATTGCATTTGTTTGTCTTTTTGTTGTTGTAAGAGGTCATTGTATTCTGGATAATAGACCTTACCAGGAATGTGATTTGCAAATATTTCCTCCCATTCTGTAGGTCGTCTTTTTACAGTTAATGACAGTATTCTTTGATGTACAAAGATTTTTAACTATCAAGTCCAATTTATTTTTTTGTTGTTACTGCATATGCTTTTGTTGTCATACCTAAGAATCCATTACCAAATAGAAGGATATGGAGATATACCCTTATTCCATGAGTTTTATAGGTTTTTTTTTTTTTTTTACTTTTACATTTAGGTCATTGGACCATTTTGAGTTACTTTTTGAATATGGTGTGAGGTAGGGGTAAACTTCACTCTTCGTGTGTGGATATCTAGGCATCTCCAGAACATGTGTTGAAAAGACTATTTTTCTCCATTGAATGGTTTTGGCACCTTTGCTGAAAATCAATTGATAATAAATGTATGGGTTTATTTCTGGACTCTTGATTCCATTCCATTGTATCTATGTGCTTATTGTTACGCCCGTACCACACTTTTTTGGTTACTATAGTTTTTTGACTAACTTATGAAACCAGAAAGTGGGAGTCCTTCAAATTTGCTTTTCTTTTTCAAGATTGTTTTTTCTATTCTTGTTCCTTGCAATTCCTTATGAATTTTATGATCAGCCTCTCCATTTCTGCAAAAATTATTATTGGGATTTTGATAGTGATTGCATTGAATTTATAGATCATCTTGGGTAGTGTTGTCATCATAACAATAGTAAATCTTTGAATAAATGAAAATAGATGACTTTTATTTGCTTAGATTTTTTTCATTTCTTTCAGTGATATTTTGTAGTTTTCATTTTTTTATAATAAATTTATTTTTTATTGGTGTTCAATTTGCCAACTTACAGAATAACACCCAGTGCTCATCCCGTCAAGTGCCCCCCTCAGTGCCCGTCACCCATTCACCCCCACCCCACACCCTCCTCCCCTTCTACCACCCCTAGTTCGTTTCCCAGAGTTAGGAGTCTTTATGTTCTGTCTCCCTTTCTGATATTTCCCACACATTTCTTCTCCCTTCCCTTATATTCCCTTTCACTATTATTTATATTCCCCAAATGAATGAGAACATATAATGTTTGTCCTTCTCCGATTGACTTACTTCACTCAGTAAAAGTCTTGAATTTCCCTAGTTGAATATATTTCTAGTATTTTATACATTTTGATACTGTCATAAGTGAAAAAATTTTTTTCAATTTCCTTTTTGCAATGTTCATTCTTAGTATATAGAAATATAACTATTGTGTGTGTGTGTGTGTGTGTGTGTGTGTGTTGATCTTGTAATTTGCAGATTTGCTATATAAGCAACTTCTTTGGTATATGTGTGTGTGATTTTTAGTATCTCTCTATATAAGATCATTCATCTGCAAACAGAGATTATTCTAATTATTCCTTTCCAATTTGGATGCCTTTTATTTCTTCTTATTGCCTAATTGCTCTAGCAAGCACTTCCAATACTATGTTGAACATCCTCTACTATGTTGAATAGAAGTGGTAAAAAGGGATACCATTATTTGATTCCTGATCTTGGAGTTAAAGCTTTCAATTTTCACCATTGAATATAATGTCAGCTATGGGTTTTTTCATGCCTTATCACACTTTCATGCCTTATCACACCTTATCTAATTTGTTGAGTATTTCTATTATGAAAGACTGGTTGGATTTTTCAAACACTTTTTCTGCATCAATTGAGATCATCATGTGATTTCTTTCCTTCACTTTGATGAAGTTTTGGAATATAGGTAAAGTCTGGAGCCGATGACCAAGAAAGAATTCTTGAGATATCTTTGGTGCAAAATGGTGGTTTTATTAAAGCACAGGTACAGAACCCATGGACAGGAAGAGCAGCTACCAGGGAGTTGGGGCAAAGTAAGCAAAAAGGAGATTTCAAAAAGATTTTCATATGCTAAGGAGGACCTACAAGATACTGGAGGCCTTGCCATAACTTAATCTCAAATTAAAGATTGTTTTTCCCTCTAGCAAGGCATTAAAACATTAAGACAACTGGAAGCTTCCTGAAGAATGTCACACATATCCTACCTTGGGTGGGGGTTGTTGGTGGGATATCAGCTGTGCTTTGTCCTCAGCTAGCCCTGCTCTCATCAACTTTGTTAATGCAATGTATTACATTAATTAATTAATTAATTAATTTATTTTTAATAAGGCGTTTTTTTTTATTTTTATTTATTTATGATAGTCACACAGAGAGAAAGAGAGAGAGGCAGAGACACAGGCAGAGGGAGAAGCAGGCTCCATGCACCGGGAGCCCAACATGGGATTCGATCCCGGGTCTCCAGGATCGCGCCCTGGGCCAAAGGCAGGCGCCAAACCGCTGCGCCACCCAGGGATCCCATTAATTTATTTTTGTGTATTGAACCACCCTTAGATTCCTGGGATAATTCTCATTATTTCATGCTATATAATCCACTTCATATGCTGTTGAATTCAGTTTGTTGCTATTTTGTTAAAGATATGTACATCTATATTCCCAGGAAATATTGGGCTGTCTTTTTCTTGTGTTGTTTTTATCTGGATTTGATACAGGGTAACTCATATATCTGATAAGGAGTTAATATCCAAAATATATAACAAATTCATACAACTCAATATTGCAATGAGATTATCACCTCACACTTGTGAGGATGGCTATTATCAAAAAGACAGAAGTATTGATGAAAGTATAGCTCCTCTAGTGAATTTCTTGTCTCAGTTATTGCACTTTTCAACTCTAGAATTTATATCTGATTTCTTTAATCATTTCTCTTTTTATCAATATTATACCTTCATCAAAAGATCATTGCTTAAAAACAAGATCATTGCTTTACTTTCTTTAATTATTTAGACATGATTCATTTTAGATCTTTGAATATATTTATAATAGATAATTTAAAGTCTCTTTGCATAGAAAGGCCAGCATCTGGGACAGTTTCTATTAACTGGGTTTTTTTCCCTGTGTATGGAACCTACTTTCCTGTTTCTTGTTTTTTTTTTTTTTAAGATTGTATTTATTCACTCATGAAAGACACAGAGAGAGAGAGAGGCAGAGACACAGGCAGAGGGAGAAGCAGACTCCATGCAGGGAGCCAACGTGGGACTTGATCAGGCCCTGGGCTGAAGGCAGCGCTCAACCGCTGAGCCACCCAGGGTGCCCTACTTTCCTGTTTCTATGTGTGTCCCATAATTTTTTTGTTGAACACTGGACCTTTCTGATAATGTAGTAACTCTTGAAACCAGACCTCACTCCTTTTTTGTTGTTTGTTATTATTATTTCTTTGTTGTTTTTGCTACTCTTTGTTTAAATGACTTTTTTGGGCTAATGTTAAATATGTATTCTTTGTTGTACGTGAGTTTGTGGTATGTGCTACATGTAAGTTCTGTTTATTTTTGATTACCTAATGATTAAGCTAAGAGTTCCTTAAATGTTTGGATCAGGTAAGTCTCCTAGTCTTTGCCAAGGGGCTCAGTATGTATTGGAACACATCTTCAACACTCAGCTAGGTAGTTTATAAGTCTGCACATCCTGCTTGTGCAAGGCCTCAAGGTCAGCCAGGGATGAGAGACTGGCTTCCTCTCAGGTATTTCCTGAGCATGCACACAACTCTGCATGTGTATTTGGCCTTCCGCATTGCCTGGAAATATTTCAGAGCTTTTCAAATTCCTTCATAAACATCTTTTGGCTTGCGTTATTTTTCCAAGTTTCTTGGTCAGCTTTTTCTTGGCTCCAACAGTTATTGCTGCCTCAAACAATTGTGATGTTGAACAATTACTACTGATGGTTTTTGACAAACTCGAGGGAATGGGGTTATGCAAAGTGAACACTCAGTCACGCCCTAATTATGACAACACACTAGGAGTGGGGGTCTTCAGGGAGCTATCAGACTAGTCAAACAGTGGCAAAACTCTAGAAATGAGAATGTTTTGAGAATGGAACTTTTTGAGGAGCTCTATACCCAGTCTGCCTGCTCCTGTAGCTGCAAATCTGCTGATTTTCATAGTGGCCAATATTTGTGAGGCTTTCAATTTTTGAGGCTACTACAGTGCTGCAAAAAAGAAGATGGGGTAGTAAGTTAAGCTATAAGACCATAAATCCTGTTTTTTGTTTTGTTTTGTTTTGTTTTTGTTTTACCAATAGTCACTAGTGTTTCTTAAAATAAGTCATCATCAGATTGTTACAAGTCTGGGGGCACGTGGATGACTCAGTGGTTGAGCATCTGCCTTCAGCTCAGAGCATGATCCCGGGGTCCTGAGATCGAGTCCCACATTGGGCTCCCTGCAGGGAGTCTGCTTTTCCCTCTGCCTATGTCTCTGCCCCCTCTCTGTGTCTCTCATGGATAAATAAATAAATTTTTTTAAAAAAAGATTGTTCCAAGTCTGGTTAATTTCCAGAGTTCTGGAAAAGTTAATTTTGTCATTTTTTTGTTGTTTTTATGGAGGAATACCACTTACAGAGGTCATTACTCCACTCTCCAGGAGTTCTACAATGTTTCACATTTGTGGCAGTTATTATTCAGTGTTCTTGTGTGACTTGACTCTTCCAAACTCTGGTAATCAGTCTCATGTTTTATCCCCATGCCAGATTAAAAAGATAAAATGTTAATGTAATTTAAGTATTAAATATAGAATGTTAGCATTGTTACTAATAGGACAGTCCTGAGAACTACGTTTCTCTTTCACACACACATCTACTAAATTCTATCCTCTGTATACTGAAATGATACTACTGATGCAACACCAACAAAGCATGTTAATATCATAATGGCAATGACTCTACACCTATTCATCTACACTTTTAGATCCATTCTCTTTGTGATAAATAAAACATAGCTGTCAGAAAAAGGGATAAACTTGAATTGACCTTATGAGAAAAGAACCCAAAACTTTGGCCTCCATTGCATGGTGGTCCAAGTCCAACACTAACTTTGATGTTAGAGTGAACTCTGTTATTCCTGCAAAAATGAAGCATGGATAAAAGAAAAAAAATAATCTTCATTTGGACAAGGGTTTCAGCCTTCCCTAACAAATATTTGACAAAATTCTTAGCTTTCTTTCACATGGTTATCTTCTGATAAAAGAGCTAACAAATACAGAAGAAAACCCACTTAACAAGTAATTGACTATTGGAAAATTGAGAACTAACATTAAAAAGCTACATACATTTTGGAAGATCATTCATTTGACAGATACCACTTAAAGGAATAAACTGGCATATTATTCTAGTTTCTTATAGACAAGAGGGAAAATTGCTTTTGTAATTAGATATTTACAAGTAGAGTCCCTTAACTAAATTGCTTTTCCATCTTGCAATTTGGAGGGAGGGGGATGCTTCCTCTTTGGCTTAATAATGAAAAAGAAATAAAAATGGGTCAATAAGCCTCATTTGCACTTAGCTCTAGTTATTGCAGCAGTTTTATTCTTCTTACCTCAGGACTGCAAAACCAGTTAAGATATGCTCTACAGAAAATGATCCCTTACCTATGTGTTTCTGTTACATTTCAGAATAGCTTACATAATTGGAAATACAGAAATAGTGGCACATATGTGCCATGGGGAAATTTAGAGACACGTTAAGCAACAAACTATGACATGCCATAAAGCAGTGTGTCTCAAACTTTTATATGCACGCAAATCACCTGGGGGAAACTGTCAAAAAACAGATTTGGATACAGGAGTTCTGGGTAGGGCCCCAGATTCTGCATTTCTAACAAGCTCCCATGAGAGGCTGATGGTGATGTTCCTTGGACCACATTTTTTGTGTACTGAAAAAGTGAATAAACCTGGGCTCTGGTTTGGACTCTCTCATAGTACATCATGCTTATTATTTGTAATTTTTTACTATATTGTTACAAATTATCTCAAATCCTTTCTGGGACTAGGAAAGACATAAAAAATGGAAAAAATACCAAATTATGAATAGTATACACAAAAATATAGCCAATAAATAAAGACATGCTCACACAATTCAAAAACTGAGGAAATATGTCAAAATATCTGAATGACAATACAGCCAGCTGATTTCAAAGTAGCACATACGTTATCCCAGTTTTGCATGGTGCTCTACAAAGAACACTGGATTCAGTATCAGGAATCCTGAGTTATAGCATAGGCTGTACCTTAACTAGCTCTGTGTGTGAGACACTAGCTAGTCCATTGTCCCCCATTTCCATGAATCCAAAACAAAGGATTTAGAATAGTTGATTGCCAAAAGTTCTTTTGTAGTACTAACACATTTCTCTCTGCTTCTTTTATGAAACACTTGGCCAATGTAGGTGATTTTCTCTTCTTCAAAATCTCTTATAATTTTTCCCCTAAATTTAGAAGATGCCATAATTCTTTTAGGTTAAAGGCAAATATAAAGTAGATAACTAAAGTATGCCAGGTTTTCACTAGGCAGTAACTATGGCTGAATCCAATGGGCTTTACTCTCCCTGAGAATCAGCCCAGCTGGACATTACCTAAGACCACAGTTCTATACCCAAGTTTAGAGGAAAATCTACCTCTACCATTTCCCTGGCTTCTCAGTCTGGATTGTTAATTACAGATGAAGTTTTCTGCCATTTATGCCCATGACAGGCCAACAGACAGACCAACTAAATCCTTCCCAGACTTTCCCAGCAACCACTCCTGTAAGGAGATCACTTGGTGGGTTTAGTGATAATGTCTTTGTAGAAGTGACTCTTCAGAAACTTTAGTGAATAACTATCATACAAGTGTAAAGGCATCCTTTTCTTCCAAGTGTAATTGAGAAGCAGCGGAGTGTTCTGGTTACACATAGGAAATAGGGTTTGAATCTTCATTCACACCACAGTATGACAATGGGACAAATTGACCTTTCTCTAGTTCAATTTCATCCTACCTACATCTCCAGTTCAATTTCATCCTGTGTACTATGTATTTGCTTTGATAGCTAAATGAAGTAATGTATATCCTTGCTATTCTAAGTGTGGACCACAGAACAGCAGTACCAGCATCAGTTGAGAGTACGTTAGGACAGAATCTCGGGCCCCAGCCCAGACTTAGTGAATCAGAACCTTCAGGTCATAAAAGATTCCCATATGCTAAATATTCAGCACAGTGCCTGCTTCCCAATTAAGTATCCATTAATCAGAAGTCATTCTTAATAGGATCTTCTTTCTTGCTTTATCCTCACTACCATCTTGTGAGGTAAGCATATGTTATTTCTAGCTTGTCTGGCTCCCTGCTTTCATCACCAGGGCTCACCACTGGCCTCATCACCATAAGGCTATCTGTCTTTCTTCTGCTCCACTGCCTCAACTTCCCTCCATCACTCCTAGATTTTGAAGGTTTGATGGTCCATTTTAAGGAACACCACACTGCCCCACATAGAGATTCCTTCTAGATTTTACACACTTACCACATATTTACTCTCTGAACTCAATCATGTTGTATTCTATTTTATATTTTAGTTATTTTAATATAATAATTAATGGCCTCTGAGGGTAAAATTTTTTCCTTACCACTTACTAGCTTCTTTTTAAAAATATTTTATTTATTTGAGAGTAACATTGATGTAAGTCTATTATCAACATTAAATTTTTTAAAAGATTTTATTTGTTTATTTGAGAGAGAGAGCACCAGCAGTGGGGGAGGCAGAGGCAAAAGGAAAGGCAGTCTCCCTGCTCAGCAGGGAGCCACACACAGAGCTTGATCCCAGGACTCTGGGATCATGACCTGAGCCAAAGGCAGGTCTAACTGAGCCAGCCAGGCACCCCACCACTTACTAGCTTTATAAACTTGGAAAAGTCACTTAACTTCTTTCAACTTCTCATGTGAAATGCAGATATGATAATGTAAATAAAGCATGTCACAGTAAGTGCACAACAAATAGCTCTAAATATTATCATTACTGTGTTGTTATTTTCATGATCATACTGTCACTTTATCCTTACAAAAACAAGATAAGTAGTATTGCATCTATTTTCAGATAAAGAAATATGAAGTAATAAGTCATCTAAAACCATACAATTCATTTGTACAAAACCAAGTTTGATCTCAATTTACCTTTCCACTATATCACACTACTTCACACTATATGCAACATGGAACATTAGAAAAAATTCTGAGTCTGGGCATGAGGGAAGGATAAGGAAAATCAAACAAGGGTATGACCAACTGTCGGTCTGAGGAAATGGCCATTGGTTTAATCCAAGTGTATCAAAATCAACTAAACTATGTTCCAAATTACAAGGCTGAAATTAGATGCCAGAGCAGGATTCTAAATGAGTTATTCCCACAAGATCAATTTCAGGAGTAGTCCAGAAGCTACCGACTAAAGCAACAAAGTTTCTTTTTGCTTTGTCTTCCCCTGCCCCCCCCCCCGCCCCGCCTTATTTTTTTTTTTTTTTTTTTTAGAAAGTGAGAGAATATGAGTGGGAGGAAGGGAGGAGAAAAGGGAGAGGGAGAAAAAGAATCCTTAGCAGGCTCCATGCCCAGTGAGGAGCCCGACACAGGACTCGATCTCACAACCCTGAAATCATGACCTGAGCCAAAAATAAGAGTTGAATGCATGACTGACTGAGCCACCCAGATGCCCCTCTTTGCCTTCCTAAGAGGACCACACCTTTACTATTGGGCCCTTTGACTATGGTTAATCCTGGGAGGCAAGGTGAGTTAATGAAGAAAGAATTATTGGTAAGTCCAAAGTGCCTAACCCCTCTGCTCAGAATGGCTTTTAAAAATCTGGGCAGCCAAAAAAAAAAAAAAAAAAAAAAAAATCTGGGCAGCCCCGGTGGCTCAGCGGTTTAGCACCGCCTTCAGCCCAGGGCGCGATCCTAGAGACCTGGGATCGAGTTCCGCGTCGGGCTCCCTGCATGGAGCCTACTTCTCCCTCTGCCTGTGTCTCAGCCTCTCTCTCTGTCTCTGTGTCCCTCATGAATAAATAAATAAAATCTTTAAAAAATTATAAAAGTCCACATAACGTTGAATAAAGGGGAAGGGCACCAGGAACCAGGTGGAGCCAAGGTAAATGCTGAACAGAATGGTCATTTAGTTCTTGAGAACTAATCAGTTCCTGATACCTTCCTGATGGTCTCATTGCTAAAGGCAGTGCACATGCACATTGATACAGTTTCTCTGGAGAACAATTTTGCAGTATGAGTCAAGAGCCTTTAACTCTCTTTGACCCTATAGTTCTACTTCAGGGAATCTATCCTACAGAGATGATATTAAATCTAGGGGTGGGAGTTTTATTCTTAATAAAAGAATATTGAGATTGCCAGCAATCTCGATAGTGTGATTGATGAATATAAAGCTTGAAAATGTTTTTCCTCTACAGGCTCCAGTGGTCACGCTGGAAAGGGGGCCCAATCTGGCAAAAGGACTCTACCACTTACTATTTTTGTCACAGGAACATGAACTTCTGATTTTAACCTTTTACATGTGTCCTTCACACTAAGAAAGGCTGACATCACTGAGGGATTAATTACATTATAAAAAATGTGGCTGCAGATTTTCTAACTATCAAGTACTATTCAGCTGATTTATCTACTTCTTTATAAAGACATCTGAAGCTAAAAAGCCTGCCTGACTGGCCTACCCTCTGCAAGCTCCTCCCATGGAATAGAGTATGGGCAGCATTGCCAAGTGAAAATCAACGAGCATTGTTATTCCAAAACTGTTTTGTCCTTGAGGAAAATAGATTTCAATGTAACTTCCAAAGAACATAGTTATTTCATAAAGCTTGAGTACATCTGGAGTGCTTTTCCTGACTTAAATATATCTACTTTCCACAGCAAGACTTAATGCAAATTCTCTGCTCCTTTTACTTTGAACACATATCCAAGTACACAGCACCTTCTTGGCTGGAAGGTGACTGAAAGGCCTGGAATTTCAAGAGTTAGAATAGGTTGAATAGGTTTGGAGAGGTCAGAAAAACTTGTACACGAAGCTCCTATCATGTCAATGGCCAAAGAATATTAGAGATTATGCTGAATTAGTAGTTTCACAACACTAATCTCTTACCTTTGATATCTGAGAATATCCTTGGGTTCTAGGGTAAAATTGATTTTTAGTCGATCATCTGTTTATGTAATTAGTGTAATTATGCTTTATTACATAATTAGTGTAAGTGCATGTAATCAGCTATAACATATAATTACATAATTGAGTCATTGTAAAAAAATCCTTGTGAAACTAAATATAATGCTTTGCACACTGCAGAAGATGAATACTTTAATTTTTTAATTTAGATTAGTTAAAACGAGGTTTTGTTTGTGGAGGGTTACCTTGTTCAAGTGTTAAGAGATGCCATATAGCATTTCAAAGAAATGAACATACTTCCAATTCCCCATCTTCTAAATTTCATGATAAAAATCAGACTGTCCTCCAAACCTATTTTATCTTGCACACACTAGAACATTTAAAAATAGTTGTCTATTCAGAGTCTGAGGCCCTGAGGATGTTCAGGTGTGACACTAGATGACACAAAAAGAGGCAAATAATGATGCATTTCGAATCCCTTTACATATAATCCTGTACATCTGCCTACTCTAGAAAGTTATCATGATTACTACCCAGGATACCAGATTGTATGTCTTTGGGTTTTTAAAATAAGCTAATGGAAATTAAATTTGCTGTGTTCTTTGCCTCTAAGGAAGGTTTGAGATGAGAATTTTCAATTGTATCGTGGGCATCTCTCTCTCTCTCTCTTTTGGTTCTAGTCTTATATAAACATGAATTTAATTGATATTTACATGTAATGGCTAATTTTATTTTTTCTTAAATTAACCTTTCCTGATCCAAAGAAGAAAGCTGTGTGTGTGTGTGTACTTTTTGTAAAGGAAATGGATTTCCAAACACTAAAAGTATTCAAGCAAATGCACTTTTTGAGGACATCATAAATGGAACCCTTGTATGGAATCATACATTTTACTGGGTGACCCCTAAAATCCCTTCCAAGTGCTGAATTCTATGATGTCTATTTTTATAAATCCAGGCAAATGAGAAAATCAGTTTAGTTATAATGAAGAGGAAAGCTCTTGCTTTCACATTGCTACGAACGTGTCTGTTGTCAGGAACAGATGACAGTTCTAAACCCACTGGGAGAGCCAATAAAGGGGAGCAGAATACATGACCCCAAATATGCCACTGGATTATTTTGAGCTGAAGACAATCAAAGACTAACAGACTCACAGAGAGTTGTCTGTTGTGTGCTGTTTTTAACCTGTCCCTTAACTGCCTAAGAGAATTTTAGGTAGGGAGGCCTCTACCAGGAAGAGAGCTAATACCAGAGATAACTTTCTAACATCAGAAACACTTGCTTGTCTGCCATGGCATACATTTGTTCACCAAGCATTTACTCTTTTTCATCTTCCTGTGAATCACTTTCCTTCCATTTGAAGTCCCAGGCCCCTACCCCTTCTCCTTAAGCTCAGCATGGCACCTAAGCCTCAATGGCCCTGGCTGTCTGGAAGCCTCTCTTATCTTTGTGGGGGTCTCATATGTACAAAGTTAAATCCCTCTCCTGTTAATCCATCTTATGCCAATTGAATTATTAGACCAGCCAAAGAACCTAGAAGGAAGAAGGAGAAAGTTTTCCTTCCTTACACCAGCAATAGGCAAACCCGAATAAGGCAGATTATCTTCACGCAGTTGCATTTAAGCAATGCCTTTGATTTACATTGGTCTTCATAATGGTTTCTATCCTGGCTGCTTATTAGGTCACCAGGATAACTTTTAAAGAATTCTAGTCGAGGAGCACCTGAGTGGCTCAGTGGGTTAAGCACCTGCCTTCAGGTCAGGTCATGATCTCAGGGTCCTGGGATTGAGCTTGTGTGTTAACTCTTTCTCTCTGTCAAAAGATAAATAAAATCTTCAAAAGCAAAAGCCAGTCCAGAGACTCCAGTCTGTAGTAATGTAATTAGACTAGATTTGGGGTATTGGACTTTGACATCAGTATTTTTGAAAACAATTGCCTACAGAGTATAGAGTGAATTCCAAACATCAAAGCCCTTTACAATTTGGATACTGCCTGTTCTTTATTCATGACAGCACCCTGCCCACTAGAAACTCAGATCTACCTGCCATTCCCTGACAATCATGCAATTGTACACCCCAGTCCCTTTAAAATTGTTCATGGTGTTCTCTTTTCCTGAAGTGTCCCTCTGGCCTTCTTTATTTGGTTGTTTCTCTCATCCTCAAGGGCCTTTTTACTTTTTAAAGATTAATTAATTTACTTGAGAGAAAGAGAGACCTTGTACACTAGTTGGGGAGGGCAGAGGAAGAGGAAATCTCAAGCAGGTTCCATGTCCAGCTTGAAGCCCAACTCGGGGCTCAATCTCACTACCCTGAGATCATGACCTGAGCCAAAATCAGGAGTTAAATAAGGCTTAACTGACTGAGCCACCCAGGTGTCCTCAAGTGCCTTTTTTTAAGAAACATTTTTTTTTTTTAGAAATTATATATTTTAGAGAGTGAGAAAGAAAGAAAGTGGGGGCAGAGGGAGGGAGAATCTTAAGCAGACTCCACCAAGGGCAGAGCCTGATGTGGGGTTCAACCTCATGACCCTGAGATCACAACTTGAGCCAAAACCAAGAGTCAGATATTCAACTTACTGAGCCACCCAGACACCCCCAGCAAGTGTTTTTTTAAAAGTTACTTCCCTGGCCTGTGAAATCTTTCTTAACACCTAATGTTGAATTGGTCAGTCTTTCCCTGTCTTTCTCTTCACATTAAATTATACATTCAGTTCAACACTTCCCATTAGTGCTGTTCTGTCTCTTTCACTGAACTGTGTGTTCTTTGAGATCACAGACTGGGGAAACCCTACACCTATGCGACTCACAGTGTCTAATGTATGGCAAGCTTCTCATTTTTTCCCCACTTTTAAAGAATGACCTATGGCTATATTAATTCATAATTTCTTTTTAAAAGGTATTTATAGTTTTGTAGGTTTCTCTGACCAAGAACAACTTTATTTAAAATGATGTTTGTGTGGAAATGATCACATTTAAAACAAAGAAATAGGGGCTCCTGGGTGACTTAGTCGGTTGAGCATCTGCCTTCAGCTCAGGTCATGATCCTGAGGTTCTGGAATCGAACCCCACATCAGGCTTCCTGCTCAGCAGAGAGTCTGCTTCTCCCTTTCTCTTTCCTTCTGCCTCTTCCCCTGCTTGTGTTCTCTCTCTCTCTCTCTCTCTCTCATCAAATAAAATCTTAAAAAAAAAAAAAAGACAAAGAAATAGATCATTAATGGTAGAATTTCAGGCATCAGTAGGGAAGATTTTTATCTTCAGGGTCTTATCCTATGATACCATTAACATGCATAATTATTCTCCTTAGGTATAAATGTAAGACCACAGGAGAAAACAGGCTCCTATAGCAGATTATGTATTCCTTCTCAGCTCCAGCAGGTAGGACGTGAGAAGCATGTATATATAGCTTCTTCCAACTGGCTCAGTGCCCAGTTCTCCCCAAGTGCTTCCTCCTGTGCTTGTGACAAAGTCCAGGTGATCTTGCAAGCCAGATTGCACCAGAGCAATCCCATCTCTCCTTTTGAAGGGCCATTAACAGCTGATAGGAGATAGGAGGTCACCAAATAACAGTGCTAGGTGGTCACTGTCATTTCCCCACTGCTGTACACAATCCCTTTCAGCATGGATTACTGATCCTTGTATCACCATTTCATAGAAGGAAAGCAAATAGTGTTGGAGTCATTAGCTTTTATGGTTCTCAGGAACTTTCCATCTATATTTTCCATGAGGCACTTTCTGCAGTGATATTCTATTATTGTGTAGTAGGCTTTCCACGGTAGCCAGTCTTTCTGTTTTGGTTTTGTTATGTACATATTTTTACAGAAGCAAACTTAAAAAGGATTAACAATAAGCACAGGAAGATCCCCAGTACTTTCATGACATGGATTCAGAGGGCATCAAAGATAAAGCTAAATGAGAGGCGGGACAACGTAGGGACAGTTGAGACAGGTAGCACAGGAGACCAAACCTGACCATTGGCATGTTTTGTGACAGATGAGAAAGCATCAAGTGTGGGCAAATCCCCTCACCACACACTCACCAGCCTCTGTCATCCTCCTTCAAATACTAATCAAGCTTGAACTGTAACAGAAAGTAACACCTCTCTGTAATCTGCAGGAGCCAGAATAAAGGAAAGTATCCAGGACATACTAAGTCACCACTAGAGATCAAGGATCCTAGGATGATGGGATAGTTCAGATACAGAATTTGCCTGAGGAGAGTGTTGAGGTTCACTCTAGTATAGACCTATTCTATCTCAGGTGATCATGGGCCAATGGAAAACTCAAATGTATCTGCTATCTGGGGAGGATCCAGAGCCATGGCAATGTTTTAGAAAAACAATCATCCTTAGGAATTATCACATACACTCTCAGGGTATCAAAGGGGAAGCTGTGCCTCAGATGAAGGAGAAATAGCTGAGCCAAGTACAGAAGACTGTCAGGAGGATATAAGCATTCCTGGGAGCCAAAACATAGCAGAGCAATGACTTCAAAAGATTAGTAAGTGACGATAATCAAATTCTCTCAGATTTATCCTCTATTACCTGCAAGAAAATGTCTCTGCAGTCTTGCACCAACACCAGAGGACTGGCAGTGAGGGAGGGATTTCCTCAGGGCCAGTAGAAAAAGCCAAAAAACTAGGACATGAGCATGCAAGTGGTGAGGCAATAAAGATGGACAGAAAAAAACACTGTGGCTTTAAGGCTTCATAGTAAAGCAGTGAGTACAAATGAAGGGGAAGACACGGGTGGTAAGGGCTGGAGACAGAAACGAGGTGCATGATGGGACTATAGGCTGCAAGTTCTAAATCAAAGACAGTATCATGGAGGTTTCATGCCAAGCCTTGCTACCTTTGTTCAAAATAAAATCAAGTTTACCTTTACCTTTCTCTAAAGATAAAACCAATAAAGACCATGGTTAAAAACCAAAGCAACACAGAATGCTTAGGGAAATGCACTCTCACTCTTTCTCTAAAATAAATAAAATAATAAAATAAAATAAAATAAAATAAAATAAAATAAAGAATATTTAAAATGTTTCCTGTTCCTTACATTAGAGAAAACTTCATGCCCCCACTATTCTGTATTAGAAACAAAGATCCATGAAACATATTTTTATACACATCTTCATGCACCTAATTCCTTCTTGGGCAAAAGTTCAAAATGGAACTCCTGGGCTGAAGTGTATGCATATTAAAATTTTTTGTTGGGACGCCTGGGTAGCTCAGTGGTTGAGTGTCTGCCTTTGGCTCAGGGCATGATCCCAGGGTTCTGGGATCGAGTCCCACATCGGGCTCCCTGTGAGGAGCTTGCTTCTCCCTCTGCCTGTGTCTCTGCCTCTCTCTGTGTGTCTCTCATGAATAAATAAATAAAATCTTTTTAAAAAATAAAATAAAAAATAAATAAATTTTTTGTTATACTGTCAAACTGCTCCCTATCCCCACCAGAAAAGTTACACTAATTCATTCTCCTACCTTAATTTATTTCGATCGGATGAGTTATTCATTATATCCTGGTTTTTTTGTTTGCGCTCTTCTTCGTTTTAAGATTTTATTTATTTATTCATAAGAGACACACAGAGAGAGGCAGAGACATAGGCAGAGGGAGAAGCAGGCTCCCCACAGGGGACCTGATGCGGAACTTGATCCCAAGACCCCGGGATCTCGCCCTGAGCCGAAGGCAGATCTCAACCACTGAGCCACCCAGGCATCCTGCACTCCTCTTATTTCTAAAGAACTGGTCATAGTTCTATGTGTTTATTAATCATTTATATGCACCATGCTGATCATGACAGTATAGAAAAGGGGTCAGCCCAGGTCATGGGCCAAAATCAGCCAGTGTCCCAAATCTAGCCTACCACCCTTTATGGCCTGCAAGCCGAAATGATTTTTCTGTTTTTTAATGGTTGGTAAAAGTATCAAAAATAATAATAATAATAATAATAATATTTTATGACATGTGAAAATGGTGTGAAATTCAAATTTTATGTCCATAAGTAAAGTTTGATTGGAACACAGCCACATGCATTCTTTTACATAATGTGTCTGGCTGCCTTCTTAATACAACAACAGAATTGAATGGTTTTGACAGAGACTGTGTGGCCATAAAGGCTCCAAGTTTTGACTAACTGGTCCTCACAGGAAAAGTTTTGTGAACTTGTGGTATAGAGTAGTGATTAAGAGTACAAATTTCAGAGCCAAGACATTCTGGATTCATACACCCGTTCCACCATCTGCTATTGATTTGACATTAGACAATTTACTTAATTCTCTCTGTCTCTGTTTTTATTCATCTGTATCATGGAGAAAATAACAATACCCAACCTAAAATGTTTTGAGGATGAGGTGAATTTAGCACTTAGGACAGGGCCTATTCTAAGTGCTATATACATATTAGCTATTAGTCATATATTTTTCAGTACAAATTTATCTTCTAGGGATCCCTGGGTGGCGCAACGGTTTGGCGCCTGCCTTTGGCCCAGGGCGCGATCCTGGAGACCCGGGATCGAATCCCACGTCGGGCTCCCGGTACATGGAGCCTGCTTCTCCCTCTGCCTGTGTCTCTGCCTCTCTCTCTCTCTCTCTCTCTCTCTGCCTCTCATGAATAAATAAAATCTTTTAAAAAAAAAATTTATCTTCTATATCCTTGGCCTATCTTGTCTTTGTTGTCCTTTAAATTAAAGAAGCTTTTGCATAAAAAAAGAAGCTTTTGCATAGTAATTTTAGCTCTCCTTTATGATGTCTTATAATTTTTTTCCCAGATTGCTTATGATGGTGCAACCTTGAAATTGACTCCAATTTACCCTAAGAAAGCCTACATTCAATTTCCTACGTTAATTCTAGTTGTAATTACACAAAATAGTAGTCAATAAAGGGGGTCAAGATGAAATGATCTAGTCCAGCTAACTTTTCTCAGCTAATTTATCCTCCAAAAATATCCAGAAGTAGTCAGAATTTGCTACCTCTTGGTGAATTGTGATCTTCCTCTGCTCCCAATTTTAATTTGTAGGGCCATAAAGGACAAATCTAATCCCTCTTCCTTGTGTAAAATCTCCAGACCTGGGGAAGTAGCTATCGCTCTCACCTTTACCCTCCTGATGATCTTTCACCCACATGTCCACTCCATGTCTTCATTTTTGTATGCCAAACCCCTCAAAGGCCTTCGAGTGATTTTCCTGTGACCTGGATTCAGTGATTCCATTCACCATTACCGTTTTTCCTCTTAAAACAATTTGTCATCATACCTTGGCTTTCATGCCTTATGCTGCAACGTGAAAACAACAGGTTTAACACAGTCTTGTGATTAACTTCTAATACTTCATCATATATAACACTTTATTAGGGCTAGGGATTTCACAGCTCCAAATTCTAGAAGCCTGTCTCTTTTATTGATCAAAACCATTTATATTTTAAATTGCTTACTCCTGTGAATTATCCAGACATCAGCATAGCACACATTATGTAAAATGGGATCCAGAGGCTTTGCACAGAATATTAAATAACTACTTGTGGGACCTTTGGCCTTTGTATTCGGCACTGGGTAAAAAGCATACTTATCGCTGCTTCTAATAATTTGGGGCACTGGCACACCTTCTCATAGTCATAATGATGCTTTGGGCTTTGGTGCACACACAGCTCAAAATTTAGAATTGGGATGACACAGCATCTTTGCTTCCTATACGATCATATATATAAATAAAACATATCGAAGTTGGGTTTATTTCCTTCCAGAATCTTAACACAGGGTAGCATGCATCTCCCAGTGGTCAGCAAATCTAAGCACTGACAGAGTACATTTCAGACATAAAAATGTTATTTATCTCGACCAATCATAAATAATATTTACCTAAATATATTAATAATTTCCCCTGCCACCCAAATGGCATATGGAGTCACATTTGATTTTTATAAAGCTACAATTTCAGGTGGAGCCAGTCCAACAGTAAACGACTTTGTGGAAAATACAGTGACTTGGAATAACAGTATCTCCCCACCGCCCCCCCTTTGCAATAAAACAAACTTTGAACTCCCAAACAGAAATATATAATTAGATATGTGACACAAAGCAAGGTCACTTACACAGTAAGAAAACAGTCTAAACCACAAAGGAAATGTTTTGCTCTCCCAGTTTGTAAAATTTGGAAACATTCAATCCTTAACGCCTAATCCTTAGGCATTCAATCCTTCCTAAAGACACATTATCACGAACACTTAACACAAAATAAAATAGGGGATTTTCAAAATAAGAAACTGCCGCTGCCACAAAAGTAGTCCAAAAAGTATGGTTTTGTCTATTATCAGTACAGGTCCCCACAGTCTGCAGCCCTTGACCCTTAGTGGGTTTAGGACACCTCTGTGAAACCAGACACCAGTTTAGTTGGCAGGATCAGAATTGCTTTTACAGTTAAAGCCATGCATATTTAATGCATACATATCAAGGAGTCTGGGGATATGTATACACCTGTGGAAATATCACCACCATCAAAGTTGTAAACATACCCATCATCCCCAGCACACTCAGGGTTTCTTCTTACCCCTTCTTACCCCTTGTATTGTTTTTGTGTTGTTTTTTTTTTTCAGAAGAGCTTTTAATATTTTTCCTGTCTTACCATCAGATTAAGATAGTCTCCTGTCTAGCTCTAAAACCTATATTTTAACAATGGCTTACATTAGAGAACACTTCATGGTCCCATTGTAAAATTCCGCAACCCTCTCCTAGGGTAGTGCCTTCCTATCACCAACACAACCAGAGAGGTAATAGGGAGGATTGATGACCTTCCATTATGACCTCTATCTGGATATTTGGTCCTGAGAGGGGCCCTTCTTATCTCCTGTAAACTCTAAGCACCTTGTTAACAACTTGCTAAAAATCCTATTTGCATCTCTCCCATTTGTCAAGAATCAATAGATCAGACAAATACTCCCAGATTAAGTAGATCCTACTTATAGACTGGGGAAAAAATGAGACATACTTTAAAGGGATAGGACAGTACAGGTTACTGATGGCAGCTCAGCTTAATGAAAATAGGAAAGTCTAGATGAACTATAATGTGACCCAATTTTAAGGAACAATGGGGAAGCCTCACTAAACCCAGCAAGTTTGTACCTAGACTTGTGCTATCTGATGGTAGCTATACCATTGCTGATGCCAAACAAAGCCATTTTCTTTACAGTTATGGGAATGGGATTCCAGAGCAAGAAGGAATCTTCTAGAAAATAAAGCAACATCTTGAACTGTAAAGTTTTTTTTTTTTTAAGATTTAATTGATTTATCTCAGAGAGCAAGAGTGAGTAATAAGTATATCCAGAACAAGATGGGGGAGCAGCAGAAGGAGAAGAAGAAGCAGACTCCCCACTGAGCAGAGAGCCTGATGTGGGCCTCAATCCTAGGAGCCTCGGATTATATCCTGAGCTGAAGACAGATGTTTAACCTACTGAGCCACACAGGAGAAAGTTATAGAATCTTATGTGCGTATGGTTAGATACACATAAAAAACCATATGTAGAGATGCCTGCGTGGCTCAGTGGTTGAGTGTCTGCCTTTGGCTCAGTGCGTGATCCCAGGGTCCTGGGATGGGGTCCCACATTGGGGTCCCCATGGGGAGCTTACTTCTCCCTCTGCCTATGTCTCTGCCTTTTCCTCTGTGTCTCTCATGAATAAATAAAACATAAAATATGTTTTAAAAAACCCATATGTATATACACTGACTCAAGACAATTCCCCACACATTCATCCTCAATCTCAGCAAAAGTACAACATTGGTATCCTCCTTCTGAAGCAGGTGAGATGAATAATGGAAGAGCCAGGAGAGGGGGAAATCTTTAAAAATGTCTTTTGCAAGGACAATTTATAGGGTGAAAGAAAGGCAACTCTTTCCTCTCAAATCTTTACGTCTGTAAACATAATAAAAACATCAGATTTTCTCAATTTGAAAACAGCTTCTGCAAAACAGTATATAGTTGACCCTTGAACAGCATGGGTGTGAACTGTGTGGATCCACTTACACACATTTTTAAAAAATAAATACAGTATTGTAAATGTATTTTTTCTTCTTTATGATTTTCTTAATAACATTTTCCTTTCTCCAGCTTACTTGATCGTAAGAAGACAGCATATAATACATATAACATACAAAATCTGTATTAATTGGCTCTTTATGTTATTGGTAAGGCTCCTGGTCAAGAGTAGGCTATTAGGTAAGTTTGAGGGGAGCCAAGAATCACACCAGGATGTTTGACTGTTAGGAGTCAGTCCCCCTAACCTCTGCATTGTTCAGGGGTCAACAAGCATTTTGTTTTACACCTGAAGATAGGTGCCAAAAAAATATTTGCAGTAAAATCCCATACAAATTCAAAAAGAACACATCTGGTGATTACCTTCTGCCCTCTGCTAGTCCTTGTTTTCAGAGGAGATCAGGCTAAAATTCTTATCTTCTGGAAGAGTGGTCAGTGCATCGACAGGGAGAAGAGGGAAGAGCATGCACAGCCGCTTTTATTTCCCACCGTGATGTGCTAGTGGGGAAGAGAGCTCTGAGTGACTATCAGTGAAGTTTAAGAATTCCCAAACGTGATTGCCTCTCAGAATCACTTTGGAAGCTTGTACTGTATGTTTTTCCCAAATACTCATTATGAGCCCCACCTCTACCTGCTGGGTGACCACTGTTACCAGTTTAGTGAATATATGGTTACTAGTTTATTGAGCATTTTATGGAAAAAAAAAAGAAAAAAAAAAAAAAACCTTGAGGGACACCTGGGTGGCTCAGTGGTTGAGCATCTGCCTTCAGCTCAGGGTGTGATCCTGGGGTCCTGGGATCGAGTCCCACGTGGGATCCCCGCAGGGAGCCTGCTTCTCCCTCTGTCTATGTCTCTGCCTCTCTCTGCTTCTCATGAATAAATAAATAAAATCATTAAAAAGAGCCAAACCCTTGAATATACATACATATATGTATGTATGTTCATATATCATGAATGTATATGTAATATACATGTATATATGATATATATTCAAGCAAATATGTACATATATATCATTCTATTACAAAGAGAAACAAGCTATACATAACACTTTGCACCTTGCTTTATCCATTTCCCATATTTTGACAGTTTTGAAATTGTTCCAGATTATTACACAAACTATATACATATATATACACAGTTTCATGGATTTCATTGTTTGGATAAGCAACAATATATTTAAGCAGTCTCCTGCTGGAAATTGAGATTTTCTTTCCTACTTTTTGTTATTAACAAAACAATGCTACAGTGAATGTTCTCACATTTATTTTTTTAAAGATTTTATTCATTTATTCATGAGAGACACAGAAAGAGAGGCAGAGGGAGAAGCAGGCTCCCTGAGAGGAGCCTGATGTGGGACTCGATCTCAGGATCCTGGAATCATGACCTGAGCCGGAGGCAAATGCTCAACCACTGAGCCACCCAGGCGTCTGTGTTCTCATAGTTATGATATTTGCACATGTGCAAGTGTCTACATAGTATCAATTCCTAGAAATAAAATTTTCTGATCAAGAGATATGTGAATTTTTTGTTTTAATGAATATTGCCAAATACCCCTCCACAACAAAACAAAACAAAAATGTGCCAACAATCATTAGGGATATATAGAGTTTATAAAATCCCCCAAGTGATTCTAATTATCAGACAGGATTAGCAACCAATCTAGTGTAGACTATCAGCTAGTGTGATAATTTTGTATTTGCAGACTGAATCCTTTGCCTGTTTCTCTGCAAACCCACTTCTATGATGCTTCCCCTGTATCATCTAGCCTCAAATTCCTCAAACTTTAAATGTGCATATAAATCATTGGGAGTATGGCAGATAGATCTTCTTAAAAGGCAAATAACTTGAGATTTGGTATCCTGACAAGTTCCCAGGTGAGGCTAATGATGGTGGTCCACAATCCGCACTTTGAGTAGCAATGTCCTGAGGGTGTCCCAGTCAGTAACATATAAATTAACACTTAGATGGTTTGGGTTGGTGAAGTGGTACCAAACGTTAGTCTGAGGGCCCCACAAAAGTTAAAATTATAAAGGCTTCCCAGAAGCTTTGTTTATGTGGGTTATCTTTTGATATTTACCATATTCGCAATTAAAACTGGAATTTTTAAAACTGTCTATT
This sequence comes from Canis lupus baileyi, assembly GCF_048164855.1. NCBI lineage: Eukaryota > Metazoa > Chordata > Mammalia > Carnivora > Canidae > Canis > Canis lupus. The sequence continues at coordinate 34,514,768 of NC_132876.1, forward strand.
TCCTTTTAAGTGACAGCAATAAACCCATTATTTGTGAACATGACTTATTTCATTAAAAATTTTTTCAACTAGACCACTCTCTTTCACCATACACAAAGATAAACTCAAAATGGATGAAAGATCTAAATGTGAGACAAGATTCCATCAAAATCCTAGAGAAGAACACAGGCAACACCCTTTTTGAACTCGGCCATAGTAACTTCTTGCAAGATACATCCACGAAGGCAAAAGAAACAAAAGCAAAAATGAACTATTGGGACTTCATCAAGATAAGAAGCTTTTGCACAGCAAAGGATACAGTCAACAAAACTCAAAGACAACCTACAGAATGGGAGAAGATATTTGCAAATGACATATCAGATAAAGGGCTAGTTTCCAAGATCTATAAAGAACTTATTAAACTCAACACCAAAGAAACAAACAATCCAATCATGAAATGGGCAAAAGACATGAACAGAAATCTCACAGAGGAAGACATAGACATGGCCAACATGCATATGAGAAAATGTTCTGCATCACTTGCCATCAGGGAAATACAAATCAAAACCACAATGAGATACCACCTCACACCAGTGAGAATGGGGAAAATTAACAAGGCAGGAAACAACAAATGTTGGAGAGGATGCGGAGAAAAGGGAACCCTCATACACTGTTGGTGGGAATGTGAACTGGTGCAGCCACTCTGGAAAACTGTGTGGAGGTTCCTCAAACAGTTAAAAATAGACCTGCCCTACGACCCAGCAATTGCACTGTTGGGGATTTACCCCAAAGATACAAATGCAATGAAACGCCGGGACACCTGCACCCCGATGTTTATAGCAGCAATGTCCACGATAGCCAAACTGTGGAAGGAGCCTCGGTGTCCAACGAAAGATGAATGGATAAAGAAGATGTGGTTTATGTATACAATGGAATATTCCTCAGCCATTAGAAATGACAAATACCCACCATTTGCTTCAACGTGGATGGAACTGGAGGGTATTATGCTGAGTGAAGTAAGTCAGTCGGAGAAGGACAAACATTATATGTTCTCATTCATTTGGGGAATATAAATAATAGTGAAAGGGAAAATAAGGGAAGGGAGAAGAAATGGGTGGGAAATATCAGAAAGGGAGACAGAACGTAAAGACTGCTAACTCTGGGAAACGAACTAGGGGTGGTAGAAGGGGAGGAGGGCGGGGGATGGGAGTGAATGGGTGACGGGCACTGGGGGTTATTCTATATGTTAGTAAATTGAACACCAATAAAAAATAAATTAAAAAAATTTTTTTTTCAAAACAGAGAGAGAGAAGAATGACATTGTTTTACACTCTAAAAAAATCTTTTTGGGGGGCACCTGGGTGGCTCAGTCGGTTGTTATCTGCCTTCAGCTTAGGTCATGATCCAGGAGTTCTGGAATCAAGTCCCGCTTCAGTCTCCCTGCTCAGTGGGGAGTCTGCTTCTCCCTCTCCTTCTTTTTTGATAACGGGCTGATTAGAACACAGCTGGATTCTTGCATCTGTTTCTGTGTGCAATCTGCTGTGTACTGCACGTCGTGCAGCCTCTAGAGAACGCCGGTGTATTCTCATGAAAGATCAAGGGCAAAAAAAGAAAATAATATCTTAGTATGATAATGAAAATAGTATTGGCCTTTCAGATCCCCTAAAAGAGTCTTGGGAATCCCAATGGGTTCCTGGACCACACTGGGAGAACCACTAATTTAGTGTGAATTCCTGCTTCCATCCCACAGATGACAAGCATAAGAATAGAGACCTATCTTATTCTTGTTCTTTATTTGCACAGTTATCTCAGATGGAGTGCTGAATCAATGATTCTTGATCTGATGATTATGAAACTCTGACTGCAATATATTCTCATCCTGTTTTCTTTGCATGGTCAGTGCTGAACCAGAGCATGGGGTTTATCAGTGGACAGAGAGAATAAGCCTCCTTTCACTCACCTCCTCCATAAAGGAGGGTTCACAAAGACATGAAGCTTGCTTATGAAGAAAAGAGTTCCATCGTGGTATTGATATTGTGTACTTTTACATCAATTCTTTTATTTGATACTAACAATAAACCTCTAAGTTAGGTAGAACAGCTGTTTATATTTATTCATGAGAGAGAGAGAGATAGAGAGAGAGAGGCAGAGACATGGGCAGGGGGAGAAGCAGGCTCCCTGCGGGGAGCCTGACATGGGACTTGATCTCAGGATGCCAGGATCACAACCTGAGCTGAAGGCCAACATTCAACCACTGAGCCACTCAGGTCTCCCTAGAATGGCTGCTTTTATCCTCATCTTACAGATACTGAAACTGAGATGCAAACCAATTTGCCCAAATTTTTACAGCTAATAAGTGACTACTGAACCAGGGTTGAGAAAATAGAATTCCACCTTGGATCATCAATGGGTTGAAGGAACAGTTTAATGTATTTTATTGCATACTCTTTTTTTGTGTCAGGAATATGAATATCATTCAGGATCGAGAATATCTACAATAAGGTGTCTTTATGGTGATCAAATGTTTCCAGTTCTTTGGGGGCATTCAATCACCTGCTAAAGCTGTTTATTGCCTGGTGCTTGACAATGAACATTATCCTTCAAATTGCTTTCTGCTATGATGCTGTTGCATAATTAGGTTTTCCTAGAAGTCTGTCTTGGTGTCATCATAATTTTCATTAGCATAGTGAGCAATGGCAGCTTCTTCTGTTATCAGACTAATGTGGTTATCTCTCAATCAGCTTGCTATTTTCCCTTCCAAAGGAAAAGGCCATGGTGGCAATTCAGGAGCTCAGAGTCCCCATGGAGAGCAAGGGCGATTTCTGTTTAGTAAGAGGAGGTAAGGGGATGCCTGGGTGGCCCTGTGATTAAGCATCTGCCTTTGGTTCAGATCCCAGAGGAGATCCTGCACTGGGCTCCACCTTGGGAGCCTGCTTCTCCCTCTGCCTGTGTCTCTGTCTATCTCTCTATGTATCACTCATGAATAAATAAATAAAATCTTTTTTTTAAAAAGAGGAGGTAAAAGTAGGAAGGTCTAGAGTCATTGAAGAAACTCTAGAAGCATGATCTAGAGTGCTGATTCTCTCAATCCCAGCTTCTATTCCAAATGCCTGAAAATTGAAACGAGGATCCTATTGCACTATTCCTAGGTAGATTATGGCCTGCTTTGGCCTTGTGGAATATTTTAAGATCGTAAAAACTATGGTAAAAAATGCTGAGTGTCAGGAAGTGTAGTGCAGATCAGGATACTCATCTAAATATGTCTCAAAGTTCACTCCAAGGGTCAGTCAGTTGCAAAGTAAAAATGAATACAGTTAATTGGCCAATTCTGGTTCTATCCAATTCAGATTTCAGTTGATAAGTGAGAAATCCAATTAGAAGATCTAGTGGTTAATCTAAGACAAAATACATAGATTCAGGCTGTGTGAGTGAGTGACAGAGAGATTTAAACCTCGCCATTTGATATCATTGAGAAATCGCCCTTATCAAAAAGCAATAAGAACTCTTTTCAGTTTCAGACATATTATTTTCATTTAGTTTAACCGTAGTTAGGGATATAACCATAAAACGAAATATTTGGGAAGAGAGCAGCAGGACATTTTTATAATATAACTCATCCGTAAAACATGGGGAGTCATACATGATACTCTAGTCTAAGAACTGATAACAATGAATAGCTGTGAGTCTGCCTGTGTTTTCTTTTTACTGAGGATAAATCTTCTGACTTATTAAAGAGTTCACTTTGCAGTGAAATTGGTTCATACAAGGTTTTTGTACATAGACACAGAAATTATCTTTTTTTCTTTTTTGGTGATAAATATTCTCTTACTGAACTTTGTCTTAAGCTTCATATACTCAATGTTAGAAGTCTCCAATTATAAAATGAAATTTGTACTTTACCCACTATGTTTTTTATTGGGTGATGGGGGATTATGTATTCTACTGAGTAGCAAAACACAGCAGATCCTTGAAAAATAATATCATCGAGTATGTGAAGTAACTACCACTGGGGGATAATATGCTTCATCATTTAGAATCCAGTGCATGAATAAAACTAAGGGCCTTTTCTAGCGTTATTATGCAAAATAAAAATTCCATAATTTGCGAACCAAGCCATAGACAAGTAATCAATGCAGGATTTATGTAGCCTGCATAAAGCAGAAATCATGGAAGAGGGAATAGAGATGATTCTACTTAACCATCATTAACGAACACAATGAACTGTGAGAACTATGTTTTTATTTGATAGAATCTACTGAGATTCATAGTAAATTGCCAGTTTACCTACAACACAGAAAACCAGACTTCAGAATCAAATCTTTAATTTGCCTCTGTTCTTGACTCTCTCTTCAAAAGAACAAGGCTATACTGCCAACAATGCTCACCAAATATTTCTGTCACCATCAATTTTCTTGAGGTCATGGTCTTTTAGTAAGTCAGTATTTATTGAGTGCTGAGCATGAGCAGATAGATCACTATGCAGCTCAGTATAGGTGGTTATAAAAAAGGGGAGGTTGGAGTCCTTGTCCTAATGGCTTTTGTAATGAATGAGAAAGACAAACGAATGAAAGCAACCATGCCAGAAATATATAAATGCATATATTACTGCCCAGAGGGAGAAACTAGCCTGCTTCTAAACAAGATGGACTCTGTAAATTTCCAAACAGCACTTGCCTAAATACAAAGAAAGGTTGATTCAGAGCTCAATACAAAAGCTGATTTTTCATAGTACAAAATTTTAATTGACATCATGATCTAAATCACTGAATAAAGGACTTTTATCTGCACCTGTATAAGTCATGTTTGGTAGCAATTTGTAAATGGGCCACTTGGGAATTATCACATTCTCATTACAGGTATGCCTGGTTTTATTACCCTTCGTTTTACCACACTTTGCAGATACTGCATTTCTTACAGATTGAAGGTCTGTGGCAGCCCTGCATGGAGCAAGTGTATCGGCATCATTTTTTTCCAACGGCATTTGCTCACTTCATAGCTTTGTATCATGTTTTGGTAATTCTTGCCATATTTCAAACTTTCTCATCATTATATTTGTTATGGTCATCAGTGGTCAATGATTACAACTTGCTGAAAGCTCAGATTAACATTTTTAGCAATAAAGTATTTTTTAATTAGTGGATATACATTATTTTTTAGACATAATGCTACTGTACACTTAATAGACTACAATGTGGTGTAAACATCATATTTATATGCACTGGGACACCAAAAATTCAATTTTTGACTCATTTTACTGCACTATTTGCTTTATTGCAGTGGTCTGGAACCAAATCTGCCAATATCTCTGAGGTATCCCTGTATATTATTTAAGGACCTATTATTTAATAAGCAATGAGCTACCCTTCCTCAGAGATGAGCAAACCAGGAAGTAGGACAGAAGACATAAAATATTTGGATAAACCACAGGGCCCTCCAGTTCCAACATTATGTGGCTATATGTAATGTGATTATTATTTCTGCACCAATTTGAGAAGTTCTCAGAAAACACAGAGATCAATATCCTTCAGCTCCGTACAAACAAAACAAAACAAAACGAAAAACCCAAAAACTGGAGTACATCTAACATCCCGAGCTCTCTGCACCTTGTTCCAGGATGTATGAAAATGAATAATTCCTGATCCCTGTCCTTGAGGAATTCAATTATACAAAGAACTCTACTTAGAAGCCAAATGTTCTTAGTAGTGTTAGCAAGGACCACCCAAGGTGCTATGGGGACCTTAGAGGAAGAATCACAAGAGCACAGCTATCTTGTGCTGAGAGGAGGCTTTCAAAAGAGAAGCAGAACTAAAGATTGACTTTGAGATGAATTGGATTTCAGAGCAGTATTGGCAAACTATAGAGACTAGTGAGCAGTTTATTTTGGCTGCAAAGGAACAGGGATGGAAGGAGCTAGCAAAGTACCTAGACAAACTGGTGGAATTAGGACCATTACTGTGGTGCTTTACTGTTACCACAGTGGCCCCTGCCTGAACTGTTCCCCTTTCTTCTGAACTCCCCACTCTAGTCAAATTCCTCCTCTTTCTTCAAAAAAAAAACCAGCCTCATTTTTCACTTCCTGAGGCTTCCTTTGGCTACTCCAGCCCTTCTCTGATTAATAGCATTTCATATGTCTTATACAATTTAATACTTAACGAACCACTGTCTTGCATTGTGCATAGTCATGCCTGTTACACTGGCCAGGAACATGACAAGTCCTTTCTGGCCAGCTTTTACCACCTCCAAGGTAAAGTCAGCTTAATCATTAAAGGTCAGGCCTACATCTTCTAATTTGCTTCCTCTTATCAGAGGCAGGGTGTTCTTACTGATTGCTCCACATATCCCTGGAGCCAAAGCAGTACAACCCAAGGGATATTGGCTCAGGGCTTCATGCCACCTTCAAAAACTGAGTTATCCACATAGTATCTGTACTTTTCCAGAATTTTCTACAAGATGTTTTTTTTTTAAGATTTTATTTATTTATTTATTTATTTATTTATTTATTTATGAGATAGAGAGAGGGGGAGGGTGGGAGAGAGCATGAGCTAGAGGGAGAGACAAAGGAAGAAATAGACTCCCTGCTGAGCAGGGAGCCCAAGGTTGGGGCTCGATCCAGGAACCTCAAGATCATGACCTGAGCCAAAGGCAGATGCTTAACTAACTGAGCCACCTAGGCATCCCAAGATGCTGCTCTTAACAGGCATCTCACCATGTAGCCATACCAGATGACAAAAATAATGTCATCACCATCTCTCTGACTTTTATTTTAATAACAACACCAAATATTCATTGAGTGCTGGGCATGTGGCAAAAGCTACACCAGGTACTTTGTAGGTTTTATTTCACCTAGTTCCTGCAACAGTTCAGTGAAACAGGTGCTGTTATTAAACCCCTTTCAGAGTTTGAGAAACTGAGGCTCTCAACTTGTTCCATAAGTCCTGAAGTTGGAAAAACTTTCTGTTGTGAGGGCCCTTGGTCCTCATATTCTACTCCAATGCCTCTTGTTCACAGGTTAACTCCATCTATTACTTTTTAATATGCATAAAGTTTTACGACCCACTAAAAAAATATGGCAGGCATCTGATTTGTATATACAAAAACTGTACACACATGAAAGAGTCTCTCCTGAATGGCACTAGAGCTGCCCCTGTGGGAATGGCAATTTCTTCAAAGTATCACGAGAGCTAACAGTCTTGTTCAAATATTTTCCTTATGAAGTGTTAGCTCAGAATGGTGCCACCCTTCAGGGAAAGCTTGCTGATCCATCAACCCCAGCTAACACTTGTTTGGTTTTTGCTGCGCACATCATCTCAAGTTCTTAAGATAAAACTCTAAAACTACATATTTATATAGTGCATGACTAAGGCTTGTACTAAGAGCCACAAAATGATTTCTTTGTGTAAAATAGAAATATGCGGGCAGCCCAGGTGGCTTGGTGGTTTAGCGCCGCCTTCAGCTCAGGGTGTGATCCTGGAGACTCAGGATTGAGTCCTGCATCTGCCTCCCTGCACGGAGCCTGCTTCTCCCTCTGCCTGTGTCTCTGCCTCTCTCTCTCTCTCTCTCTCTGTGTGTCTCTCTTGAATAAATAAATAAATAAATATTTTAATAAATAAATAAATAAATAAATAAATAAATAAATAAATAAATAAAATAGAAACATGCATCCCCCATTAACCTCTTAGCGATGAAGACTATATGATAGCTATTTGGGAAAGATGCATTATAGATATAAAAAAAAGGTGGTATAAAATTCTTTGCATCCTGTTTGCCCTAAGAATAACCAGGGAGTCATGGGACATTCCCATTCAGAGTAAAGGATGGTATTACTGTTGGCTCTTGAGCAACATTGGTTAAATTGCGTGGGTCCACTAATATGCTGACCTTTTTCAATAAATGCAGTATAGTATTGTAAATGTATTTTCTCTTCCTTGTGATTTTCTTAATGACATTTTTTCTGGCTTACTTCATTGTAAGAATTCAGTCTGTAATACCTGTAACGTATTAAATATGTATTAATTGACTATGTTATCAGTAAGGCTTCTAGTCAACAGTAGGCTATTAGTAAAGTTATTGGCAAGTCAAAAGTTAAATGCAGATTTTCAACTGTGCTTGTGGGGAGGGGGGTTCAGCTCCTCTAATTCCTGCATTGTTCAAAGGTCGACTGTATTTTTCCTGTGGCTGCTGTAAGAAGTTCTCAGAAATTTGGTAGCTTAGAAAAAAAAAAAGAAAGAAAAAACAAAACAGAAATGTATTTCCTCATGGTTCTGGACCCCAGAAGTCCAGAATCAGTTTCACTGGGCTGAAACCAAGGTGAAGCAGGGCCATGTTCCCTCCTGAGGCTCTCAAGAAGAATCTTGCTTACACCAGCTTCTGGTGGCTACTGGCATTCCTCAACTTGTGGCCACATCACTCCACTCTCTGCCTCCATGGTCACATTGTCTCCTCCTCTTCTGTCAGTCACTTCCCTCTACTCCCCTCTTAGAAGGATACATGTGATTTTGTTTAGGGAAATTATCACCCAGATAATCCAGGAAACTCTCCATCTCCATCTCAGGACCTTCACTTTAATCACATTTGCAAAGACCCTATCTCTAAATCAAGTAACATTTACAGGTTCTAGGTACTAGGATCTCATATCTTTGGGAGCCATTTTTCAGCCTACTACAGGTAGAAAAACAGTCAAATCAAAGAGCTTATGGACTTAACCCTGTTTATACTGATGATGTGTTACATTTTTTCAGACATCTTACTATAAGAACTGTGACCTCTCTGGGCACCTGGGTGGCTCAGTCAGTTGAGCATCTACCTTTGCCTCGGGTCATGATCCCAGGATCCTGGGATCAAGCCCTACATAGGGCTCTCTGCTCAGTAGGGAAGTCTGCTTCTCCCTCTTCCTGCCCCTCCTCCTGCTTGTGCTCTCTCTCTTTCTCTCAGATAAATAAAATCTTAAAAAAAAAAAAAGGACAGTGACCTCCCTGCCTTCAGTTACTTCTCTCTTCCTCCAGCTAAGCATTCTCCATACTACACCCTGTGTGGTCTTTCTGAAATACTTATTTCCATGGCTCCCTGCTGCCTACAGGAAAATAACACTTCGGCCTATTATGATGGCATGTGAGTACAAACTCCTTCTTCATTAGGCCCCAACTGTTGCCTCACTGGCCTCAGTCTTTATTATTGCCCCTACATCTCAGCCATACTGAATTGGTCTTTGCTGCCTGAGAAAGACAGGCTCTTTCAAGCCTGGCTCTCCCTCTCCCTTTTATACCCTTTCCTTCCTCAATTACTGAACCCCTCGCCTTATTTTAGAACTCAATATAAAATCCAAATCTCCTTCTGTGTAAAGCATCTCCTCAGGGCAGAGTTTGTTATCCTTTTTTCTGTGTTTCCACAGTAGGTTGTACAGATATTATCTTATAATTTATTGTATTTAATGATTAACATCTGTTTAATGTATATCATCTTATGTTATTTTATCAACTAGTTCAAGGGCAGGAGTACTGTGGAAGGCTGAATAATGACTTCCCCTCAAAATGTCCATGTCCTAATCTCTAGAATATTTGAATATCTTGACTTAACTGGCAAAAGGGACCTGTAGATACACTTAAGGCGATGGGCGTTGAGATGGGGACATTATCCTGGATTGTTCAAGTGAGACCAATCTAATTATAAGCATCCTTACCAGAACAAGATAGGAGGGTCAGGCAAACAGAAAAAGACATAAGGAGGGAAGTGGAAGCCAGGTAGGAGAGAAAATGCTATATGCTACTAGTTTTGAAGATGAAGGGAGAGGCCATGAGCCAAGGAATATAGGCAGCTTCTAGAAATTAGGAAAGGCAAGAAAACAGATTTTCCCCTAGAGCCTCCAGAAGGAATACAGCCCTGCCAAAACCTTGATTTTTTTTTTAGAACTTCTGATCTCTAGAACTGCAAAATAATAAATCTGTGTGGTTTGGAGTTACTAAGTGTATAGTAATTTGTTACAGAAGCAATAGAAAATGAACATAGGCACTGTCTTAGTTTCACTTTGAATCCCAATCAATGCCTGGCACATAGTGCGTAGTCCATTTGTTTGCTGAATCAAGAAACAGTAATTGCTATATTGGTGGGGGGTTCTACAAAGATAGCATTATAGATGCTGATACCATTGTAGGGAAGAACATCATTTTCTCCCCCTAGAGCTCTCCAACTCTTTACTCAGTGACCTTCTATTTAGAATTCCAGAGGATGCTGAACAATATTTCTGAAAAAGACATGGTTTAAGTGTCACGGTTGTTTTGGCCTTCCCACATTCCAGTCCTAGTACTCAAGTACTCAAACCACAAAAACATGAAAGACAACCAGCCTTTTTAGATTTTACCTTGATTCCTATAAGCAAAAAAAAAAAAAAAAAAAAGCAATGTATACAGCAGCAAGAGCATAAAATATTTCCATATATTCCTTTATGATAATTTAGTGTGAAGAAAAGAATACAAAGCAGCATAAGGAACATTTCAAAGGCATTATCAGGACTTTTTATGGGAAAAAGTGAGTGGCTAAGCAACTCTGGCCGCCTCTCCCACGCACACAGCAGGCTGCAGAATAAGTTTCAAAGATCACATCCAACGGTCCTCTCAGACAGGAAGCAGTGGTTTTCATCCACAACTTGGCACCATTCAAGGAATAAGGAGGCTCTGTTTTAGAATCCACAACCTTGGCCTAATGCCTGCCTTATATCACTTATCAGGCCCTGTCTACCTCCAGTAAACCACTGGAGCTACATACACTCATCTCACCATTTAAGATCAAAACTATGGCCACAAATCTAATTACAAAGGTTATAACTCAATTTGTCAGAAACTATATTCTCAGAGGTGGATATAACATAGGAAGTGAGAGTTCCATTTGAGGCTATCAAATAAGGATGTCCTACTCTAAAACTCTTACTAAATACTTACTGAACATCAAAATACCAGAAACATGAAATATGCATCTGGGAGTCTTAGACAAGAGGTCAAGTAAGGGATCACTGGCTTACATTCAGACCCTGCCAGGGCGAAATACAGTAAGGCAGGCTACTGGTCTTAAAAGACAAGGACAAAAGGCTGCAAGCTTCTCTGATGCCAGCACCCAGCAGAAAGAAGATCCTAGGCTAGGCTGACAAGGAACCCATTTCCTCCTGGAGGCTGAATTTTGGGAAGAGATCATAGGTTATCTTTTTTCAACTCTTTCCCCATACCAGTTCTCTAAGAGGATTCATTACAGAGCCTGTGGAGGAAGTAGGCCTTATGAGACTGCAAGGGCCCCAATCACCCAAAATGTACCTCTTCATCTGCTTGCAGAGGCTTAAAATTCCTTTAATGTACAAAAACTGTAAAGGCCACACATGGAGCTAAGTGCCTTAAAATCTGAATGCTTGATTGAGGCAGAAAAGGAGCTACAATGTGTAATTAGTTCTCCAATCACCAAGAGTTAATACCATCATTGAAACCTTGGTCTAATAAGGGAGAAGGGAGAAGAGAGCAGGAAGTACACCGGGCAGGGAAAAGGATGCAAGAAAAGGAGACTACAGAGGCTGCAAACTTATTATTACTCTTATGTATATCATCTAGGTGGGAAATGGGAACTGCAGAGAATTTTCAACATGGCTCACTGAAGATAAATGTGCACTGCTCTGCTCTGCACGTCTAATAGAGTGTTGGGTGTATTTTAGCATGAGAGGTGGGAAAAGAAAACAATATTCTTAAGGTTTGCTCTAGCCTTGGGGTAGGAAGTCATACTTGAGAAATTTATCTAGTTCTGGTTAAAGAAAAACCATCATTTCAAATTTCCATTTGTTCTTTGGGTTGCTAAAGATAAAAGCCTGAGGTAAATAACTCTTGAACAGAAATGCTTATCATTGGCTCTTTTTGTTTATGCAAAAATTGATCTGGTCTGGGACAAAACTTGAGAGTTAAAATGGAAGAGGAATTTGAAGGTTTGGTGTGGCATCTGTGAGGAAGAATAAGACAGGTGTTGATTTTAGAAGAAAATCAGACTCAGAGAAAGAGGTTTCTTGTTTGTTCCCCCAGTTCCAACCATTGCCATTTACAAAGAGGATCTATGAAATAAACATCTCTAATCTTTCATACAAGAGTAGGTAGTCTGGGGGCCTGACATTCAGCATAATCTCAAGGTTTCATTTGACCTATCAATGCACAAGCTTGACTCCCCCCCCCCCGCTTTTATAGAACATACATTCTTCTCTCTCTACTTTCACACCCTTTTCTCTCATTCCTCATTATTTATACACCTGATCATTCAACAAATATTAACTAAGCATCTATTATAAGACAGGTACCAGCCTAGGTACTAGAGGTCTGCATGTTTGAAGTTCACCATCTAATGAAGGTCAAGGACAAGCAACCATACTTTCTGAAGGCATTTGGAAAAGTTGGATTCAGGGTACCTGAGTGGCTCAGTCAGTTAGGTATCTGTCTGCCTTTATTTGGCTCAGGTTCTGATCCTAGGGTCCTGGGATTGAGCCCGTGTTGGGCTTCCTGCTCAGCAGGTTGCCTGCTTCTCCTTCTGCAGCTCTTCCTGATTGTTCTCTCTCTCTCAAAAAAAAAGTTGCATTACGTAGCCTTAAAAGTGAATAGTCTTTGACCCAGAAACTGCATTTCATGACAAATAATAAGGCAAGAATATTTAGTAAAGTGTTTTTTTAATGCTTGGAAAATAGAAAAAAAATTAAATGTTGAACACTAGAGGATTGGTTATATTATGCAGTAATATATAAAATATTTAAAATTTTTAAAATATAAACTAGCAATATTATAACTACATAGAGACATCTTTAAAATATGTGGGAAAAACAAGATGGAATACCATATATATGGTATGATTAGAAATGCAAATATAAATATACAAAGAAAAACAAGCAAAAATGGAAAGACTACATAGAAAAATTCTATCAGTGTTTACAGCTTTGAGTGGTGAGATCATGGAGGATGTTTAAAAAGTGTCCACTCTCTGCATTTTGATTTCCTTAGATTTTATAAAATTTTCTGTTGTACTCTTAAAATCACTTTTAAAAAAACAATTCTATTGCCAAGTAATTTATTTTTTTTAAGATTTTATTTATTTATTTATTTGACAGAGAGAAAGAGAGCACAGCAGGGGGAGCAACAGATGGATAGGGTGAAGCAGACTCCCCTGCTGAGAAGAGAGCCTGATATAAGGTTTGATCCCAGGACCCTGAGATCATGACCTGGGCCAAAGGCAGATGTTTAACCAACTGAGCCACCCAGGTGCTTCTATTATTGCCAAGTACTTTCTTTCTTTAGTCTTACTAATCTGAGTTTTCCTAATCATTAATTTTTTCATTAGTGGAATATCCAACAGGTGACACAAGGATTTTTAGGTGACACAAGGACTCTACAGAGACCCCAAATCAATAAAAATATGTAGCATGAATGCAGCAAAAGCATAAAATATGGAGTCAAGATATAGTTGGGCTCCACTACCTAATAAAGGATTGTTCTTCTGAGGAACAGGATATAGGATAATAAAGGTGCCCAGCAAGTGGAACTCATGTGAGGCTTTATTTATTTATTTATTTATTTATTTATTTATTTATTTATTTATGATAGTCACACAGACAGAGAGAGAGAGGCAGAGACACAGGCAGAGGGAGAAGCAGGCTCCATGCACCGGGAGCCCGACGTGGGATTCGATCCCGGGTCTCCAGGATCGCGCCCTGGGCCAAAGGCAGGTGCCAAACCGCTGCGCCACCCAGGGATCCCTGTTTATTTTTTTATTAAAGATTTTATTTATCCATTCATGAGAGACACACAGAGAGGCAGAGACACAGGCAGAGGGAGAAGCAGGCTCCCCACAGGGATCCCGATGTGGGACTTGATCCCTGAACTGGCATCACACCCTGAGTCAAAGGCAGACGCTCAACCACTGAGCCACCCAGGCATCCCATGTGAGGTTTTATTTCGACAATTACATGAAATGCATATGAAAATATAAAATGTCCCATTGATATTAACAGTATTGTTCTTCAATCATTAAGTAAGGACAAATGAACAAAATTCAACAATAATATCTGATGTCTAGGTTTGGAAGGCCTATTTAAGCATTATACAAAGTCAACAATTCATGATTGAAAATATTTGCCACAGAACACTATTTGCCATAGAAAAAGGGTTAAATTCTTTACTATAAAAAGAACTTTAAAAATCAATAAAATTTGAACACTTCAGGAGAGAAATAGGCAATTTTGCACAAGCAGTTTGTAAAAGAAACAAATGGGGAATGACAAATGAAAAGTGATTACAAAATCACAAGTAATCCAAAAAAGGAATATTAAAAAATGAAGATTTGCCTAGTAGATTGGTAACATTTTAAATAAGAATGTAAAAAAAAAAAAAAGGACATTTATAAAAACAGCTGTTATATCTTTATACTTTGCAGGTTTTACTCAAAGAGTATTTTTTAAAGATTTTATTTATTTATTAATGAGAGGCAGAGAGAGAATGAGAGAGAGAGAGGCAGAGACACAGGCAGAGGGAGAAGCAGGCTCCATGCAGGGAGCCTGACTTGGGACTAGATCCCAGGACTCCAGGATCACACCCTGGGCTGAAGGTGCCGCTAAACCGCTAAGCCACCCAGGCTGCCCTCAAAGAGTATTTGTTAATTTTGTAAAAAGAAAATATGTTTTCCTAAAAAAATTACATCGACATACAATTTGAGTATAATGCAGTTATACCCATACAATTTGAATATAATATAGTAATGCATATTTTATGTTAAAAAATCCTAAAAATTTTCATATATAATACAATTTTTTCACAAATCCAATCGTGCTGAAAATGATGAAACATACTTGAAGAAATCCCAAGGAAATTTATATATAAAACCAAATGTTGGGATGCCTGGGTGGCTCAGGGGTTGAGCACCTGCCCCTGGCTTAGGGCGTTATCCGCAGTCTCAGGATCTAGTCCCCATCAGGCTCCCTGCCTGGAGCCTGCTTCTCCCTCTGCCTACGTCTCTGCCTTTCTCTCTCTCTCTATGTCTTTCATGAATAAATAAATAAAATCTTTAAAAAGCAAAAACAAATGTAGTATAAAGTGAGCTATAATAATGATCACTTTATCTCTTCACAATAAGCATTATACAAATATGTATGTGTATCATTAGTTGTACAAATAAATATCTTTTATGATTGCACTTTCACATATTAACTTTCCCAAGAGTAAAGTTCACTTGTAATTATTCACCTAGCCTCCTTTTGCTATTACTGATGCCTGTCCAAGCCATGAAAATACAAATCAACCTTTCAAGGTGTTGATTTGAAAATATATCCAGCTATATGCACTGCAAGATGCTTCTTTCCAGCTGAAATTAATTGAAAAATATTATCCTGAGACTGATTGATCATATGATTAGACATTTTCTATGTTGCCTAACAATTAGCTAGTGCACTTCAGTACTTAAACATGCTACACTATTTCACCATACATAAATGAAAGCCTATATATCCTACACAGCATTTGTTTTAAATTAAATTTATTTTAGAGAAAGGAAGAGAGGGCACAAGTGAGGGAAGAGGCAGAGGGAGAAGCAGACTGCACTGAGCAGGAAGCCCGATGTCAGGCTCGATCTCAGGACTTCAAGATCATGACCTGAGCCAAAGGCAGATGCTTCACTGACTGAGCCACCCAGGCACCCCCCTACACAGCATTCTTAAAAGACCCCTCAGGAGAAACTAAACTCAAGACTGAGAGCTGGTACCCAGATTGTTTTCCTAATTTCTTTCCCATAATGATAGTTATGATTTTCCAAAGATATCAAACTGGTGTCTAAGATGGTTAGCCTGTTTCTCCAAGCAGCAGACAGAGCAGTGGCAGGTGAGCTCTCTCCACTCTGCCTCCTGCCAACATACCCTTGCCCTCACCAAAGGCACAGCACTCTCCACCTGTCATTCCTTGATCTCCTGGCTGAGACTGCTTACCAGGATGCCAATTAGTGCCAATATGGCTGTGGGTGAACATGCACACGCAGGCTTCCAGCAAAGAACTGGCAGAAAAAAAACAATAATTCGTTTTTAGGAGTACAGTCTAGATGCACTGCACTGAAGCACACTTTCTATTCAAACTCAGCCTTTCGGTCTGTTTAAAAGACCCCCTTCTAAATTAAAATGATTTCTCATCACAACAATGTGACATAATAGATCCAAGAACACTCTAGTTATATTGTCAACATTGTCATCTCAATGCTGCCAACGTTAGTTACTAGTGCAATGAGTGGAACCAGGCTTTGAGCTAGACCTCATTTATTCATACATGTATATCTAGCACAAGACACAAATTAGGCATGCAACAAATACCTGAGTGAATTATCCCACTTAAGTCTTACAAATACTGTGATATTTATATTATTACATTCATTGTACAGCTGAGAAATATGAGTCACAGAGGGATTAAGTAATCTGCCTGTGATCACATATTCAGTATGTGGGTGAATTCAGAATTAAAATCAGGGCTATCTTAAAAATCCCTCTAGACTTCAATTCCTATGATCCGTTTATATGTCCTACAGTACCATTACACTTTGTGTATTGCAGGTGCTCAATAAAAGTTAAATGCCATCAAATTTGTATGCACAAAATATGTTCGACATTATTAGTCATCAGGGAATTGATACCACTTCACACTCACTAGGATGTTATAATCAAATAGACAAGTTTTGGAGAGCATACAGAAAAATTGGAACCCTCACCTACTGCTGGTATTAATGGAAAATGAGGCAGATGCTCTGAAAAACAATCTAGCAGTTCCTCCAATTGTTAAACATACAGTTAGCATTTGACCCATTGATTTCATTTCCCATTGAAGTGAAATTTCATTTCACTCAAGATATGGTATTTCACTCGAGAAATGAAAACAAATGTCTGCACAACTGGAACATAAATGTCTGTAGTAGTATTATTCATAATAGCCAAAAAGTGGAATCTATCCAAATGTCTATCCCTTTTCATACCCATTCAAGGATGCCAAAAACAAATGTCTATCCCCTAGTGACTAGATAATCAAAATATGATATATGCCTATAACAGAATATTATTCAGCCACCAAAAGGAATGAAGTACTGATTCATGCTGCAACATGGATTAAACCTAGAAAATATTACGTTAAGTGAAAGAAGCCAGACATAGAAAGAACGGCAACATATTATAAGATTAGATTTATAGGAAATGTCCAGAAAAAAATCAATCTATGGAGACCAAAAGTAGATTAGCAGCTGCCTAGAGTTAGGGTGGGCCTAGTGGTAGAGGTGGAGAATGATGGAAATATTGGTGGATGAAGGCTAAAGGGTACTGGGTTTCTTTTGGGGGTGATAAAAATGTACTAAAACTGACTGTCATGGTGGTTGTACATAGCTGTGAATATACTAAAAACCATCCCATTAAAATGCGAGAATTGTATGATATATGAATTTTATCTTGGCAAATCAGCCTTTTTAAATAAAAAGTGTTAAAATAATGTGCATCTATGAGCACACCATGCATGTAATTTGTGCATGCATATGTATATGTGTATTTGTATGTATATGTGTTAGTATGAAACAAACCTTCATTTCAAAAGTTTGCTAAAACTGGGATGTTGAGGATCCCTGGGTGGCTCAGTGGTTTGGCGCCTGCCTTTGGCCCAGGGCGCGATCCTGGAATCCCGGGATCGAGTCCCACGTCGGGCTGCCGGCATGGAGCCTGCTTCTCCCTTCTCCTGTGTCTCTGCCTCTCTCTCTCTCTCTATGTCTATCATGAATAAAATAAATAAATAAATAAATAAATAAATAAATAAATAAATAAATAAATCTATCTTTAAAAAAATAAAAAAAATAAAACTGGGATGTCTGGGTGGCTTCAGTGGATCAAGTCCCACATCGGGCTCCCCAGAGGGAGCCTGCTTCGCCCTCTGCTTATGTCTCTGCCTCTCTCTCACTGTGTCTCTTATGAATAAATAATATAATCTTTAAAAAAAAATAAGTTTGCTAAAACCATTGTATTTTTGTAAATTTTAAAATCTGAGGATAGGGATCCCTGGGTGGCGCAGCGGTTTGGCGCCTGCCTTTGGCCCGGGGCGTGATCCTGGAGACCCGGGATCGAATCCCACGTCGGGCTCCCGGTGCATGGAGCCTGCTTCTCCCTCTGCCTGTGTCTCTGCCTCTCTGTCTCTCTCTGTGTGACTATCATGAATAAATAAATAAAATCTTTAAAAATAAATAAATAAATAAAATAAAATCTGAGGATACTAAAAAGAGAACTATTTATGTGGCAAGCCACCCAAAATGTATAGGTCAAAAAACTGCCCTCAAAAAGATTGATTGAGGGAAGAAATGAAAACACCATCTGCTAGGCACCTGATATGGGCCAAGCATCATGCAGGCACTTTACACATGGTGTTTCCCTTGATAAATGTGTGATATGGTAAAAACAAACAATGGAAAGAGAGGTGAAAATATATTACTCTAATACCTTTCAAATGCTGCATAAGATAGTATCTTATGGTAAATAAAGCACAGACTTTGTGATCAGATCCCAGTTTAAAAAGTTGGTTCTTCCATTAGTTAGCTGCAGAGGCACAGGCAAGTTACTTGAGTCCCAGGACTCTAACCTATAAAATTAGAATGCTAATACTTCCGCTATTACGTTTGTGTGTGTGTATTGGATATGGTGGTGGTGGCTTGGAATTTGATACCTCCTATACATGTGAGCTCTTCTGAACTCAGTGATATCAATATCACTGTCAGTATGACATTTTGTTTTTAATGACTACCTTACCTGAGCACATTTTCTGTGCTCCCAGGCTTCTTGGGATTATAAATTAAAATAAGAGGAACAAACAATAGAAGCAATTCTGTGATGAGTAAACCCCAAAACTTCTGCATTATGGACAAATATCTTAAGTTAAAGATATTAATTCCTGCCCTTCCATCTCATTTGTGTTGCTTTACAAGCTGCCTTTCCTTTCTAAGTCACTTGTTACAAGGTAGCACAGAAAATAATGGTGTATTTGTGGGTTATAAATATGCAACAAGAGATTTTCCATATATGTCATCAGGGTAATGCCAATTAAACCAACAATGATATGTCACTATATACCTATAAGAGTGGCCAAAATCTACAACACTGACAACATCAAAGGCTGGTGAGGATTTGGAGCAACAGGAAGTCTCATTCATTGCTGTTGAGAATGAAAAATGGTATTGCAACATTGGGGGACAGTTTGACAGTTTCTTACAAAACTAAATATGTTTTTTTCATATGATCCAGGTCTCATACTTCTTGGTATTTACCCAGAGGAGTAAAAAATGTCCACACAAACTCATACACAGATGTTTATTGAAACTTTGCTCATAATCATTAAAACTTGGGAGAAATGAGCATATCCTTCAGGAGGTAAATGGAGAAATGACTTGTGGTACATCCAGACAATGAAATATTTATTATTCAGCAGTAAAAAGAAAGACACTATCAAGTCATGATAAGATATGGAGGAAACTTAAATACATATTACTAAGTAAAAGAATCCATCTTGAATATAGCATTCTAACTATATAACATTTTAGAAAAGGCATAACTATGGACTCAGTAAAAACAATCAGTGATTGCCAGGGGAAAAGGGGAAAGAGAAGGAGAGGGAGAGCACAGAAGATTTTCAGGGTAGTGAAAATATAGTTGACCCTTGAACAACATGGGTTTGAATTATTTGAGTGCACTTATACACAGATTTTTCTATAAATATAGAACATTTCTATAAATATTTTCTCTCCTTTATATTTTTCTTAACAATATTTTCTTTTCTCTAGCTTACTTCATGGTAAGAACAGAGTATATAATACACGTGTCATACAAAATGTCTGTTAATCGACTATTTATGTTATCAGTAGGCTTCCAGTCAAGAGTGGGCCATTAGTAGTTAAGTTTGAACCGAGTCAAGAGTTATACAGCTTTCCAACTGTGTGGGCTGTCAGGACTCCTTATCCCTGCCTTGTTCGAAGGGCAATTGCACTCTGTGTAATACTATAAAGATGGATATATATGGCTCTATACATTTGTCCAAACCCACAGAATATGCAACACCAAGAGTGAACCCTAAAGTAAACTACAGACTCTGGGTGATGACATGTCAATATAGGTTCATCTTTGGTAAAAGTACCATTCTGGTGAGTGATGTTGATAACAGACGAGGCAGGGGGTATATGGGAAATCTCTGTAACTTCCTCTCAATTTTGTTGTAAACCAAAAGCTGCTCAAATTTTAATACTAAAGTCTAAAAGAAAAATATGTTATATGACATCATTGAAACAAATGCTGAATATACCAACCATTTTTCAAAAGGCAGAATAGGCAAAATCAGTTGATTTTATCATGTAATTCCTATTTTTTCCTACCTCTATATGAAAAAAATTGGGAATTTGCTCAACTACAATTGGCCATGGTTCCCTCTTCAGAATTATTATTACAATAAGATAACTAGCAAGGAAAGCAGTGAGGGTGAGTAAAAGTTCTATTTCTTTTCTTTTAATTATCTTTTGATTTTTATTTTTTTAAAGATTTTATTTATTTGAGGGAGCACAAGCAAGGGGAGAGGAGGGGCAGCAGGAGAGGGAGAAGCAGACTCCTTGCTGAGCAGAGAATCCGATGTGGATCGCTTCATCCCAGGACCCAAGCTGAAGGCAGATGCTTAACCTGAGCCACTCAGGCACCCCTAAAAAGTGTATTTCAAGGTGAAAAAAATTACTGAAAATCAACCCAGAAAAGAAGATAGTAGACTGTGCCATAGAAGTTTTCCTGAAAAAAAGTGACATTTTATCTTTATTCATAAAAGTAAACTGTTCTGCAAGAATCTTCTCAAGAGTATAGCAGAGCAGATGTCTGGCCATAGGGTCAACCAAGAGCAACATTAGGGAGGTGCCAGAAGTATGAATGTGACAAGGGAGTGGGCCAAAAAAAAAGGTAAGGGAGTGGGCCAAAAAAAATAAGTGGGCCAAAAAAAAAGGTAAGGGAGTGGGCCAAAAAAAATAAGAGGTTTGTTCAAGGTTTCATAGCTAAACAATGGCAGAATTTGATTTCTAATTCTATGTCCATCATCCACTACTTTTTTAGCTGCAACTTTGGGTTCCCCTACACGCTGAAGGGACATATTCCTTTTCCTCGATCTAGATTATAATCTATTTTGTTATCCTTGAAATTGCAAAATGTGCTGTGGCTACAGGGACTTTGTGGTCCTCACGTTTGGCTTTCACACTTCCAAATATTCAGAACTATACTCATGAAATACCTGAAGCAAATACAGGAAGCAAAAACTGAAAGAATGAAAGAAATAGACAATTTCACAATAATGATTGGAGACTTTAATAACCTCATATTCAATAATAGAACCAGACAGAAGATAAACAAGAAAATAGAAGAAAGAAACAAACCATGAATTAACTAGACCTAATAGACACCTATAGAACGCTGCACTTAAAAGCAGAATATAAATTCTTCTCAAGTGCACATGGAACATTCTCCAGAATAGACCATTCTACTCTCTGCTTCTATGAGTTTGACTGTTTTAGATTCCACATATAAGTGAGATCATATGATATTTGTCTTTCTCTGTCTGGCTTATGTCATTTAGCATAATGTCCTTCAGCTCTAACCATGCTATCACAAATGACAGGATTTCTTTTTTCTTTAAGACTGAATACACCCCCCCCACACACACACACATCTTTATCCATCCATGAGTGGGCATTTATTTTGTTTCCATATCTTGGCTATTGTGATAATGCTGCAATGAACATGGGAGGGCAGATATCCCTTGGAGATAGTTGATTTCATTTTGCAGAAGTGGGATTGCTGGATCATATGGCAGTTCTATTTTTAATGTTTTGAGATGTATCCATACTCTTTTCCATATGGTTGTACCAATTTATATTCTCATCAAGAATGTAGAAATGTTTCCTTTTCTCCACATCCTCATCAATACTTGATATCTTTTGTCTTTTTTATAATAGTCATCTAGCAGGTGTGAGATAATATCTTTGTGGCTTTGATTTGCATTTCCCTAGTGATTAGCGATGTTGAGCACCTTTTCATATACCTGCTGGCCATTTGTGTATCTTCTTCAGAAAAATGTCTCTCTATGAAGGTCCTTTGCCCATTTTTAAATCAAGTTTTTATTTATTTGCAATTGAGTAGTATGAATATTTTATTTGTTTTGGATATTAATCTCTTATCAGAGAGATGGTTTACAAATGTTTTGCCCATTCTAGAGATTGCCTTTCACTGCTGATTGTTTCCTTTGCTGTACGAAGGTTTTTAATTTGATGCAGTCCTACTTGTCCATTTGTGCTTTAGTTGCCTGTGCTTCTGGTGTCCTATACAAAAAAAAAAAAAAATCAATGCCCAAACCAATGTAGAGAAGCTTTTCCCCTGTGTTTTCCTCAAATATTTTTATAGTTTCAGGTTGTATGTTTAAATATTTAATCCCTTAAGAGATGACTTTGTGTATAGTATGAGATAGGGTTCCAATTTCATTTTTTTTGCATGTAGATATCCAGTTTCCCCTATACCATTTATTAATGAGACTATCCTTTCTCTATTGTGTGTTCTTGATATCGTTGTTGAAGATCAGTTTACTGTATATATGTAGATTTATTTCTGGGCTCTCTTCTATTTCATTGGTCTATGTCTATTTTTATGATAGTACCATACTGTTTTGATTATGCAGCTTTGTGATATATTTTGAAATCAGTAAGTGTTATGCCATTAGCCTTGTTTTTCTTTCTAGAGATTGCTTTGGCTAATTGTGTATGTCTGTGATTCCATATGAATTTTTAGGATTTTTTTCTATTTCTGTAAACAATGCCATTGGGATTTTTTTTAATACCAAAATGTTTAATTACTTGGTTATATTTGGGCAGTGGGAATGTATATGGCCTTTTTCCTCACTTTTATTATTATTTTTTTATAATAAATTTATTTTTTATTGGTGTTCACTTTGCCAACATACAGAATAACACCCAGCGCTCATCCCCTCAAGTGCCCCCCTCAGTGCCCGTCACCCATTCACCCCCACCCCCCGCCCCCCTCCCCTTCCACCACCCCTAGTTCGTTTCCCAGAGTTAGGAGTCTCTATGTTCTGTCTCCCTTTCTGATATTTCCCACACATTTCTTCTCCCTTCCCTTATATTCCCTTTCACTATTATTTATATTCTGCCATTGGGATTTTGATAGGGATTGCACTGAATCTGTAGATCACTTTGAGTAACATGGACATTTTAACAATATTAGTGTTACAGTAGTGTAGCCACTTTTGAAAATAGTTTGGCAGTTCCTTAAATGGTTAGATATAGAGTTACCATATTACCCATTAATTCCATGCATATGCATATACCCAAGAGAATTGAAAGCAAATATCCCGAAAAAAAACTTGTAAAAAATGTTCGTAGCTGCATTTTTTATAATAGTAAAAAAGGAAAACAACCCAAATGTACACCAATTAGTGAATAAACAAATTGTGATATATCCATACAATGTAATGTTTTCATCCATAAAAAGGAATAGAGTACTGATGCATATTACAACACGGGTGAACCTTGGAAACATGTTAAGTGAAAGAAGCCCAACACAAAAAGACCACTTCTATGAATCCATCTAAATGAAATTTCTAGAATAGACAAGTCCAGAAACTAGATTAATGATTCTAGAGGTCTGATGAGGGGGCAGGGAATGGGGAATGTCTGCTAATGGGTACAGAGTTTCTTTTTGGAGTGATCAAATGTTCTGGAATTAGTGGTGGTGGCTATACAACCCTGTGAATATACAATACAGTATTTAAAAAGAGAAGATTGTAAAAAATGATTTGTAAAATCTTACATCAGTTGCCTAAAACCAAATTGTTAACTGCTTTCCATGCTTTTTATTTTCTTTAATAGATGAACATATCAATGTGTACCTTAAAATGGGGACAAGAATCAGGAAACCTGGCTGGCTCAGTAGAGCATGTAACTCTTGATCTTGGAGTTGTCAGTGTGAGCCCCACACTGGACATAGAGTTTACTTTAAAAAATAATTAAAAATACAAAATGGAGACAAGAATCAATTTAGATGTTTATGACAAATGTTGTCCTCAGAAATTATAATAATTTAAATAAATCTGATTCTTCTGATTCTCAGTCATGTCAATTTCTCCTTGAAAAAAAAATAATATTTGGGCCTTTTCATCCTATTAATCCTTGAAAATAATGACAAAGCTTTCCTTGATAGATTTTATCATGGAATAGAAACCTGGGAACATCTAGTAATAAAGGCTTCCAATGGATAAACAGGTAATAGACACAAAAAATATGGTAACTTAACATGAATAAGCATTTCTCAAACTTATGCCTAAGAAATATTATTTAAAAATGCTCCTAAGAAAAAAATTCCATGGTCAAAAAAGGTTTGAAAAGCACTGTTTATCCTTATTCTTGGAAATATAGGATGCATATTAAAGGTCTGGAAAATACTGCAAGGAGTTTGTTAAATTTTTAAATCCAGATTTTGCTAAATATATTTGATCAATAAACTCTATTCCAGACTTTTCTAAATATCTTCCATTATTTCATCTGCACAGACTATACTTTGAGAAACATTGATTGAGCAATTAATACATTTTACAAATAACACAAGTTCTTTGATAACATGTAGACATAACCCTTAGATTATTTTTAAATTATTGATGCCTTGCCACAAGGATGGCTACAACAAACCTAGCTAGAATGCTTGCATCTATAACTATGAAAGTAGGAAGCAGGAGGCTCATTTGAACCAGGGTCCAGGGTAGCTCCAGAAGTAAGAGGAAATGTTAGATTTCATTAGCTCTCTTTATTTAAGGACTTAATCCCCAAAGAATTTTCCAGTGGAAAGTAGAGTTTTTATTAGAAACCCTATCAAGAATACACACTCTTCTCAGTACAGAAATAATAATACCCCCCAAAATAGAACATTTGTGGGCATATCAAGAGAGTACCAATCTAGATTTGGAAATATTGAAGGAAATAGGGACTTGCAGAAAAAGCATGTCTTTTTCTCTCCTCCTACCTTTTGCCAGGCCTTAAGAGGAAAATGTTCAAAACTTCCAGGATTGCACCAGGGGCAAAGATTTCCATAGGGCCAGTAAGTCACAATGTATCTTACAAAACATACAACAAACTTCAGCTGAATTTATAAGAATAGACCACTAACACTAATTAGTAGGAAAAGAATGTCAATCAGATGATCTCTATGTGGACTGTCAAAGCAAAGAATTGCCTGACTTTCAGAAAGCTTGTGATACTATTCTAGTAAACTCTGATCTCATTTGTCCTTTATTTGACCAGCTAAATCAGATTTCAATCTAGATCCAAGGGCTGTCTTGTTTAGTGTTTCAAAAGAGTATTCAACATATTGCCATCGTTTCTTCTTTTTTTAGAATACTGCAAATGGGATAAACTTGACCTTGTCTAACTTTTTTAGTTTATCTTTGTAAAACAGAAGAAAAATGTGATGTAAGGAAACATCTTTTGCTTTAATAAACCATTTAATAGAACAACAAAAACTATGTGTGTCAATATTTTATCTGCATATATAGCCAAAAAAACATATTTCTTTGGTTTATAATTTAGGATAGTAGCTATATCTGTTACCAATAATTATATTTTAATGGATTTTAATAAGTATGTTTTCATTCTGAGAGATATTCAAAACACTTTCAAACTATTGTTTCCCTTTTAGATGATTCTCATATTTAAGAGTTTGTATTTAACAAGAACACTGTCCCTGTTAAAGGAACTTAGTAAGGGATGTGCATGCCAGTGAAGAAGAGGTCTTCCTTTCTAGTGTTCAATTAATCATACCAGGTACGCAGCTGCCACTCTGCCTGTGCATAAAGCTAACCCTACAAATGATAATAGCCTTTTAAAGTTAATACATGTTCTGATTGGGGAAAAAACACATAATTTTTATTGCCTCTTATTATTTTCCTTTGTGGGTGTGGGGGAAATAGGTTAATAGTTGCTTTACAGAAAGCAAATATGTTTCTACTTGTTTTGTACCTTGTTTTGGCCACTATGGGGGAAGAAAATTTTCCTGTGTTTTTTTAAGGTTCTTCTAGCTGGGCTAAGAACCAAATTGACATTAGATTAACGGGACATAATCAAATTTAGTTTTGTATGTACAAAGAATCCACATAGACATGAAATTCCAAAGACAGTCAGGCAAAATGAGGTATATATGTCACCCAGAACGAAGAAGAGGGTCTAGGATTTCAAAAGGAAAGAATGCAATTCACAGGAAAAATGTCAAGAGTAAATGTTTGGTAAACAGATGTTTGCTGAGCCACACAGGAACAATGGGACACAGAGAGAACTTTGATCAAATGGCCCTTAATAAGTTCCTCCCTGTCTTATCACACCTAGTTCATATTATAATGTAGGTATCTATGGTAATAACTCCCTTCCTGGAGTAGGATCTCTATCTAAATTCTTTTAGGCAGTTGTAGGTGGAGGTAAAAGTTTCTCCTGAGTCTTCTGGCCCTTGGTTATTTTCCGTTCTAGCATAATCTGCATGACTACCAGTGACACATCTTGGGGGCAGCCTGCCTTGGCTTCTACACCACCCAAGCAGGAATTGGCTTTGTTCACCGTATTCTGTAAGAGGTTTCTTTCTTTCTTTCTTTCTTTCTTTCTTTCTTTCTTTCTTTCTTTCTTTCTTTCTTTCTTTCTTCTTTCTTTTTTTTTTTTTTTTTTTTTTTTGGCTTAAGACTGGTTGGATAAGATTTTTTTTGTGTGTATTTTTTTTACTGGAGTTCAACTTGCCAACAGATAGTATAACACCCAGTGCTCATCCCGTCAAGTGCCCCCCTCAGCGCCCATCACCCAGTCACCCCATCCCCCCACCCACCTCCTCTTCCACTACCCCTTGTTCATTTCCCAGAGTTGGGAGTCTCTCATGTTCTGTCTCCCTTTCTGATATATTTCCCACTCATTTTTCTCCTTTCCCCTTTATTCCCTTTCACTATTTTTTATATTCCTTAAGTGAATGAGACCATATAATGTTTGTCATTCTCCAATTGACTTGTAAGCTGTTTCAATTACTACTAGACCTGTGTCATCTGGGTAACAGATGAGCACTTACCAATACATGTTCTGTCCCCCCAGTGCAGCCATCTCTACCTAACAATATCTGCATAGGGCCTAAACTCAGGACATAATAAAGATATAACTCAACCCACCATGTGGAATAAACTCTATATGGTTTCCATAAGCATATACATATCTGGTATCCTAAACATACAAAGTAAATTATGAATATTACATCAATTTAACTTTATAAAGCATAGGCAGCCTGCAAAGCCAAGAAGTTAACACAAGTAAGTTATAAACTATAAGGAAACAGGAGTGGTAGAAATAGGAAAATTAGGGCCTACAAGCTCACTCTAACCAGCTAAGCTATTACTCATCTAACATGGGTTGTCACATAGGAATGCAAACATGGGTGTGTCAGCTCTGAGTTTTCAAAAGAAGACGGAAATTTGGATTTGTATTAGAATTTTTCAATTTCTAAATCTCCTGACATCTCTAAGTCAAATGTGGCTCTTTGTTGGCCAGTTTGCATCCTCCTCTCTTAGGAGTTACCAACCCCCCTCTGTAGGATATTAGTGGAAGCAAAGCAATCTGAAGTGGTTAGGGCAGTGTCTGTCCCAGTTCTCATCTGAATTATCTTCTTCTATTGACCTTATTTGTTATTTCTTTTTTGTTGTTGTTTCTTGTTTTATTAAAGTGATTAGCTTCAGGTGTACAATGTAGGGATTTGACAGTTAATGTACATTATGAAATGATCACCACAATAAATATAGTTACCATATGTCACCATAAAAGGTTATTACATTATTGACTATATTCCCTATGTTATACTTTTAGCCTCATGACTTATTTTATAACTGGAAATTTGTACCTCTTAATTCCCTTCACCTACTTTGCCCATCCTCTACTCACAGCCCCTCCCCTCCAACAACCATCAATTTGTTCTCTGCATTTATGAGTTTCTGTTTTCTGTTTGTTGGGGGGGGGTCGTGGGTTTTTGTTGTTGTTGTTATTTCTATGGCCATATTCTGTGCTAATTTAGATCCTATAAGTTCACATCATACATGCCACTTCTCATATCAGTCAATATATATTACCTAAAGTTAATAGCTAATGCTATTCTTTGGATCTGCTCTTTCTCAAAGTTCAGCCTTTAAAACTTAAAACCTTATCTTGTACTATAAAGAAAATCAGGTGCATATCTATTGTTCTCACTATTTCCTTTCCTATTTACTACTGTTCAGTGTGGTCAGTGCTCAAATGCAGCGAATGCCATGACCTCAGAAAAACAGTAGTTTCTGCTAATGGCTTCTGCAAAATAGTTTTTGGAATGGCAGGGAGATGAATTTTATAACTCCCCTGACTGTAGGGAAAGAAAAGAATGTGTCTTCCAGGTTAAGTCCTATTTGGAAGACTTTGCTCCCTGAAACCTTTATTGTTCTGGTGGTTTCCTGTTTTTCACTATCAGTAGTTGAACTTAAAAGGAGTTAGATGACTATATTCTAACGTGTGTTTGCACCCACTTTATAACTCTATCATAGTCCTTATCATACATCTTTTGCACTGGGGTATGAGTGCTTAGGGAACCATTATTCATTTTAATATGCATATTATCAATCACAGTGCCTGGCAGCAGTAGATGCTCACTAAATATTTGTTGAATGGATGAATATATCCATCTTGTACAGACATTTTCCACCAGCAAGTTAAATCAGAACCATCTGATATTAATGTGGTCTGAAAGCCATGCCAGACACTATCCTTATATGTAACCCATAGATCACCAATCAAGACTTTGCAGTTAATTTTGAAGAAGATCCCAATGTGAAGCAAATATTCCCCAGAGCTCTGGTAAGTTGAATGATGAACCCTTAAAGATGTCTGTGCTCTAATCCTCAAAACCTGTGACTATAAATGGTTACTTTACATAGCAAAAGGGACCTTGCATATACAATTAAGGTCATAAACCTTCAGATGGGGAGCTTTTCCTGGATTTGTATGACTAAACTATTCACGTGAGTTCTTAAATTTAGAGAAGTTTTCCCAGGTGTGTTTAGAGGCAGATGTGATGATGAAAGTTCAGAGAGATGCAACATCGCTGGCTTGAAGATGGAGGAAGGGGGTCATGACCCAAGGAATGTAGATGGTCTGTAGAAGCCTTCTAGAACCTTCAGAAGGAACACAGCCATAGTGACACCTTGATTTTAGTTCAGTGTGACCCATGCTAGATTTTTAATCTACATTGCTATAACATAATAAATCTGTATTGTTTTAAGACACTAAGTTTGTGGTGATATCTATCTATCATCTATCTATTGTGATGATTATTTTTTTAAGCATCAGCAATAGGAAACTAATACAAGAACAAAATCAGTTGTCATATGTGTCATATGTGTGTTACAATCCCATTGGCCACTGGCCCTTATAAAGCTGCTATGCCTCTTAACCTCGGGGTCCAAGTTCCTGCTCTGCTGTGTCGGATGATCACAAACTAATACAAGAACAAAATCAGTTGCCAGAGAAGTTTCTGGCAATACATTGTTAGATTTAATTTTTTCTGTATTGAACATTTGTTAAACATTAGATAAAAATGATCACTAAGCCTTCATAGGCCAAACTAAAATATGCCTTAATGGCAGCAATGTTCAATGGAATACTTTATAAGCATCTTGTTTATCTTTAACAACATCCATTTCATAGAGTATGGTGATCAATATGAAAAAATTGAGGGTTATAACATTATTCAGCTGGCTGGGAGTACATGCCTTTCAGATGGTCTTGTTTTTTGTTTTTTGGGGTTTTGTTTTTTGTTTTTTGTTTTTGTTTTTTTTAATAGAGCATGGCTTTATTTTTTTTAATTGGAGTTCAATTTGCCAACATATAGCATAACACCCAGTGCTCATCCCGTCAAGTGCCCCCCTCAGTGCCCATCACCCAGTCACCCCAACCCCCCGCCCACTTCCCCTTTCACTACCCCTTGTTCATTTCCCAGAGTTAGGTGTCTTTCATGTTTTGTCCCCATCACTGATATTTTCACTCATTTTCTCTTTTTTCCCTTTATTCCCTTTCAATAATTTTTATATTCCCCAAATGAATGAGACCATATAATGTTTATCCTTTTCTGATTGACTTATTTCACTCAGCACAATACCCTCCAGGTCCCTCCACGTCGAAGCAAATAGTGGGTTCAGATGGTCTGGTTAACAATGGCATTTATAAACCCTTCTAACAAAGTCCCCTACAATAGGGCCTATTGCTAAGAGATGAGTCCATTTTTTAAAAGAGTATGTTATATCAGACAAATTCTAGGGCTAAACAAAGCACAACTGGCTAGATACTTTTCCTTATGTACAGAAGATTCTCTCTGAGCTTCAAAAATGGGCTCTCTCCTCCTGTCCTGGGGAACAAGATTGGCCATGTGGTGTGCCCAAGATTGCGAACCCGAGAAACCACCAAGGAAGCGACACCGATGCAAACTCACCAGGGTTTATTTACAAGCTCGAGCTTGGGTCCAAGTGTACCCTACACAGCGGAGCAGGGACTTGGACCCCCGAGGTTAAGAGGCATAGCAGCTTTATAGGGGCCAGTGGCCAATGGGATTGTAACACACATAGAAAGTTGCACAGTCATGTCAGTCTGCACACAGGTGGCCAATTGAATCACGATTTACCCTATAGTGACCATTTGAACTGGCCTATCACTCGGGTCAGAATTGGCATGCAGTTTTGGTGGGCACAAGATGGGGTTACATTTTTATGAGCCGATTTCCGATAAGGGTGTGCTCAGCGGCTTGACTAGGGTGGGGGAGCGCCTTAAGCAATAAGCAGGTCATGTGGGGGTCATACAGGAGATGGCGAGTGTAGCACAGAATGGAGTTAGTCCTGCTCTGCTTGTCCAGGGGTAGGGGATTTTTGTTAAATTTCCTGGTTCCCACAGTGGCACTCCAACATCCTCACCCATAGTGTCTCAAGCGAGACCTTGTATATGAAAACACATTGAAACTGTAAATTGCTATGTACATGTAAAGGATTCTATCACTGCTAAGTTCCTTTCAATCTATTCATGGTCCTCTTTAAGGCTCTAGCCACACCTAGCAGCTCATTAATTATGACAAAGCCAACTCATAGTTCCAGAGCTATTTTATCCTTCTGTGTTCCTAGAATTGCATCATCTCATTCTCTTCTCCCAAGCAATCTGTGACATTGGAGGCTCAGGTTTTATTAACTCCATGGACAGTGGAGAGCACTGAGGTTGAAACTAGGTTACTGCAACTTAGCAAATACACTTAAAAGCCACCAAATTGTACACTTTAAATTGGTGAATTATACTGCATAGGGATTATATCTCAAGAAAGCTGTTATAGAAAAAAAATCATTATTACACGTGAATTTTTTTTAATTAAATGATCAGCCCAGGGTCTCCTAGAGTTAGATCAGAGCTAGATCGTGCAGACAAAGATGAGATCCAGGGAAGTGAAAGAAACATAGATGCCGAATAGTGATTATTATAAACCACTAAATGTCAGATCACAAGACACAATAATTTCAAGCTCTGCTCAAAACAGAGTTCTCCTCACCCCGCCCCCTCGGTGGAAGCTTTTAAATTTCTTCATGCCTTGATCAACTCCTCAGGCACTATGTTAAGCCTGAACCTAGGGGTGAAGACTGTCAACAGATGCAGCTCTGCAAAGCAGGTCAGACAGAAGCAGTGGCAATGAAGCAGAATTGCCAGTGTGCTTTCTCAATGGACTGTGTTTAATGACATTTGTTCTATTTGTCTCAAATATAACATCCAACATGAAAGTGGATATTTCTACCTTATTTACTTTCATGTACAAATCCGATACTTGTGCAATACAAAGAGGCTTTATCTGCTGAGTATGCTTTATACTAATTTCCATTCCAACTTTTAACTGAAAAAATAAAAAAGCAGCAATCACCTCGAAAGTGACAAGACCACAAAAACTGGAGCTCAGAATAGCCATTGTTCATTTATTTTTCCATAGGTAGAATATAGATTGGGTTATGAAACAAACATTATTGGGAATTTTCTAGGCAGAATTGTGCATCTCTCCTCATCCTCATAAATGATGTATGCAGATTTTACTTCCACATAATTCCCAGTATGCACCTGATCTACGAGCTGACACTTCTTTGTGAATATTTAAGCTAATGTCTGTTCTAGTCTCCTGTGCAGAATCAGACAAAACTTTTCCCACTCAACTTTAGTCAAGTCTTATGTATTTGCTTATGAACATTGCGTGGAAGAAAAATGGGTCACCTATTTGAAAGATTATTTTGTATCTGTATAAATGAGGGTCCCTAAAAAGGCTTTTGGGGGATTTTATCCACAAAGAACACATTTCAAAGAAGCTTTACATTTACCCAGACTATAGCAAGCTGTCCCAGCTGGAAAATGAAAATACCACCTCACTAATTACATCCTTTCATTATTGGAATAAAGTTCTGTTTGATGTACTGGGACTGTTTCAGTAAATGATAAGTTCAAATGTCTTTCTCTGAAGATGAAGGGCAAATCGTACACTTCGTTGTCCTCAGAGGTGTGTCATCTAAAAAAGGGGTGTGATGACCTGCTAACTATGGGAAGGCTTTTGCAAGTATCATTTCATGTTCCAGAATCTTACCATTACTGAAACTTTTACCACAGCTGATCTGCTTGCAACAATTTGTCTTTGGCAACCTGAAAAATTGACCCATTAAAATGTTTGTGTATCGAGGGGAGGGGCAAGATGGCGGAAGAGTAGGATTCCCACAAGTCACCTGTCCCCACCAATTACCTAGATAACCTTCAAATCAACCTGAAAATCTACAAATTCGGCCTGAGATTTAAAGAGAGAACAGCTGGAATGCTACAGTGAGAAGAGTTCGGGCTTCTATCAAGGTCGGGGAAAAAGAAATAAAGAAACAAAAGGCCTCCAAGGGGGAGGGGTCCCTCGAGGATCTGGGCTAAGGTCGGGGCGAGTGTCCCCAGGACAGGAGAGCCCCGCCCCGGAGGAGCAGGAGCTGCACCAACCTTCCCGGGCGGAAAGGGGCTCGCAGGGAGTTGGAGCAGGACCCAGGAGGGCGGGGATGCCCTCGGGCTCCCTGGGACACTAACAGACACCTGCGCTCCGGGGAGAGTGCGCCGAGCTCCCTAAGGGCTGCAGCGCGCACGGCGGGACCCGGAGCAGCTCGGAGGGGTTCGGGCTCCGCGGAGGGGGCTGCGGGGCGGGAGCGCGAATCCAACAGCGCAGACCGGGAGAACTGGGCACCGGACACAGCCCAGAATCCGGGACAGGCAGAGGCCGGGAGGGCCCAGGACCACAAGGACGATCCTGCCCCAGCTGAGCAGATCAGCGGCCCCTCCCCGGAGCCTCCAGGCCCTGCAGACGGAGAGCTCCGGAGTTCCTGCGGGAGCTGAATCCAGGGCTCCAGAGCTGGCCGCTGCCACTGGGGTTGTTCCTCCTGCGGCCTTGCAGGGTAAACAACCCCCACTGAGCCCTGCACCAGGCAGGGGGCAGAACAGCTCCCCCAAGTGCTAACACCTGAAAATCAGCACAACAGGCCCCTCCCCCAGAAGACCAGCTAGACCGACAGGGGAAAAACAAATTAACCAAGCAGCACTGGAAAGTTCGAGGGGAAGTCAAAGGACTTACAGTATACAGAATCAGAAGATATCCCCCCATGGTTTTTTGTTTTGTTTTTTTGTTTTTTGTTTTTTTTTTCTGTTTGCTTCCCCCACCCTTTTTTTTCTATTTCTTTTTCTTTTTCTTCTCTTTTTTTTCTATTTTTTCTTCCATTTTTCTTTTTTCTTTTTCTCTTTTCTTTCCTTCTTTCTCTCCTCTATTTTTCTCCTTTTCCCAATACAACTTGTTTTTGGCCACTCTGCACTGCACAAAATGACTAGAAGGAAAACCTCACCTCAAAACAAAGAATCAGAAACAGTCCTCTCTCCCACAGAGTTACAAAATCTGGATTACAATTCAATGTCAGAAAGCCAATTCAGAAGCACTAGTATACAGCTACTGGTGGCTCTAGAAAAAAGCATAAAGGACTCAAGAGACTTCATGACTGCAGAATTTAGATCCAATCAGGCTGAAATTAAAAATCAATTGATTGAGATGCAATCCAAACTAGAAGTCCTAATGACGAGGTTTAACGAGGTGGAAGAACGAGTGAGTGACATAGAAGACAAGTTGATAACAAAGAGGGAAACTGAGGAAAAAAATAGACAATTAAAAGACCATGAAGATAGATTAAGGGAAATAAACGACGGCCTGAGGAAGAAAAACCTACCTTTAATTGGGGTTCCCGAGGGCGCAGAAAGGGACAGAGGGCCAGAATACGTATTTGAA
Source organism: Canis lupus baileyi (assembly GCF_048164855.1). Taxonomy (NCBI): domain Eukaryota; kingdom Metazoa; phylum Chordata; class Mammalia; order Carnivora; family Canidae; genus Canis; species Canis lupus. Next base: position 34,549,218 of record NC_132876.1, read on the forward strand.
CAAATCATAGCTGAAAACTTTCCTAATCTGGGAAGGGAAACAGACATTCAGATCCACGAAATAGAGAGATCCCCCCCCCCAAAATCAATAAAAACTGTTCAACACCTTGACATTTAAAAGTTAAGCTTGCAAATTCCAAAGATAAAGAGAAGATCCTTAAAGCAGCAAGAGACAAGAAATCCCTGAATTTTATGGGGAGGAGTATTAGGGTAACAGCAGACCTCTCCACAGAGACCTGGCAGGCCAGAAAGGGCTGGAAGGATATATTCAGGGTCCTAAATGAGTAGAACATGCAACCAAGAATACTTTATCCAGCAAGGCTCTCATTCACTATGGAAGGAGAGAGAAAGAGCTTCCAAGACAGGCAGCAACTGAAAGAATATGACCTCTAAACCAGCTCTGCAAGAAATTTTAAGGGGAACTCTTAAAATAACCCTTTAAGAAGAAGTCCAGTGGAACAATCCACAAAAACAGGGACTGAATAGATACCATGATGACACTAAACTCATATCTTTCAATAGTAACTCTGAACGTGACGGTGTTAATGACCCCATCAAAAGGCGCAGGGTTTCAGACTGGATAAAAAAGCAGGACCCATCTACTTGCTGTCTACAAGAGACTCATTTGAGACAGAAGGACACCTACAGCCTGAAAATAAAAGGTTGGAGAACCATGTACCATTAAAATGGTCCTCAAAAGAAAGCAGGGGTAGCCATCCTTATATCAGATAAACTAAAATTTACCCCGAAGACTGTACTGAGAGATGAAGAGGGACACTATATCATACTTAAAGGATCTATTCAACAAGAGGACTTAACAATCCTCAATATATATGCCCCGAATGTGGGAGCTGCCAAATATATCAATCAATTAATAACCAAAGTGAAGAAATACTTAGATAATAATACACTTATACTTGGTGACTTCAATCTAGCTCTTTCTACTCTCGATAGGTCTTCTAAGCACAACATCTCCAAAGAAACGAGAGCTTTAAATGATACACTGGACCAGATGGAGTTCACAGATATCTACAGAACTTTACATCCAAACTCAACTGAATACACATTCTTCTCATGTGCACATGGAACTTTCTCCAGAATAGACCACATACTGGGTCACAAATCGGGTCTGAACCGATACCAAAAGATTGGGATCGTCCCCTGCATATTCTCAGACCATAATGCCTTGAAATTAGAACTAAATCACAACAAGAAGTTTGGAAGGACCTCAAACACGTGGAGGTTAAGGACCATCCTGCTAAAAGATGAAAGGGTCAACCAGGAAATTAAGGAAGAATTAAAAAGATTCATGGAAACTAATGAGAATGAAGATACAACCATCCAAAATCTTTGGGATGCAGCAAAAGCAGTCCTAAGGGGGAAATAAATCACAATACAAGCATCCATTAAAAAAAAGGAAAGAACTCAAATTCAAAAGCTCACCTTACACGTAAAGGAGCTAGAGAAAAAACAGCAAATAGATCCTACACCCAGCAGAAGAAGAGAGTTAATAAAGCTTCGAGCAAAACTCAATGAAATCAAGACCAGAAGAACTGTGGAACAGATCAACAGAACCAGGAGTTGGTTCTTTGAGAGAATTAATAAGATAGATAAACCATTAGCCAGCCTTATTAAAAAGAAGAGAGAGAAGACTCAAATTAATGAAATCATGAATGAGAAAGGAGAGATCACTACCAACACCAAGGAAATACAAACGATTTTAAAAACATATTATGAACAGCTATACGCCAATAAATTAGGCAATCTAGAAGAAATGGACGCATTCCTGGAAAGCCACAAACTACCAAAACTGGAACAGGAAGAAATAGAAAACCTGAACAGGCCAATAACCAGGGAGGAAATTGAAGCAGTCATCAAAAACCTCCCAAGACACAAAAGTCCAGGGCCAGATGGCTTCCCAGGGGAATTCTATCAAACGTTTAAAGAATAATCCATACCCATTCTCCTAAAGCTGTTTGGAAAGATAGAAAGAGATGGAGTACTTCCAAATTCGTTCTATGAGGCCAGCATCCCCTTAATTCCAAAACCAGATAAAGACCCCACCAAAAAGGAGAATTATAGACCAATATCCCTGATGAACATGGATGCAAAAATTCTCAACAAGATACTAGCCAATAGGATCCAACAGTACATTAAGAAAATTATTCACCATGACCAAGTAGGATTTATCTCCGGGACACAAGGCTGGTTCAGCACTCGTAAAACAATCAATGTGATTCATCATATCAGCAAGAGAAAAACCAAGAACCATATGATCCTCTCATTAGATGCAGAGAAAGCATTTGACAAAATACAGCATCCATTCCTGATCAAAACTCTTCAGAGTGTAAGGATAGAGGGAACATTCCTCAACATCTTAAAAGCCATCTACGAAAAGCCCACAGCAAATATCATTCTCAATGGGGAAGCACTGGGAGCCTTTCCCCTAAGATCAGGAACAAGACAGGGATGTCCACTCTCACCACTGCTATTCAACATAGTACTGGAAGTCCTAGCCTCTGCAATACAGAGGCTGTCCTAGCCTACAACAAAAAGACATTAAAGGCATTCAAATTGGCAAAGAGGAAGTCAAACTCTCCCTCTTCGCCGATGACATGATACTCTACATAGAAAACCCAAAAGCCTCCACCCCAAGATTGCTAGAACTCATACAGCAATTCGGCAGTGTGGCAGGATACAAAATCAATGCCCAGAAGTCAGTGGCATTTCTATACACTAACAATGAGACTGAAGAAAGAGAAATTAAGGAGTAAATCCCATTTACAATTGCACCCAAAAGCATAAGATACCTAGGAATAAACCTAACCAAAGAGGTAAAGGATCTATACCCTAAAAACTGTAGAACACTTTTGAAAGAAATTGAGGAAGACACAAAGAGATGGAAAAATATTCCATGCTCATGGATTGGCAGAATTAATATTGTGAAAATGTCAATGTTACAGAGGGCAATTTACACGTTTAATGCAATCCCTATCAAAATACCATGGACTTTCTTCAGAGAGTTAGAACAAATTATTTTAAGATTTGTGTGGAATCAGAAAAGACCCCGAATAGCCAGGGGAATTTTAAAAAAGAAAACCATATCTGGGAGCATCACAATGCCAGATTTCAGGTTGTACTACAAAGCTGTGGTCATCAAGACAGTGTGGTACTGGCACAAAAACAGACACATAGATCAATGGAACAGAATAGAAAACCCAGAAGTGGACCCTGAACTTTATGGTCAACTAATATTTGATAAAGGAGGAAAGACTATCCATTGGAAGAAAGACCGTCTCTTCAATAAATGATTCTGGGAAAATTGGACATCCACATGCAGAAGAATGAAACTAGACCACTCTCTTTCACCATACACAAAGATAAACTCAAAATGGATGAAAGATCTAAATGTGTGACAAGATTTCATCCAAATCCTAGAGGAGAACACAGACAACACCCTTTTTGAACTCAGCCACAGTAACTTCTTGCAAGATACATCCACGAAGGCAAAAGAAAGAAAAGCAAAAATGAACTATTGGGACTTCATCAAGATAAGACGCTTTTGCACAGCAAAGGATACAGTCAATAAAACTAAAAGACAACCTACAGAATGGGAGAAGATATTTGCAAATGACGTATCAGATAAAGGGCTAGTTTCCAAGATCTATAAAGAACTTATTCAACTCAACACCAAAGAAACAAACAATCCAGTCATGAAATGGGCAAAAGACATGAACAGAAATCTCACAGAGGAAGACATAGACATGGCCAACATGCACATGAGAAAATGCTCTGCATCACTTGCCATCAGGGAAATACAAATCAAAACCACAATGAGATACCACCTCACACCAGTGAGAATGGGGAAAATTAACAAGGCAGGAAACAACAAATGTTTGAGTGGATGTGGAGAAAAGGGAACCCCTTTACACTCTTGGTGGGAATGTGAACTGGTGCAGCCACTCTGGAAAACTGTGTGGAGGTTCCTCAAAGAGTTAAAAATAGATCTGCCCTACGACCCAGCAATTGCACTGTTGGGGATTTACCCCAAAGATACAGATGCAATGAAACACCGGGACACCTGCACCCCAATATTTCTAGCAGCAATGTCCACAATAGGCAAACTGTGGAAGGAGCCTCGATGTCCATCGAAAGATGAATGGATAAAGAAGATGTGGTTTATGTATACAATGGAATATTACTCAGCCATTAGAAACGACGAATACCCACCATTTGCTTCAACGTGGATGGAACTGGAGGGTATTACGCTGAGTGAAGTAAGTCAATTGGAGAAGGACAAACATTATATGTTCTCATTCATTTGGGGAATATAAATAATAATGAAAGGGAATATAAGGGAAGGGAGAAGAAGTGTGTGGCAAATATCAGAAAGAGAGTCAGAACATAAAGACTCCTAACTCTGGGAAACGAACTAGGGGTGGTGGAAGGGGAGGAGGGCAGAGGGTGGGGATGAATGGGTAACGGGCACTGAGGGGGGCACTTGTCGGGATGTGCACTGGGTGTTATTCTGTATGTTGGCAAATTGAACACCAATAAAAAATAAATTTTTTGTAAAATAAAATAAAATAAAATGTTTGTGTATCTCAAACAATATTTTCAACTTTCATCCAAATTTTTACTGACTTTATATGCAACCACATTTATATGGGCTCCTGTCATATCCCAGTGCATTCTGGCCACCTGTTAAATTGGTTACCTTTCCCCCATATCAATCTTATGCACCTGACCCAATTTTTACCTCCATAATCCTTTCTTGACAACTGAGATCACTGCATGTAAATTATCTACATTGAGTTAATGGTTGTTTTCTTTTATTATTGGAGTTCGATTTGCCACATATAGCATAACACCCAGTGCTCATCCCACCAAGTGCCCCCCTCAGTGCCCGTCACCCAGTCACCCCATACCCCTGCCTACCTCCCTTTCCACTACCCCTTGTTCGTTTCCCAGAGTTAGGAGTCTCTCATGCTCTGCCACCCTCTCTGATATTTCCCACTCTTTTTCTCTCCTTTCCCCTTTATTGCCTTTCACTATTTTTTATATTCCCCATATGGGTGAAACCATATAATGCTTGTCCTTCTCTGATTGACTTACTTCACTCAGCATAATACCCTCCAGTTCCATCCACATTGAAGCAAATGGTAGACATTTGTCGTTTCTAATGGCTGAGTAATATTCCATTGTATATATAGACCACAGCTTCCTTATCCATTCATCTTGCCATGGACACCGAGGCTCCTTCCACAGTTTGGCTATTGTGGACATTGCTGCTATAAACATTGGGGTGCAGCTGTTCCAGTGTTTCACTGTATCTGTATCTTTGGGGTAAATCCCCAGTAGTGCATTTGCAGGTCGTAGGGTAGCTCTATTTTTAACTCTTTGAGGAACCTCCACACAGTTTTCCAGAGTGGCTGCACCAGGTCACATTCCCACCAACAGTGCAAGAGAGATCCCCTTTCTCCACATCCACTCCAACATTTGTGGTTTCCTGTCTTGTTAATTTTCACCATTCTCACTGGTATGAGGTGGTATCTCATTGTGGGTTTGATTTGTATTTCCCTGATGGCAAGTGATGCAGAGCATTTTCTCATGTGCTTGTTGGCCATGTCTATGTCTTCCTCTGTGAGATTTCTCTTTAGGTCTTTTGCCCATTTCATGATTAGATTGTTTCTTGGGTGTTGAGTTTAATAAGTTATTTATAGATCTTGGATACTAGCCCTTTATCTGATATGTCATTTGCAAATATCTTCTCCCATTTTGTAGGTTGTCTTTTAGTTTTGTTGACTGTTTCTTTTGCTGTGCAGAAGCTTTTGATCTTAAGTCCCAATAATTTATTTTTGCTTCTGTTTCCCTTGCCTTCATAGATGTATCTTGCAAGAAGTTGCTGTGGCCAAGTTCAAAAAGGGTGTTGCCTGTGTTCTCCTCTAGGATTTGGATGGATTCTTGTCTCACATTTAGATCTTTCATCCATTTTGAGTTTATCTTTGTATATGGTGTAAGAAAGTGGTCTAGTTTCATTCTTCTGCATGTGGATGTCCAATTTTCCCAGCACCATTTATTGAAGAGACTGTCCTTTTTCCAGTGGATAGTCTTTCCTGCTTTGCCGAATATTAGTTGACCATAGAGTAGAGGGCCCATTTCTGGGTTCTCTATTCTGTTCCATTGATCTATGTGTCTATTTTTGTGCCAGTATCACACTGTCTTGATGATCACAGCCTTGTAGTACATCTTGAAATCTGGCATTGTGATGCTCCCAACTCTGTTTTTCTTTTTCAATAGTCCCCTGGCTATTTGGGTCTTTTCTGATTCCACACAAATTTTAAAATGATTTGTTCCAACTCTCTGAAGAAAGTCCATGGTATTTTGGTAGGGATTGCATTGAATGTGTAAATTGCCCTGGGTAGCATAGACATTTTCACAATATTAATTCTTGCAATCCATGAGCATGAAATATTTTTCCATCTTTTTGTGTCTTCCTCAATTTCTTTCAGAAGTGTTCTGTAGTTTTTAGGGTATCATCCTTTATCTCGTTGGTTAGATTTATTCCTAGGTTTCTTATGCTTTTGGGTGCAATTGTAAATGGGATTGACTCCTTAATTTCTCTTTCTTCAATCTCGTTGTTAGTGTATAGAAATGCCACTGATTTGTGAGCATTGATTTTGCATCCTGCCACACTGCCGAAATGCTGTTCTAGCAATCTTGGGGTGGAGTCTTTTGGGTTTTCTATATACAGTATCATGTCATCTGCAAAGAGGAAGAGTTTGAATTGTTTATCTTAATTGTCCCTCACTTCAGTGAGTGTGGAGAGTGCAGCCAGCATGCAGAGAGAAGAAAGCAGGAGCATTCATAAATCATAAAGGATGAAAGGGGCCTTAGAAATCATCAGGCCCAGACTCTCATTTTACATGTATGGACACTAAACTTCATAAAAAAGAAATTACTTACTAAAGTCACACCTATATAGTCCCGAGAAACATGGGCATGAGAACTAAGATTTCTTAGTGTATTTCTGTTTATGAGTCTCCTAAATATAACTGCTTCCTATGATTTACCTAACTTGGGGCATCTCTCCACCTTACAGTTTCCTAGACACTTCTCCTCACTCATCTAACTTGGTTTTTCCACCCTCCCTATTTTCTTCTTTTATATTCCCATAATACTCTGTGCATACTTTTATTGTGGCATTCATCGTATCGTTCTACACGATTTCACATTTCTCCCACTGGACTGTGTATTTCTTGAGAGCAATAACTGGCTCTAATTCATCTCTGAATCTTTATGTACAGAGGTACACCCAGCCAAGATAGGTCCACATCAATGCACACAGCATATGGAATAAAGTTGCATTTTAAATTTCAGTCTCAATATTCAAATTGAAACTATGTAAGATACCGTTTTCACCTCCTGGGTTTGAGAAAAATTTCCAAGTTTAACAGTGTGCTTTTCATTGGTGAGGCCATGGGGAAAGAAACATCTAAATCATTGCTGCTAAGAATGCAAAATACTATCATCTCAATGGAGGGAAATTGGGGAATATAGAGGAAAACTATCACATATATTTAGCTTTTGATCCAGCAATCTCAGTTGTAGGAATTGATCCCTGATACCCTGGGAAAAATATGAAAAAAAATGTGTACACAGTACTATTTCCTGTAGCACTATTTGTAACAGTAAAAGACAGGAAAATCATCCAAATATTCCAATAGAAGACTGAATGAAAGATAGACTATGGTACATCTACAAAATGGATGCACTATGGACTATACACTGTGCAGTTTTAAACAGGGATGAAAAATATCTGTACTTCCTTTTACCAAGTAATCATCAAGATACATTGTTAAATAAAAAGTAGCAAGGTAGGGAAAAGGCTGCATATTATTTTATTATTTACCTAAAATGTATTTGCTTTATTAAAAATGGAAGGATAATGTATAAAATAACAAAATAATGGTTACCAATAGGAGAAGGGAGGGAATGGGGAGAAATGAATGGTGATAGATGGTAGGCTTCCTGTTTAATAGATATACTTAATAGAATGTACCTTGTTTTTGAATATACCTTATTTGTAGCTTTGACTCCTAAAGTATGTAAATATTTTATGTGATTATTAAACAAAATCCCATTTATGAAAGCAATCTCTAAAAAGAGAAAGCAATTGATACAAATCAACCTCACCATGTATGCAATTGATGACCTAACCACAAAAAGAGTAACAATTCCAAATGACTTTAAATCATACTAATTCAGTGGCATTGAGTTACTGGGATAGGTCCTACAGATACAAATGACTACAAAAAATGTATTTACAGTTTTTCCCCCAGTAATCATATCATTATTAATAGCTTTACATTGTTATTCTGAGGTTGAAGCAAATGAGTAATTTTATTGGAGTCATTGAAAAGTATGATTTTCAATGTGGTTAAAAAAGATACATAAGTGAAATTAATAAGGTTTAAGTAAGCAATAGAAAGTATCACTCTAAACTTGTAATATACTTTGCCCTAAAAATAATAATAAACAACACACGTTCTCTAGCTCTAAATGCTAAAAGGCACTAGAAACAATGACCATCCCAGTACTGGTAAACATCCCGAGTGCCTAAATCATTGTTTTAAATACAACTTCCTACTTAAAAGGAACCACAAAGAACTCTTTGGAGAATTGGCTGATTTCAGCATTGGTGTACAAAACGTACAAAATGAACCTGGAACATGTTTCAATATCATAGATCAAGAAAACCATCAAAAACTTCTGCAGTCTTGTCAAAAGGACTCAAGAATAAGTTTGGATTCACTCCGAATTGCTTAAGATGGGTTCATGTGAGGTATCAATAATGATACAAGCTACATTAAATTTAAATACTTAAAATATATTGATATCCATAACTTAATAATGATACTAAAAGAATTCTGACTCAGTTTTAGAAGATGCCAAGAAAGAAATCCATTATTCTGAAAACTGGTAAATGAGGAGAAATAATCATTTCTCTTGCTTTTACTATATGACCTGTATGCCTTATGATAACTAAATAATAGAGAGTTTAAGGGGAGTTTGTCTTTGGGAAAGTATCTTAGCTAATAAATGAAGAAAGTATGACTGAATGAGAATATCACCATTTGGAAATCCCTATTGAATTATCTCTACCATCCATGATGCTGTCTTGCAAAAAAAAAATTAATTTAATTTAGTAAAAATTTGAATATGTATCTGATCAAGACTGTACATCTAATGTTCAATTTATAGAAAATATGAGGGATGGAGAAATATATTCCTGATGCCATGGGGATACAGACAGCAAAACCAAACTGTGGAAACTTCCACAGACAAAAAAAAAAAATTTCCTCAAAAAAAATTATAGAGAAAAACTAGTTATCTGAGAATCTAGAGATTATATTTGGATTTCTATTTAAACAAACTATGAAAAGGTAACTTTTGAGGAATTGGTATTTGAGGATATTAAAGAATTATTCTCATTTATTTGTAGAAATGATTTTTAAAGGGCTCTTAACTTTTAGAAAAATATCCCCAAATAGTTTCAAATTAAATAATAGTATACCTGAAATTTGCCTTAAAATAATGCTAACTCTGTGACTGGCATATAGATGACACAAGGTCAGTCATGAATTGATAATTGTTGAAGTTAAATGAGATATATGAGAGTCTGAAAATTTCAATAAAACATTCACAAAATTTCATTCTGAAGCTTATAAATACATAAATAAAATTTGACTCAATATTTTATTGTCAAAACTTCCATTGTAATCATTTTAGTGTCTCCTGCCTGAAACTTATTAGAAAGAGGTAGATGGATCTATTCTACCTACCACAAAGTCTTTCAGACAAAAAAAAAAGTTTATTTTTCTTCCTCAGTCCACACTTAGGGAAAAGGTGGGAAGAAAATCCTTTGATGTCCTGTCTTTCCTAAATTCTATCAGGATAACCTATGTCAGCCAGTTTAAGAAGGGTTATAATGAAGCCCACAGGAACTATCCTACAGATAGACTAGCTCTAAGGGAAAACAGAAGTAAATTAAGTGATCTGATATATAAAACCCAGTAAAAAAGAGATGGGTAAAATTGGGCTTGATATAGGCTGGTGTAACTAGCCAAGGGGATAGACCTGCGGGTTTACCATAGCATAGTGCAACATCCTAAGTTCTAACAATGCTCAGAATTAGATAGGTAATATCATCTTAGTTCCATTTTTATCCAATAGGAGAAGAATGACAGCTAATATAAAGGGGGAAGGGCATCAGGACCTAGCCTCAAACAAAATGGTGCTATCAAGAGAGTCTAGGACCCTCTAGGGAATCTAGAACCCTCTCAATTAGTCTAGGAGCTCCAGAAGAGGCTTGGTGTACAAATTTGGGAATCAAGACAGAAGTCATGTGATACAGATTTGGACAAAGATAATATTATGGGGGAAGGTCTGTAGCTCAGGCACCCAGGAATATCATAGTTGTTCATAGCAGTATTATACGTCTGGATAATGAATAAGATCATGAAAGCACCTGGCTGACTGGTCATGTTTGGTTTAAAAAATGGGTGGGTCTAAGCTTACAAGCCAAAAGCTTTCAGTGCCTCTGGCTCAGCAGGAATGGAAGAGGCAGGGCATAATGTACTGTGCTTATTTTCATGCTGTTAGCCCTGCCTATAATTAGTGTTTTCCTGTTGAGGTGCCACTCATCTTTGAAGAATCAGGTCAAATATCATTTCTTCTAGGAAATGTCCTGATTGAGATGGAAAAGATGGCTCCTCCTTTAAACCCCAGAGTGTTCTGTCTGTAATTCTTGTATGACATTCATCTTACTTGGTCTTTTTCCTTACCCTTGTCTGCTCATCTTGACCCTGTGAGATTACAAACTCCTCAAGGGCAGCGCTCATGTCCCCCACCTTTTTATGTCCCTTACCACAAAATGAATACTTTAAAAGTATGTGTTTGATCAAAAGTTTAACTGTCTTCCATGTTGAAAGGCTGATTCACAACTGCAGGTTTAAAATGATGCTGGCTAGTAGTTCCCATTTCACACTTGTCCATTTTCCAATACAACCTTTAAATACAGGAGAAAAAAAGACAAGAAAAAAGTAACAACTGCAGAAGAAAAAGAAATGACTGACAAGCAAGGAATTGCCAGAACCTGCAACAGTTTTTCTCTAATTATAGGACATAGAGAATGAAATTGGCAATCACAATTGGAAGTTGGCATATGCTGTGCAAATAGAAATGAAGAACACCTGTTGTACTATAGTGCTGAAGAGAGGTGTCAGCCTCCCACACTGTCTGGACCCAGGGTCCTTATCCTTCAGAAAAACAGTTAGCCCAACTAATACAATACAGGTATCTTTTTTTAAGGTGACCAAGGTGCTATTATACTCTTGTATCAGTGTTTACCTTTGTAATTCATTCAGAGCCTGTAACTGAAGAAAACAGTGTGGCAAAGTGTGAAGTGAAATAAGAAGTGGCAGTAATATACTGCATTCTGCACAGAATAGAACCAGGTTCATTAGCTTTGTTTGATTTTGAAAAGATGTTCCCTCTTGGTACATCCAGCCTCATACACACATATGTAGGAGAATGAAGTATATGCTGGATCACATCCCCCACTAAACCAGATGCCCTTGTGTGGAACATAACCTGTACAACCGTACTTGGTAGCTGCAAAGAATCCCAGCAAGTCAAATGCTATAGCTGGAGGAAGCGATAGAAATGTAACTGGCACTGGTGGACTCTGGTACTTAGAGTTTTTCATATTCTTCTTTAGTTCCATGTCAGAAATGGGGATGGCGACAAAACTAAAACATGAATGTGATTGATCCCAGATGAAAATCAGCTTAGATAAGTGGTTCTCAATTCAGGGGCAACTTTGGGGCCCAAGAGGACATTGGTCAATGACTGAAGACATCTTTGGTGGTTACACTAAGGGAGGACATCCATCTTTGATGGTCACACTGGCATCTTATGGGTAGAGGCCAGGGATACTGCTAAAATCCTGTAATATACAGGATAGCTCCCCTCGAAAACCTAACAAAATACGGAGCCCAAAGTGTCAATAGTACCGAAGTTGAGAAACCCTGGATTAGATGAATGCCTGCTAGTGCCGTAAACAGGGCTAGGAAATAGAAATATCAGTCTAACTGGAGAATAAGATTCTATGTATGTATAAGTTGGAGAAGATCAGGGGAAAAGGGTTGCCTACATGTATCTCCAATATTGGGATAGAGAACAGCCCTCCTTGTTCTAAGAGAAAGAAAGAGGATAGGGACATCTGGGTGGCTCAGCGGTTGAGTGCCTGCCTTCAGCCCAGGGCATGATCCTGGAGTCCCGGGATCAAGTCCCATGTCGGGCTCCCTGTATGGAGTCTGCCTTTCTCTCTGCCTCTCTTTCTGCCTGTGTCTCTGCCTCTCTGTGTGTGTCTCTCGTGAATAAATAAATAAAATATTTAAAAAGAAAAAAAGAAAGATTAATATGGGGCCTAGGAAAGGATATTGCAGAACAAAGAAAAAGTGAGGTTTTTGAAGATTTAGGAAAGGAGCAGATTCTGAAAATTATTTGTTCTAGAAAAAAGAAAAAAAATTAAACTTCTTAGCATTCTATATAGAGTTCAACAAGACATGGTCTTTGTGAAATAAGAACAGAGAAGAATGAGTAAGGATAAGAGAATGCTACGCAAAGACATCTAGATGAGCTAAAAAAAAGGAGCTGTGTAGGAAAAGGATTCTGAAGAAACTAAACTAGTGAACCATGAATGAAATACACTCTACCAGTACAAAACAGAACTGAAAGTAAGGGGGTAAAAATCAATGAAATGGAGGGCAAATTAATAAACAATACCAGCTAGGAAGAGACAGACAAAAACAATGAGAAAAATAAAAAAAGATTCTATCACAGATAAGTGGCATTACTAAGCAAAAGACTAGAATAAATTCAACAGATATAATAACAAAAGCTATTATAATTGGAAACTTCTTTGAGCTGAATATCAGAGTACAAGATTCTCAGCAAAAATACATTTTTGGGGAAAAAAAGACCTATAGCTATACACATTTCAGAAATATTTGATTTAAATTAATTAATTTTAAAAAGCCTACAATATTTGAAGCATGCATGGGTAGAGGCAAGGTTTTCTACCTAGAAATAAAAATCAAACATTTCAGACTTCACAAGTTTTACTTGATGTACTCAGAAAACATTGTTTATAATTGTATGATATATACAGAATTCTATGGAAGAAACATTCTGTCCCAAGAATTTTATACCTAAATGAGTTATAATTTATTCTTATCAAATATGAAAGAGCCTGAAAAATACACCAACCAAAAGCCCTTCTATATATATATATAGACTGCCTGTTCCAGCCCACCCAGCACTGAGGCTAAATGAGTAAGTTAAGCAAAAGCTATTCCTACCTTAAGAGGACTGCCATTGCTAACTGAATTGAATGAAATACAGAGCTCCCAAAAGAAATTGGGAAATTTCTTTCAAATTATAAAATTTGAATGCAAATAACAAAAAGTTGTATTATAAGAGATCTATGATGAGAAAAACATAATTGCATACCACAAAACTAGATCTCAAACCCTAATGGGGGTTGGGGAGTTGAGCAATTAATAAATGATTGAGTACATGAATAAATAAATATATAAGTAAACAAAAGAAGTTATTGTCAATACTATTAATACTATGAAGGAAGTAAAGAGGATGATATGATGGAGAATAACTAGGTGATCTACGTCCAGAGAACAACTTCCTTAGGATGTTTCATTGAAGCTGAGACCTGAAGGAAGAGATTATGACCAGTTGGGGAATGAGAGGGGCAGAGTGTACTATGGGTAAGGGTCACCTAAAGGACAGATGTCTTGTGGAGAGAAGTATGGCACACTGGAAGAACCCACCTACAGCCTTACTAGCTTCTTTCAGTGAGCCAGGGAAAGTATGGTGTGTCAGGATGTTAGCCAGATTGGCAGGAACAACCACATTGTGGAGGTTCTTATTGGCTATAGCAATAGTTTATGGGTTTATTTCAAAAACAAGAAGTTTTAAATTGAGAAGGAATACAATCTGATTTACTTTTCAAAAGGAAAGGATAACTGTTCTGTGGAAATATACTGATGTTCTTTTAAATGACACAAAGACAAATATTTTGCAATTTACATACATTGTTTCAAAGCACAGAAAAGTACAAAGAGCTTCCCAGATCATTTTTTCAAGAAAACATAACCTTTATACTGAAATCTGACAAAAATATCTCAAAGAATAGCAATCAAGAGATAAATCTCACTCATAACATAGATGAGTCCTAATTAAAATAATGATAAAACAAATTTATTGGTATATTAAAAACAAAATGTACCATGACAATCCCAGGGAAATGTAGATCGCAAAGATTTCTCAACATTTGTAAATCTATTAATATAATCCATCAAGTTAAAAAGCCAAGGGAGAAAAACCAGATAAATATCAACAAAGATGGATAAAATTAAAGTCCTACTACTGATTTTGAAATTTCTTTTTTTTTTTTAATTTTTATTTATTTACTTATGATAGTCACAGAGAGAGAGAGAGGCAGAGACACAGGCAGAGGGAGAAGCAGGCTCCATGCACCGGGAGCCCGACGTGGGATTCAATCCTGGGTCTCCAGGATCGCGCCCTGGGCCAAAGGCAGGCACTAAACCGCTGCGCCACCCAGGGATCCCTGATTTTGAAATTTCTAAATAAGCTAGGTATATAAGCATATTTCCTTAAGATGATGTAATTTATCTTTTGTAAACATCCCCATAAAGGATTATCCCAATGTTTTCAATATTTTTCCCCAAGTAGCCGAAAAATGTAGTAACATCATTAAGAACCACATTGGGATGCCTGGGTGGCTCAGTGGTTGAATGTCTGCCTTCAGCTCAGGTTGTGATCCTGGGGTCCTAGGATTGAATCCTACATCAAGCTCCTTGCAGGGAGCCTGCTTCTCCCTCTTCCTATGTCTCTGCCTCTGTCTCTGTCTCTCATGAATAAATAAATAAAATCTTTAAAAAATAATAAAATAAAATAAGAACCACATTTACAGAGGATTTGCCATATGTAAAACAGTGGTGTTAGTTGTTCGAGGTGGCTTATCCCTTTTGATTTTTTTAAATGATTTTCATGGCAATCTTTTTTTTTTAAGATTTATTTATTTATTTATCATAGACAGAGAGAGAGAGAGGCAGAGACACAGGAGGAGGGAGAAGCAGGCTCCATGCTGGGAGCCCGATGTGGGACTCGATCCCGGGACTCCAGGATCGCGCCCTGGGCCAAAGGCAGGCGCCAAACCGCTGAGCCACCCAGGGATCCCCTTTCATGGCAATCTTAACCATAAGTACTATTTTATCTCTATTTTACAATTAAAGAAATTGAGATCATAAAAAGAAATGGCATACAGAAAAAAGGATGCAATACTATCTTTCCTTGTGAATGATAGGACTGTATGCCTAGAAATACAAGAAAATAAATTTCAAGTGTAATAGAGTTCAACTAAATTGCCCAGATTTTTTTAGTCAGAAATTTTTTAAAAGTATGTAATTGCATAGATAACAGCAGACGATTACATTGAAACTTACAGTTTCCATATCCAATATTGTGAATTTGTTCATTCTCCCCAAATTAATGTATATCAATTCCAGTCAAATACTAAATTCATTTATGGGAATTGACAAATGGAGACCAATATTCCTAATGATGAATAAATAAAAGGGCTTAATGGAAAATTTGGAGAATGAATAGTAAAGAAAGACTTGTTCTATAAGGTAAAAACACACATCCCAAATCTAAGAAATTAAAATTGTGACACTATTGTAAGTAGAATATCTGATAAATAGAACAGAATAGAATGCCTTAACACTTTAATAGAAAATAATATAAAGTAAATATGTTATTTCAAATAAGAATAAAATGGATTATTTGATAAATTTCCTAATACAAGTGATTATTTGGAAAACAGTATTATGTTAGAACCCAAACCATTGGGGCGCATGGGTGGCTCAGTCAGTTAAGCATCTGCCTTCAGCTCAGGTCATGATCCCAGGCCCTGGGGATGGAGCCCCACATCAAGCCTCACATCTGGCTCCCTGTTCAATGGGCAGCCTGCTTCTCCCTCTCCACCACTTGTGCTCTCTTGTAAGCACATGCTCGCTCACTCTCTCTCAAATAAATAAATACAATCTTTTAAAAAAAAACCAATATCATTTCACAACACCAAACTGTACAATATGTAAACTACAAAATAAAATATAAAACAACAAATATGTAAGAAAACCAGAAGGAAGCAAATGATTATTTCTCAAAACTTGATTTTTATAATTGAAAACTATTATGATTTTGGAAATAAAAGTACTAAAAACTAAGTTAGGGAAATAAATATTAAGTCTCTAAGTCTCAAAATCCTCATATGCAAAATGATAGAATAAGAAAGAGAAATAGTTTGTCTTCAATACCCTTGAGTCTGTACAGATGACGGATCATAAAATATCCACTGGGAAAACAGTGAGTTCTGATCTTTGAATGGGGGCTGCCTCCTTTTTCAGGATATGCTTCTATTTGCCATACCAAAAAAAGGCAGGATCTAGCAGGTTCCCATAGGGATTTACTGGTAGAAAAAGTGGGTCACAATGCCCTTTCAGGACGGCTAAAGTGCAGTTCAGTCATAAACATTTTGTAAAGATTCATTTTTCTACTTGATTTATATAGGTGATCCCAGCTAAGTCCATATTTCCGTGCTGCTGAGGAAAATGAAATTTGTTAGATGTGTCTGTCACTTGTAATTACACTAAATACAATTTGACTAATCTTTTCTCTTGGAAATATAATGTCTTAGGAAAAGGTTTCTAATTATGTTGACCCTGCACATCCTTTGTAAAATAATAATAATAATAATAATAATAATAATAATAGTAATTAGTACTTTGATGGAAAGAATTGCTCTCACAAGAGAAAAACAAATCCAGAAATATAAACCTCTTACTATGGCCTCTAAACAATTTATATACCATTGTTTTAATGAAGAAGAAAAAATTAAATACTTCACTTATATGGAGTTCAGATTTTGTGTTATCAAGAATTTTTTGAACAAATGTCTACTAAATGAGTGGATATATGTAGAGGCCGAGAAAAATTAAGGCCATTCCACCTCAAGTTTAGCATTAGCACAAGTACAGCCGTCTTAGGCCCCTGGGAATAAGAGCTGAACTTTACAGGAAAAACTGCAGAATGTCCTCGGCAGGGAATCCCATATCAGAAAGACAACAGAGCCCACACCTGTGGTAGAAAGTCCCATATTAGAATGAGAACAGAGCTCAATGCCCTTGAAAGCCCCAGATCAGAATGTAAATAGAACTTGAGAAATTCCTCCACCCCTTCTGAAAATCCCGTAGACCAGCCTATAAAAAA
Source organism: Canis lupus baileyi (assembly GCF_048164855.1). Classification (NCBI taxonomy): domain Eukaryota; kingdom Metazoa; phylum Chordata; class Mammalia; order Carnivora; family Canidae; genus Canis; species Canis lupus. Next base: position 34,566,653 of record NC_132876.1, read on the forward strand.
CCCAGCCGTAAGCCACTTCAGGGTCCAAGTCTTTGCTCCGCTGTGTCGGGTATACTTGGACCCAGGCTCGAGCTTGCAAATAAACCCTCGTGAGCTTGCATTGGTGTCGGCTCCTTGGTGGTTTCTCGGATTCACAATCTTGGGCACAACATGTACTACTCAAACTTTGGTTGTCTGGCATTACACCTTACAAGACTATGAGCAGCGCATTGAAAGGGTGAGGGAAGGACACATTGAGAAAACTGTTGGAGACTAATTGCAATAAAAGAAATAGTAAATAGCAAAATTGTTAAAACATGCACACACACAAACACACACGCACACAGCCTAGAGACATCTGCTACAGGGACAGACAGCCCTACAAGTTTAATGGCCCCCGAGGTTGTTGAAACATTGTAAGTCTGAGCAGTAATTATAGCTTTTTTTCACTTCATCCTCATAACAATCATAGGAGATTGGCACCATTATTATCCCAACATTATAGATGAGAAAACAAAAAGATCAAGCAATTGTCAAAGGTCACACAGACCATAAGCAACAAAACTTGGATTGAGTTCCAGATGTCTCTGACTCTAAAAGCCCCTGGGGCTTATCCATTCTGCTGTGTGGTCTTCCCCAACAAGGTTCATGCACTGTGTGCTGGAGAGTCTGAATCTCCAGTTTTTCATAGCATTTGTCAATCGCTCACTCACTGAGCAATTAATGGGATTATCACTAACTACTCTAGGGATCATCCTGAAGGAGCTTGTACTATAGTGAGGGAGCACATAAGTCAAATAATTACCAGCAATGCAATAACATAGCTCTAGCATTTCTCTTGGTTGGTGGAGGGGATGATTCTCATTAAGAACTTGCGATTATTTGCAATGGAATCTAATTTCAATGCATATTTTATTTCACTTTTATTCATAGTTATCAAAAAAAATGCTGCCTCCCAAAAGCCCAACATTTCTACCAGACCTTAATGAATGATGGAAAATGGGGAGGGAATTCTAAACATAGAGAAGAGAATGCACAAATACATCAAAGTAACAGACAATAACAATGAATTCAGCAACTGGAGTCTTCTGGATAGCTACCAGTAGTTCTCAAACTTAAGACACCTGGAGCACCTTCCAGGAAAAAAAATCAGATTTCTGGTCCCCATTCTAATGATTCTGCTTCAGAATCTTTGGGATGGGGTGGAGTGGGGGGGAGTGGCAAGAATCTGAATTCCAAGCAAGCCGCACCCTCTCACCCAACTGAATCTGAAAAATTATAAGGGGAAGAAACCATGGTCTAGGGTTTTCTAAAGTCAGGAAGCAATGAAAGACCAGACTCTGGAAGTCTAATAGTCTTATTCATCTTTGATGTCATGCCTGAGGCTGAGGCGTCCCCTTGGGCTCCAGCTCTAGCAACTCTGTGTGGTTACTTACTACTCTAAGGACTGCAGGTCACAGACCACTGAGTCATTTTGCCTGTGGGCTGCAGGCATACATACAAACCAGTGGATTTTTTCCTTTGCTCAGGCTCTAGAATAGTATTCAGAATGAAGCTAAGGTAGCTGTCTAGTGGGGTTCTGTGTACCAAGGGAATGAGCACACCAACAGCTCTTCCTGGATGTTAATCCTTTGGCTTAAGCTATCCTTAACCCCCCCCTCACATACACTCACACAAGCTCCCCATCCCCATTATGCCCCTTCCTCACTTGGCAGACGTCAGGTCAGCAAGATTTTTCAGGTACTACAATTAGTCCATAAACCAAACAGGAACTAAGTATCTTTCAGGAATGATCTGCTGATATTTGGCCCCAGAGGGATGAAATAGGGCCAATGTTTGGCTTTTCTTGAAGTATTAAGCTATGGGCCTATATTTAAAACACCAATTTTAAACTTTCCCTCTGAGAAATTTCAAACAAGAAGGTGCAGTATAGAAAAACAATTACTACAGAACAACAAAATTTAGAGCCAATGGAGTACTCGGCCAGTATTTATTAAGCAATTGACCTATTCTTGGAGCTGTGCAAAATGTTATAGGAAAGGGAGATATTACTCCTGTTCCCAGGCAACTTAGATTCTAAATATGAGAGAGAAAATAAAGCACATGAAAGTGTGTCTTTAGGTTATGCACCCAATTCCAATTTGGACAGGGTTGGGGAGATTCCCCCACACCACCAAGCAATGCTCCAGAGACACCAGTTAGTGCCCTATGATTCACCTCAACTCTGACGCTGTCTCCTGGAGATAGCATTAGATCCCACAGATTAGGGGCTCAGTCTGATAAGACTGATTCCCCACCCACCCCACACACACTTCAGATGCCAAGCTGCAAGCCCAGCTTCTTTGTAACCTGTGCTCCTGACTGACCGACTATAGATCAGAGGTTCCTATAACCCCCTCTTTGGGTTCCATTAATTTGCCAGAGTTCCATTACTTTGCTCACAGAATGATAGAAATATTTTGCTTACCAGATTACTTGCTTATGATAATAGGATATAACTCAAGAACAGCCAGATGAAAGAAATGCATGGAAAGACATATGGGGAAGGGGGCAGAGCATCCATTCTCTCTGAGAGCTCCATTCTTCCCAAATCTCCATGTGTTCACCAACCTGGAAGCTCTCTGAAACTGGGCTTTTATGAAGACTTCATTATCAAGGATTGATTGATTAAATCATTGGCTATTGGTAATGGATCCAACCTCCAGCTCCTCTCCCTTCCCCCCAGGTCTTCGGAGGGTTGGGGCGGGTACTGAAAGTTACAATCCTCTAAATGCAAGATTGGCTTTCACAGCTACCAGGCCCCATACTTAGATGCTTTACAAAAGTCTCCTCATTAACATTACAAAAATACTTTTATCTTTCTCACTGTTTAGGAAATTCCAAGGGTTTTAGAAGCTCCATACTAAAATTGAAGACAAAGACTATATATATATATATTTTTTTCCTCTTTCAAGATTTTGCTTGACGGGATGAGCACTGGGTGTTATTCTGTATGTTGGCAAATTGAACACCAATAAAGAATAAATTTATTATTAAAAAAAAGATTTTGCTTAAATGCAAGTCCGTTAACATATAGAGTAGTATTGGTTAGTTTCAGGAGTAGAATTTAGTGATTTTCACTTGCATATCACACCCAGTGCTCATTACAACTAGTGCCCTCCTTAATGGCCATCCCCTGTCCCCCATCCAAATACATATTTCTTATTATGAATCACAAGATCAACACACACTAGCTATACCACATAACTACAGCAATATCATTCACATGTACCACATATACACAAGACAGACACCACGCATTACCAACACCACATACACACCAAACATAGCACTGAAACACATGCACTGCACACAACAGACTTCGTGCATACACAACACATACATATATGCACATAGCACACATATAGGTAAACAGACAACAAACACACAACTCATATAAAACATATACACACTCAATGCATACTGTGCCCACATAACACCAACATGCCATTTACACAAACACACCACAAACCACCACCACCAACAAAAATCACACGATCACAGTATGTCATATTGAACTGTAATGGTCAGTTTTCTCAGTGTCAGGACACTTCCTTCACTCTGATTAACTTTGTATGTATGAATGTGTGCATCACTATGTGACTATGTAGGTGAGGGGCTTTGGCTCTCTGCATATGGAGAGGCCAACTAGGTGGTAAGGAAAGATATCAGGAAGTCAGTGACAAATAGTTTCCCCTCAAGGGCATTATGTACATTAGGGATGTGAAGACAGGATAAAATACTTAGGAAACTATTCAAATCACAAACAACAACAAAAAATGAATCCATTTATAAGCAGCAACAGCTATACACAGCTATATACAATAAAAATTAAACCTCAATTAACTAAACAAATTACTTAATATTCAGGTGTTCCCCACATTTTACATTTAAGGAAAAGGTAATGACAAAAGAAGCAGATACAGAAAAGTTAAGCAATAGCATTTGTTAGGTATGCCCAAGAGACAAGAGACTTACTTCTTTCATTTGATTAATAGTACTAATGGGGCGCCTGGCTGGCTTGCTCAGTCAGTGGAGCATGTGACTCTTGATCTCGGGATTATAAATTTGAGCCCCACATTGGGTATAGAGATTACTTAAAAATAAAATCTTTAAAAAAACAAAGCCCTGCATAAGTTATTGAGAACAATAAAATAATTTGCAGATCACTATACTGTAGGCCAAGTTCTGTTCATATATATTATCTCATTTAATCCTTATACCACCCAGTGAAATAGATACTTTCACGACTCAGACTCATATGTTACAAATGAGGAAACTAGGTTCTGGTAAACTTAAATCAGTGAAAAGACCCTCAGTCATCAAAAAAAATTCATTTTACTCAGTGTATTATTTTTGCTAAGATGAAAAGTTACCCTAGACATGCTAGAAAGATTTTAAATAAGAATTGAAACAAATCAAGCAGTGAATAATACACGGAAGTGTTGAATCACTATGTTGTACACCTGAAACTAGTATAACACTGTATTTTAACTACACTGGAATTAAAAATAAAAATAAAATAAAGTAGTAAAAATGTTTTTTTTAAAAAAACCCAAAACAGCAACATTTATTCAGGTATAGGAAGAGCAAAAATGTTTTTGTATCTCTGAGAAATCAAATTAAAAAGAAACAAATCACAACCTCTTACAATTTTAAAGAGAATTTTAGAGTTAATTTCAAATTTTGAACTCCAAACACTCATAAATGTTATATACCAACCAAGCATTAAGGATAATCAAGGTATTATATAATATAATATATAATCTTTGGGGAGTATTTCATCCTATGGAATGATCAGGAAAAGTTTGGAGTATGTCTGACAGTGGGGATGAGATAAAAATCCAGGGGTAGGTGATGACAATTAGAAAGTCAAATAGGGGGCTAAGAAAACCATAGTTAAAAGTTGATAGGTTTGTTTGGTTAGGACAAATAGGAATTAGTGGATAAGAGAGTCTAAAGTCAGTGTAATTAAGACTGCTTAAATATGTCTGGCTAAGTGTTATCAACAAGGCCACAATTACTCTTTATTCTGGTATAAAAAAGTGCACAGATTTTTTAATTTTGAGCTCTTCTATGAAGCTTTGTGCAACCTGTTCACTTTATAGTGGTAAGAACATGGGGTTTGGAACTCAAAATACTTCTGTAGACAGTATAGGTCTGACACCATTCAAGTGGTCTTGGTCAAGTCATTGTACTTTTACAGGTTTCTGCAGAACAGAATGGTTAGAGTCTGGATTCTAGAATAAGACCTGGTATGAATCCTAGCTCTTGTACTTACAAACTGTCTGGTTTGGGGCAAGTTAAATAACTTCTCTGTGCCTCTGTTTCCCCATCCATTAACTTCACAGGGTTGCTACCAGGAATAAATAACATACTTTATGTATTCAACACGATACTGAGAGCCCAATAAACAGCAGTGATTATCATGTAGAAAACATAGATCTGACACTCTTCAATTGGTCTTGGCCACTTAGTCTGAGACTGAATGGAAATTGGTGATTATTAGGCAAAAGTTGCAGGCTTGGCTGGTAAATTCAAGCAACATACCTACTTTTATTGTACTACAAATCCCTCCCACAAAAGGCAAGATTCACACCACAATGCATAAAATGCCTCATGTCAACCTCAGTAAACAGTGTATTTTTACCAGGCCTTCTTGCTGATTTTTTTTCCTGGAATAGTTGAGATTTGCTAACAAGGAACACCTCTTTCAGCCTAAAAAAATTGATCTGGCACTCTCCCTTCAAAAGTGTGATACCTGGGTGGTTCAATCGGTTAAGCATCTGCCTTCATCTCAGGTTATGATCCCAGAGTCCTGGGATCGAGTCCTGCATCAGGCTCCCTCTCCCTCTGCCTGCTGCTCTCCCTGCTTCTACTCTCTCTGTCAAATAAATAAATTAAATCTTTTTTTTTTAAAGTGTGGTACCAGTTAAAAGCAAAGAAGATATGGGGGAAAATTTTAAAAAAGCAAAGAAGAAGTAAGTTTGACTTCAGCTGCACTCAATAACTGGAGAGAGGCTACCAACCAACCAATTGCTGTTAGGTTAGCCTGGCAAACTAGCACAGTGAAAAAGGTGTATGTTTGGGGCCCACAGAGACCTGAGTTGGAGTGTTGGCTATTGGTTTGAATAATATCTCTGAATCTCAGATTCCTCATCTGTAAAATATGGGTAATAATATCTGTCATTCAGGAATTTTGGTGAAGAATAGAGATCTCTAAAACATCTACTAGGACAAATAGTAGATGCTCTCTGAAGGAATTCTTTCCTATTACAAACTGTATTTAACTTCTCCAAGTCAACGGAGGTGGTAGGTAGTTTGTTTTCTTTTTTTATTTAAATTTTGTTAGTTAACATACAGTGCAATATTCTCTGAAGGAGAATTCAGTGATTCATCCATTCATTGTGATGGGGGGAGGGGGGCTGGGGCGGCTGCATCCCTTTGGCTTAAAGCCAAATGGTGCTCATGGACTGATCTTTCTCTGGTGTTATTCAGAACTAATTTCCATGAGACAGTGACAGAAGCCACACTCTTTGGTAAGACTGACTTGTCTCAGGGTGGGAGGTGGGAGGGCAGGGTAAAGAAAGATTGGACAGAGGATTTAGGATGGCTCCTTCTGAGAACTTGGAAGGTCCCCTTCCCCCAACACGAACTAAGCTATAATGTAGAGCCTTCATAAAAATGGGATTGGATGAGGACAGAACTAGTGATGGGAATGTGCTTAGCTTTGATTCGGATTGATTAGGTTTAATAGAGTTAAGTGGCACAACCCTGTAAAAGTGATACTACAACTTGTATTTATCTCTAATGGGCCTCTGACTGGACTTTGAATTGAATTTGTTGAATTTGTTCTGATGCTTGACCCTCCTGTCCCTTTGTCCATTGGAGCCCTATTTCTAAAGGTCATATACCATCTATTTGGTGTCCCAGTTCACAATTAAGAGTAGGCTATGAGGGGAGATTGTCAATAGTTTGTGTGGCAAGAAAAGCCACAGTCATTTTGTCTTTGCACTTTGGTTGCTAAAAATCTTCCTATGGAATATAGCCACATCTAGATAAATATGAACTTTGCCTTTTATTAAAATTATTTCCAATGTCTATAAAAATGCTTTTTTCTATGGAATGTTTTTGACCGCTAGTGACCTTTATCTGTAAAACACATATTTGGAATAATATTTGGAAAAAAGTAAATAGTTTTTTCAAAAGGAAAAAACAAACAAAAAACAAAAACAAACACCCAGTGCTCATCACAAGGGCCCTCCTTAATTCCTATCACCTACCTAGTCCATCCTCCCTTGCCTCCTTCCATCAATCATCAGTTTGTTCTCTATTGTTAAGTGTCATTTATGGCTTGTTTTATTTTTTAAAAAATATTTTATTTATTTGAGAGAGCACAAGCAGAGGGAGAGGGGGGAAGGAGGCTGCCCACTGAGCATGGAACTCGATGTGGGGCTCAATTCCAGGACCCTGAGATCATGACTTGAGCCAAAGACAGACACTTAACCCACTGAGCCACCCAGGCACCCCGAGGCTTGTTCTACTTTTAATCATACTTTTTAATGTGCCCTTAATGAGAACTGTCTCAACAGAGGATAGCCAGCCAACATTCAACCATCTTAGTTTAAGACAGTATGAGCAAGACAGAGATGAGCAAAATAGATGAAGGGGATTAAGAGCTTCAAACTTCCAGCTATAAAATAAATAAGCCACAGGAATGTAATGTGCAGCATAGGAAATATAGTCAATAATATTGTAATAACTTGTATTGTGACAGATGGTAACCAGACCTATTGTGATGATCATTCTGTGATGTATAAACAATCAAATCACTATGTTGTATATCTGAAACTAATATAATATTGTATGCCAATTATAATTCAGTAAAAAATAAAAAAGAATAGAAAAAGTAATTTTAAAAAAGAGTGCAATGTGTAATCACTTAATCATTTAAAATAAAATAAGTATACATAATAGAATCACTGATAATTCTTAAATTTGTTTTAGCCAATACTTTTAGCTTCTTCACTAAGTTCTTGATTTTTGCAACAAGGAAGCAAAAAAAATTGCCATCAGTTTCTATCATTTTTATTTTTTCCCCTACAATATGAGAGTGGTGATACTAAACAAAATTATTGGAGGGTAATAGGAAAAATAAAGGAAATGGATGTTTATTGAGTTCCAACTGTGTACCAGGCACTGTGCTAGGCACTTACATACATTATCTCTTTTTAGCAGTACATTATCCCTAAAGCATAGGAATTCTTTTCATCCTCATTTTACAGATGGGGATCTGAGCTTAAAAATCTTGTCCAAGTCACACAGCTCATAAGTGGCTAAAAAGGAAATTAAAATGAATGCATTGCTCTTTTCATTATAAGAGCCTGGACTGGGATCGCTGACCACTCTTAGATCTGCAATAATCAGCCTCAGGTGACTGTGAAACAGCAGTGTCAATTTCACTTCTAGAACAAGGTGCATTGTATATTCAGCCATAGTGTTAGCAAGCCTAAGGCCAAAAGATATGGGCCCATTTCCTTTCCTGATTCCTGTTAACTTTCTTAAGTTAGTTGGAGCTGTACTGCCCCTTGTTCCCTTCAGCCTATTTGTCCTGAGGATTTGCTAATTCAATTACTTTATTCTTCCAATATTGATCTTCACACCGTACTCTAAGCCTTTGCTGGTCCTGTTCCCTGAAGCACAATGATTTCCCATCAAGTTTTAATTCTGCAGAGCACTCGACTAGATCAACATCACCTTCTCCTTGGTATTCATCTGCCCAGATTTCCTTATTAGACTTTAAAATTAGGTTTCTCTGCTGCCTGAAGCAGGGCCTTCTACTTCTCTGAAATGGTGGAATGATTTCAGCACTTTTTTTAAGCTGGGTATGGAGCTGCAGCTCAGTTTTCAAAGAAAGGGCCTATATGACCCAGGTTTGATGCAGTTCAGTGGTTTCAAATGCAGACCTACCAAACAGAAAAAGTCCTACTATATTGATGACTGATTCAAGAATCTTCAACTTTTTGTAGAGTATTATGAAATATTTTATTTTTAAAAATTCTTAGGAGAGCATAAGGTAGATGAAGGGTGATGAGATTGACAAGAGTGGGGGAGTGAATGAGAATGATTTGAAATCAGGTCAGAAGCATTGGATTATAGTACTTCAAGAAATGACACTTGAGAAATTAAATGTCGTTTTTCTGTTGAAGGCCTATCTTGTCTTTTCTGACAACCTACATAATGACAAATGTAAGATCCATCTTTTAGATCCAGATAGATCTCATATGATTGGAAAAACATGCCGGTGGAATCAGCCAATATATTTGACAGGAGGCATTACGGTGTAGGTGATTGAGCACTGGACTAGGACTAGAAAGATTCAGCCCCACTGGGAGAGCAGTGTTAGTCAAGAAGTGAGAAGAGAAAGCTGTGGTTAAATAAGGAGGGGCTGGGGATCCCTGGGTGGCTCAGTGGTTTAGCGCCTGACTTCGGTCCAGGGTATGGTCCAGGGTGTGGTCCTGGAGTCTCGGGATCTAGTCCCACATCGGGCTCCCTGCATGAAGCCTGCCTCTCCTTCTGCCTGTGTCTCTGCCTCTCTCTCTGTGTCTCTCATGAATAAATAAAATAAAAAATAAGGAGGGGCTGGTGGGAATAGACTGCATTCTGATAGCCAGAGTTTTGTGATTAAAAGTAATGGCAGATAGGAGGGAAGAGGGAGAGTTGTTCTACTATAGGGGGAAATTGAGCTTCATTTTTTTAGTTGACATCATACTTTTTAGCATAATACCTAACAATTTAGTTCTTACCTTATGCCAAGCATCCTGCTAAGCACTTGATGTAAATTATCTCACTTAATCCTTTGAAACAATCCTGTTTGTTTATAGATAGGAACATTAAGCTCAGAAAGGCTAGATGATTTATTCAAACTCACACAGCACTTAAGTAGTGGAATTGAGTTGGAATTGGGGTTCAAATCTAAGTATTCTGTCTCCAGAGACTGTGCTGGTAAACATTATGTTATATTGGCTTTCAAATGTAAACAGAAGGAAAGAAACTAGAAAAGAAGAGCCTAGAATTGCTTGGAGAAGGTTATATTTGATGGAGTCTGGTCCCAAAAAAAGAGTGAATAGAAAGATGGGAGAATTGGCTTGGAAATGAAAGGAAAATATCTTTCTTCTAGAACAAGGACAGAAGCCTAGCATAAAAGGAAGAGACAGAAATTTTGAAATGGAAAAAGTAGATCTTGAGGGAGCATACAATGTATAAGTCAAGAAGGATGCCATAATCTAAAAAGTCTGGAACAGGGGCGCTTGGGTAGCTTGGTGGTTGAGCATCTGCCTTTGGCTTGGGTTGTGATCCTGGGGTCCTGGGATTGAGTTCTGCATTGGGCTCCTTGCAGGGAGACTGCTTTTCCCTCTGCCTATGTCTCTGCCTCTCTCTCGGTGTCTCTCATGAATAAATACATGAAATCTTTAAAAAAAATAAAAATAAAAAGTCTGGAACACTAATTGGTCATTGGGATAGGGACTCTATAATAATACAAGGATTTTTAAATATAACTAAGGCCCTCTAACACTAGAGAAAGTGGCTTTTCAATGAACCCCATGAACACTGATGATTTTCTCAATGATGATTTCTCAATCAATAATTTTTTAAAAGATTTGTATTTATTTATTCATGAGAGACATCGAGAGAGAGAGGCAGAGACATAGACAGAGGGAGAAGCAGACTCCTCACAGGGAGCCCGATGCAGGACTTGATCCCTTGGACCCAGGATCACGCCCTGAGCCGAAGGCATATGCTCAACCGCTGAACCACCCAGGGATCCTCTCAATCAATAATTTTCTATAGCAATCTCCCTATAACCCATGGTACAGTCTGTGAAAAACACAGACTTTAGCCAGGACAGGATACAAAAGGATTATAATAATGTCAAAAGGATGGGAGATTCCAGGAAGGGAACATGGCGTCCAGAGCTCAAGCTACTGCCTCTGTTCACCCTTGATGGCTACACTGTGCAGGACTCATCAGAACTTCAAGACTAGCCAATGTTAGTTCTTTGGTAAGTCCCTGAGAAATTGGGATGCTAGGCACGTACATCAACTTTTTCCCTCCACAGGAGGGAACAGAGCCAGGATTTTTCATCTGCTCACACCAGGCTGAGCAGGAACAAGGATCAATGGCAGCTACTAGCTTAAGCTACCACCTCCATTCTTCCCTGGGCAGCTGGTCTATGCTGGATTCAAGAGTTCCAAAACCATAAGACAGAAGCTAATCCTCTTGGAGCCCCTTCAGAATAATCAGGCCACTAGATGAGGTTGGGAGCTAAGGCATCTCTTCCCACTATAATGATGTTGCACTGAGAGCAGGGTCTCCAGGTAAGGGCATTCTGAATGTCCCAACCAGCTTCGGTGAGTCTGGTTTCCTGTTCTGCTGGGGTGCTTGCATCCATTGGTTTCTGATTCCTCATGAATGGAATGTGCCTATAAATTATTGCTGCATCAATGTGTTTGTTGAGAAAAGAAGGGCTTAGGGCTTCCAACCCATCTTGCTGATGTCACCTCCCTGCCAATTCTTTTTTGTTTGTTTGCTTGCTTTTCTTGGTATTCTTTGTTTTGACAGAATGTATCTTTCAGTAATTTCCACAAAAAGGTATATGAAAGTTAAATTTTTTGACTTGACATATCTAAAGATGTTCATCTTGCTTTCTTGCTTGATTTTTTTGACTGAATATGGAATTTTAAATGAAGAGTAATTTTCTTTCAGAATTTTAAAGGAATGGTCTTATAGCTGTCAGTGTTGCTGTTGAGAAGTCAGATGTCATTTTGATTCTTGATCCTTTGTAAGTAACCTACTTTTTCATACCTGGGAGCTCTTACCACTGTCTCTTTGTCCCTATTGTTCTGAAATTTCACTATGATGTGTCTTTTGTGGATATTTTTCCACATTTTGTTTTCAGTGAGCCCATTCAATCTGGAAACTCATGCCCTTTAGTTCTGGGAAATGAAAATCATTTTGAATCACATCTTTGAATTAATTTCTCTCCCTTTCACAGTTTTCTCTCATTACAGAATTCATATCATTCAAATATTTCACTAAATAAAGAGATCCTCTAGTTCTCTTATATTTTCTGTCTTTATATCTTTTTAACTAGTTTGCTTTTGTGTATAAGTTCCTCAGCTTTGTCTTTTACTCATTCATGAATTGTTTTGTTTCTGCTAACATGCAGAGTAGGGTTTTTTAAAGATTTCATTTATTTATTTGAGATAAAGAGCAAGAAGGAGTGAGTGAGAGAGCACAAACTGACGGGTAGAGGGGAGAGAGAGGGAGAAGCAGACTCCCCACTGAGCAGGGAGCCCAATGTGAGGCTCCATCCTAGGACCCTGAGATCATGACCTGAGCTGAAGGCAATCATTTAACTGACAGAGCCACCTAGGTACCCCAAGGGCTAGTTTTATAATCTTGATATAAAAATTGTACAAAGAAGTAGTCCCAATAGTTTATTTTGGCTTTTATTTCCCTTTCATCAGGAGACATATCTAGAAAAAATGTTGCTATGTCTGATGTCAGAGACATTACTGCCTGTGCTTTCTTCTAGGATTTTTATGCTTTCAGGTCTCACATTTGGGTCTTTAAACCATTTTAAGTTTATTTTTGTTTGTGGTGAAAGAAAGTGGTCCAGTTTCAGTCTTTTGCATGTATCTGACCAGTTTTCTCAATAGCATTTATTGAAGAGACTGTTTTTCTTCCCTCCATTGGCTATTCTTTATTGCTTTGCTGAAGATTAATGGGCCAAATAATTGTGGGGTTTTTTTTCTGGGTTTTCCATCCTGTTCTATTGATCTATGAGTTTATCTTTGTGCCAATACCATGCTGTTTCGATTACTAAAGCTTTGCCATATAACTTGAGGCCTAGAATTGTGATAACTCCAGTTTTTTTTGTTTTGTTTTTCAAGATTGCTTTGGCTATTCAAGGTCTTTTGTGGTTCCATATAAATTTGAGAATTATTTGTTCTAGTTCTGTGAAAATGCTGTTGGTATTTCAATCGAGACTGCATTCAATTGGTAGTATAGATATTTTAACAATATTTGTTGTTGCAATCCATAAGCATGGAATGTATTTCCATTTCTTTGTGTCATCTTCAATTACTTTCAACAGTGCTTTATAGTTTTCAGAGTACAGGTCTTCTACCTCCTTGGTTAAGTTTATTCCTGAAATTTTTGTTATTTTTGATGCAGTTGTAAGTGGGATTGTTATCTTAATTTCATGAAAAGAAATTCTTAAGATACATTATTAGGTATAATAGTAAATTCAGAAAGTTTTGGAGGTATAATATCTCTATATAAGAATAAACAACAACGACGCCTGGGTGGCTCAGTGGTTGAGCATCTGCCTTCAGCTCAGGGTGTGATCCTGGGATCCAGGATCTAGTCCCGGATCGGGCTCCCTGCATGGAGCCTGCTTCTCCCTCTGCCTATGTCTCTGCCTCTCTCTCTGTGTCTCTCATGAATAAATAAATAAAATCTTTTTAAAAAAAGAATAAATAGCAGTCAAAATGAATTAGAAAGTATAAATGAAAAAATCCTATTCAGAATATCATCTAAATAATTTAATAATTTACCTTGTCACCTTGGACTAAAATAAGAAAAGCAATAAACAGCTTTTAAGAAGACAATTATGAAATGGGATGCCTGGGTAGCTCAGTCAGATAAGTGTCCAACTCTTGATTTGGCTCAGGTCATGATCTCAGAGTCATGAGATCAAGCCCCGCATCAGGCTCCATGATGAATGTGGAGTCTGCTCAAGATTATCTCTCTTTCCCTTTGCGCCTTCCCCCTCTTTCTATAAATAAATAAATAAATAAATAAATAAATAAATAAATAAATAAAATGAGAGAATTATGAAATGGCACTAAAGGAGATCTGACAGAGAAACACAGTGATCATGAATGGGAAGAATAAATTCCATAAAATGTAAGATGGTCCTAAATTAAGCAATCCAGTGTACTTTTAATTCCAAAAGTATTTTAGTACAAAGTGATTAGAAAACTTACATGGCAGAATAAACATAAAGAAAAACAAAGATAATTCTCCAGGAAAAAAAGAGCAAGTAAGGACTATTTGCCCACTAAACTTATTATTGGGCTATAGTTTTAGTCATTCCACTTCTGGTTATATAGTGGACTAAAAGCTAACCTATTACAAAATAACAAAATCATTCTTTTTAAAAAAAATTTTTTTAAAGATCTTATTTATTTATTCATGAGAGACACAGAGAGAGGCAGAGACACAGGCAGAGGGAGCAGAAGGCTCCATGCAGGGAGCCTGATGTGGGACTCAATCGTGGGTCCCTAGGGTCCCCAGGATCACACCCTGGGCTGAAGGCGGCGCTAAACCACTGAGCCACCCGGGCTGCCCAACAAAGTCATTCTTTAGAAAATCTGCTATATTACTGGTATTATAGGAAATGTGAACAATTACCTAAAAGAAAACGATTGAAGAAAATGTCATTTTAATAAACACTGAAATGGTAGCTATAAGGAGTAAGTATGGAAATAGGGTAGATTGCCCTGAGAGAAATGCATTTCAACACTATAATCTGAAATTCAGAGTTTGGCCTAGATATGTAGTAATTGTTAGGCTAAGTGACTACCAAGTTATTTGAAGAGTGGAAGAGGGCTAAAGTCCCTCTTGGTCCCAAGTCAGTAGTGTTCCTGAGGTTGCTTATAGAAAAGAAAAATCAAATTTCTTATAAAAGAGAGAACCTTCCATTTAGAACTTTAGTATTTCCTGAGACTAATATCAATTAAATCAGTTCATTATGAAAAATAATCAATTAATAAAAGGAAATGAGTCAGGTGAGATAGCACATATCAAATTTAGACAGCTTTCATCTAAGGACTTTACATCCTGAGATTATCACATTCAAAATATAAAATATAAATTAAAAAATATATCAATGAGTTTTGGAATGAAGAAGTGTTATCAGTCAGAGTTGAACCAAAGAAGTAGAACCAATAGCATATATATTCTCTTTCTTCTCCATCCCCCCCTACTGCCCCTGCTTCCAGAGTACCTGCTCTATGGATTTTGGCTTTCTCAGTTAATCCCTGTGATGGCAAGTCCAAAATCCATAGAGCAGACATTTAGGAAGCAAAGTTCATGGGCTGGCTCAAATTCCACAGGCATGGGTTGAAGCTGTTGTCTACAGACAGTATTTCTTTTCTTTCTCTCAAGGAAATTTTAGCCCTGCTTTAAGCCTTTTCAACAAATTCCATAAGGTCCATCAAGCTTATCATAGATAAGAGGAAGTGGATGGGGAGATAGGGTAGCTGGGTGACAGGTATTAAGGAGGGCACATGATAAGATGAGCACTGGGTGTTATATTAGAAGCTGGCAAATTGAATTTAAATTTAAAAAATGAAAAAAATAAGGACTCTACTCTGAAGGAACAGTAAAAACAAACACAAACAAACAAACAAAAACAAAAAAACAAAAAAAAAAATCTCAAAGGCTGCCTCAATTTTGATGAGGTTGCCAAATTTCTTCTGGAGCTCTAAGAAGGCCTGGCACTGGGGTTTATCATTATTTCTTTCTTTAGTCACATTTTTTTCCCAAAAAATTCAAACAAACTCAATTTCTCAGTTACTGTCTCTTAAACCTACCATTCTTTTCTTTTTTTTTTTTTTAAGTTTTTTATTTATTTATGATAGTCACAGAGAGAGAGAGAGAGAGACAGAGACAGAGACACAGGCAGAGGGAGAAGCAG
This sequence comes from Canis lupus baileyi, assembly GCF_048164855.1. Lineage (NCBI taxonomy): Eukaryota > Metazoa > Chordata > Mammalia > Carnivora > Canidae > Canis > Canis lupus. The sequence continues at coordinate 34,582,440 of NC_132876.1, forward strand.
GCTCCATGCACCGGGAGCCTGATGTGGGATTCGATCCCGGGTCTCCAGGATCGTGCCCTGGGCCAAAGGCAGGCGCCAAACCGCTGCGCCACCCAGGGATCCCATTAAACCTACCATTCTTTTCATTTGCTCTTTCCTCTAACTGGTTTATTAGTGCACATTCAATTGTTAGTTTTCAAATTTGCCCAAACACTATTAACAACAGCTATTGTGTTTCACTAGTAAAACAGTTATAGCTACAATGGTTTTTAAAAATTAAAAATAAATTACTACTAGAAACAGGTTTAAAAAAAGATTTTCCTAGGTAATCTACCTTACATAAAGTCAACTTATTAGATACTTTAGTTGTATCTGCAAGATACCCTCAATTCAATACCTAGGTTATTGCTTTATTGAATAAAGCTGGGTAGGGGGTCTGCTTGAGATTCTTTCTAGCCCTCTCCATCTGCCCCTCTCCCTGCTCATGCCCTCTCTCACTCTCTCTAAAATAAATAAATCCAAAAGATGTTCAATGAGTTAACAGAAAAGATAATTGGAATTAATGAAAAGATAGGGAATCTAAACAGAAAAATATGAACAATTAAAAAATTACATGTTTCACTCCTTAACCTTGAGTCAGGTCTCACACATTATACAAAAATTAACTCAAAGTGGATCACTGACATTAAATGTAAATTGTAAAATTTTGCTTGGTATAAAACAGTGAAGAGAATGAAAAAACAAGCTACAGACTGGCAGAAAATATTTTCAAGACATATCTAGCAAGTGACTAGTATCAGGAAGATATAAGGGACTCTCAATACTTAACAGTAAGAAGGCAAATAATGCACTTAGAAAATGGGGAAAGTACATGAACAGATATTTCACCAAAGAGGATATATAAATGGCAAATAAGTACATGAAAAGGCATTCAACATTAATATCATCAGCAAAATGCAAATTAAAGTCACAATGAAATATTACTACACACATCAGAATGGCAAAAATACAAAATAGTAAAAATACCAAATATTGGTGAGGATGTGGCAAAGCTGTTAATCATATGTTCCTGGTGGGAGTGTAAAATAGCCACTCTGGAAAACATTGTGGCCATTTATTTAAAAACTAAAATGCAACTAGCATACAGAGAAGCAATTATACTCCTTGACATTTATTACATAAAAGTGAAAACTTATGTTTACCTAAAATCTTGTACATAAAGGTTCAGAACAGATTTGTTTGTAATAGCACCAAACTTGAAACAACTGAGATGCCCTTCAATGGGTAAAGGTTAAGAAATACTGTTATATACATATGATAGAATAGTACTGAGCAATATAAAGATAGAATAGTACTGAGCAATATAAAGAACAAGTAATGAGAGTGATGTCAGTATCATGCTGGCATAAGACATCCTCCTTTTTGTCCCCCCTTTTTAACAATCAATTTGGCATCCATTCACAAACAAAGATGCCTCTGTGGGAGTTGTGGAATCCAGCACCATACGTTAAGGGACCTGGGAGGGCCTCATCTACCTGTGCATCGGATAATAAGCAGACAGACTTCTACATGGGTTATGGACCTAGGAGAAACTTGCAAAATTCCAGTTTCTCTCAACCACGGTCAAGGAAAACCAGGACAGTGCTAACTTGAGTAGACTCCCAATGGTTAAAATAGCCTTTGTGGAAGTCCAGCCTACTTGAGGAGAGATTCCAGCAATCCACTGGAGGGAAAAAAAAAAAAGCATGTGAATTTGGATGTATTGGAGAGAGTAAAAGGAATTTTGCCAGCAGCACCCCTCCCCAAGGCAACAGCGCAGAAGGCTGGAGGTGTACCTGAACTAGCCAGCAGTGTGACCTCCTTTGCTGGGGAAAAGGGAGAGCAGTGGATGAGTGCCCAGCATCCCAAAAGCTGGTTTTTCAAAAGATAAACAAAATTAACAAGACGTTAGCTAGACTAAGAAAAAAAGGAAGACTCAAATAAAATCAGAAATGAAAGAGGACACATTATAGCTGGGGATACTACAAAAATACATAAGATCTCTAAGATGAACAATTATATCTCAACAACTTGAATAACCTAGAAGAAATAAATTCCTAAAGTTACAATCTACTAAGACTGAATCATGAAGAAATAGAAAATTTTAACAGACCAATAATGAGTAAGAAGAGTGCATGAGTAATCAAATTTTCCCAACAGAGAAAATCCCAGAACCAAATGACTGTAGTACTGAATTCTACTCAACATTTAAAAAATTACTACTAATCCTTCTCAAATTCATCAAAAACATTGAAAAGGTGGTAATACTTCCAAACTCATTTTACAAAGCCATCATTACCCTGATACCAAAGTCAGATAAGAACACTAAAGAAAACTATAGACCAATAGCCCTTATAATATAGGTGCAAATATTCTCAACAAACTATTAGCAAATGTAATTCAAAAACACATTAAAGGGATCAGACACCATGATCAAGTGGAATTATCCCTTGGATATAAGGATAGTGCAACGTATGCAAACCAATAAATGTGATACGCCACATCAATATATATGAAAACCATATGATCATCTCAATAGATACAGAAAAAACCTTTGAAAATATACAACACCCTTTTATGATTAAAAACTCTCTTTTCAAAAAAAGATTTTAATTTATTTGTCCATGAGAGACACAGAGAGAGGCAGAGACATAGGCAGAGAGAGAAGCAGGCTCCACACAGGAAGCCTGCTTTGGGACTCGATTCCAGGACCCCAGGATCACTCCCTGAGCCGAAGGCAGATGCCCAACCGCTGAGCCACCCAGGTGTCCCATGATTAAAAACTCTCAACAAATTGGGTATAGGAAGAATATACCTCAACATAAAAAGCCATATATGACAAATCCATAGAGAATACTATACCTAATAGTGGAAGACTGAAAGTTTTCCTGTAAGATAAGGAACAAAATAAGGGTGCCCACTCTTAAGATTCTTATTCCATAGTACTTAAGACCTCGTTAGAGCAATTAAGCAACATGAAGAAATAAAGGCATCAAAACTGGAAACAAAGAAGTAAAACTGTCACTATTTGTAGATGATATGATCTTGTATATCGAAAACCCTAAAGACTCAACTAAAAAATGATTGGAACTAATCAGTGAATTCAACAGAGTTGTAGGAGGTAAAATCAACATACAGAAGTCAGTTGTGTTTCTATACACTAACAATGAAATATCTGAAAAAGAAATAAATAAAACTATACCGTTCACAACAGCATCAAAACCAATACAATACCTAGGAATAAACTTAACCAAGGAAGTAAAAAATCTGTACAGTGAAAACTACAAGACTTTGATGAAAGAAATTAAAGAAGACACAAACAAGTGGAAAGATGTACTGTGTTAATGGATCAAAAGAATTAATATTGTTAAAATGTCCATACTACCCAAAGCCATCTGTAGATTCAATGCAATCTCTATTAAACTCTTAATGGCACAGGAATAAAAAGAACAATTCTAAAATTTGAATGTAACCACAAAAGATCTGAAATAGCCAACACAATCCTGAGAAAGAGTAACAACGCTGGTGGCTTCATGCTTCCTGATTTCAAACTATATTACAACGGTAATATATAAACCACTTCATATATGGTTGTTTAACATTTGACATGGAGCCAAGAACACTCAGTGGGGAAAAGAGGGTCTCTTCAACAGACGGTGTTGGGAAAATTGGATAACCACAGGCAGAAAAATGAAATTGGACTCTTATCTCACACCACATACAAAAATTAACTTGAGGGATCCCTGGGTGGCGCAGCGGTTTAGCGCCTGCCTTTGGCCCAGGGCGCGATCCTGGAGACCCGGGATCGAATCCCATGTCGGGCTCCCGGTGCATGGAGCCTGCTTCTCCCTCTGCCTATGTCTCTGCCTCTCTCTCTCTCTCTCTCTCTCTCTCTCTCTCTCTGTGTGTGTGTGACTATCATAAATAAATAAAAATTAAAAAAAATTTTTTTAAATTTAAAAAAAATAACTTGAAATAGATTAAAAGCTTAAACATAAGACCTGATACTATAAAACTCCTAGAAGAAGAGATGGCTGAAACTCCTTGACATTAGTCTTGATAATGATTTTTTGGATATGACGCCAAATGCAAATATGTCATAAAATCAAAAACAAGTGGAACTCAATCAAACTAAAAGCTTCTGTACAGCAAAAGAAATAATCAACAAATGAAAAGGCAACCTATGGAATGGGAAAAAATATTTGAAAACCATATATTGGATAGGGAGTTAATATCCAAAATATATAAAGAATTCATACTTAATAATGACAGCAAAAAACCCAAACAATCCAATCTCAAAATGGGAAGAGGACCTCCATAGACTTTTTTCCAATGGCTAACAGGGACATGAAAATATGCCCAACATTACTAATCATCATTAGAAATACAACTATCCTATGATCCAGCAATTTCACCTTTGGGTATATATCCAAAGGAAATGAAATAAAATGACATGAAAACAGGATATATATCTGCACCTCCATGTTTACTACAGCATTATTCACAATAACCAAGTTATGGAAACAACTTTAGTGCCCACTTATGGATAAATGAACAAAGAAAATGTGATATACACACACTGGAATATTATTCAGCTATGAGAAGTAAGGAAATCATACTTTTTCTGACAACATGGTTGGACCTTGAAGGTATTATGCTTAGTGAGATAAGTAGACAGAGAAGACAAATATGTACAATATGGGGGTGCCTCGCTGACTCAGTAGAGCATGTGACTCTCTATCTCAGGGTTGTGAGCTCAAGCTCTGTGTTGGGCATAGAGCTTACTTCATAAAAATGAAAATAAAAATAGAATCTTCCAAAAAAAAAACCCAAATGCTATTTTTTAAAAGTCTATGACATCACTTATAAATGGAATCTAAATAAGCCAAACTCCTAGAAACAGAATAGAATGGTGGTTATCAGGGGGCTAGCAGGTGGGAAAATTGGAGCGATTTTGTTAAAGTGTACAAAGTTACAACTGGAAGATAAATAAGTTCTGGAGATCTACATACAGTACAGTATAATGATTACAATCAACAATACTGTATTATGTACTTCAAAATTATTAAAAGACTCAGTGGAAATGTTCTCACCACTAAAAGAAATTATGTGATATTATAGAGGTGTTAGCTAAAGGTTCAGTATAAACATATTGCAGTACGTAAATGTATTAAAGCAACATGTTGTACGCCTTATACTTACACTATATTATCTTTAATTATATCTCATTAAAAAAAGAAGTGTCTTCACGAACTCTTTTTGGAAAGGAAAAATAGTGGTATGATATACCAAGTTCCCTTAAGCATATTTCAAATGGGTACTATCATTTTAAAAAATTGTTTTTAGAAACAAATGTTTTTAGAAACATACAGCATAAAAAATGGGATGCTTTATATAATCAACTGATTAGGAGAAATAGAACTTTCAGGGTAAATAGGATCATTTCCTAATTAAGGATAACACAATCCTCTAACATAAATCATAGTTAATACAGATAACCAAGGGTCCCGTCTTGCATGTGTGCACTTGTGGACATGCACATGTAAATTCCTAAGAGCCCATGCTGGATTAGATTTCTTTCTCATTTCTTTGATTCCAAAAGTTATTTCCATTGCTTTTCAGGCAAATTTAACTGCCTCTCTATAATTTAACTCTGTGGGAGTCTGGGGATTTGATGGTAAAGTCATTACTCACTAGTCAGATTTGTAAGGAATAATTTTTAATTATGTAGAATGGATGTTGAAATGAAAACATTGCAAGCAGAACAGTGGGCAAAATTAAATTACTTCGTATAGGCTAATGGGAACAGTTGGAGATAAGGACCTTCCCCTTTCCCCCCCTTCTCACCCACACTTTCTAGAAATAGGCAAACAGGAATTTACAAACACATCTACAGAACTTAGACATGAAAAATAAAATCCAAAACAACTTGTAGTCTGTACAGATTTGCAAATTTCAACTGAGGTGTTAAATATACAGTACGAACCATCCCTATAGTTTGCATGGAGTTGTGTGGTGATCTTTTTTTAAAAACTCTCTTGGATGTGAACATTAGTTTCTTAGTAGTAGTCCTGATTGCTCCACAAAGACCAGGAGGTTTTAAAATGATTCCAGAAAATTTCCCTTTGCAATTCCTCTTCTCTTTTCCCAACACACTCTCATCACCACTATCATACAAGAGAGCAGCCAACAGATACCACCTTTTGATTGCTATTAGCTTAAGGAATCCCTGTTCATCGTTGAGTAAGTAGTCCAGCTTCAAGCTAGGTCACATGAAAGCAGATCTACGTTAAAAAACTGCATAGGAGGGTGCCTGGGTGGATAAGCTGCTAAGGGTCTGCCTTTTGCTCAGGTTGTGATCCCAGGGTCCTGGGATCCAGTCCCACATCAGGCTCCCTGCTCCATGGGGAGCCTGCTTCTCCCTTTGCCTCTGCCTCTCTCTCTCTGTCTCTCATGAATGACAAACAGAATTTTAAAAAAAAAAACTTCGTAGGATTGGGGTGCCTAGGTGGCTCAATTGGTTAAGCATCTGCCCTGGGCTCAGGTCATGATCCTGGGATCCTAGGATTGAGCCCATATCCAGCTCCTGCTCAGTGGGGAGCCTGCTTCTCCTTCTCCTCCTCCCCTACTCCATGCTCTCTCTGTCAAATAAATAAATAAAAGCTTTTTTTGAAAATTGCATAGGATTGTATGCTAACCTGGAATTATTCCCGGGCTATGTGAACACTGAGTAGATTCAGGGGATCATTGTACATTTAGTTTGCCAGAAATCTGTACATCATGCCTAAAATGTCCACCTCTGAAATTTGAAAGAGATACATTTCCAAATGGACTTCAAACCTTTCAAATGGTCACCATGCACCTTCAGAAGCCAAAATGACTTCCAATTACTGCTATTTAATGAGTTGCAGAGTACTTTCTGCCCAAGAGACCCCTACTTCAGGCACATTTTTGCCTCTTAGTTCATCATTTAGAGCCCTGGGAATGGTTGACTATATGTACTGAAATAATACCCAGAATTACAGTTTTGATACACTATCTGTAGTGCCTCTCAAAGGAACAACTTCCAACATCCTCTAAGATAGAGAAAGAAAACATTCTGCACTGCTTCTTGGGCATTCTAAATGCCTAAGCTAAAGCAAAGCAGTCTTTTAGTCTTTCCTGCCATCGTAATATCCACAATTCCCTTTGTTTCGGTCTCTGTGGCTCTGAACAATCATACTTTGAGAAGAAACTGCCATTCTTTAGTCAAAACACCAGTGAGTGCTTTTCTAAACAAAAAGCTCTTGTTTAGAAATTGTCCTTTCATCACAAACCATGCAATTAGGCCCTACTCTAAACTTCTTCTTTAACACTTTTAAATGAAGTTTTAGCATGGTTTTAGATTTATAAAAAATAGTTGTGAAGATAGTATAGAGAGTTCCAATATCTTACATCCAGTTGCTCCTATTATTAACATCTTAGATTATTTACCATAATTAATGAAGCATTAGCGCTGCACTATTAATAGTGTATCAATCCACCTTTAAGTCCATACTTTAGATTTGTTTCATTTTTACCTAATGTTCTCTTCTTCTGTTCCAGGATTTCTGTCCAAGATGACACGCAATTGTCATGTCTCCTTAGCTATTATAGTTTCTCAGATTTTCCTTTTTATGACCTTGACAGTTTTGAGAAGTACTGGTCAGGTATTTTATAGAGTGCCCATTAACTATGATTTGTCCAATGTTTTTCTCTAGATTGGACTGCATTGTAGGTTTTGGGGAGGAAGACCACAGAAGCAACGTGCCGTTTTCATCATACCATGTCAAGGATATATAGCATCGATATGATATCACTGTTGATACTAATTTTGATCACCCAGCTTGATGTACTGTTAGTGTTTCCACTATAAAGTTATTCTCCTCCCCCTGCCCTTCCCATATTGGTAGAAAGCCACTATGCATAGTGTACCCTTAACAAGTGGAGAGTTACTCTATCCTCTTGCAGGTAATATATCTACATAAATTGGAATTCTTCTTCATGGGGATTTGTTTCTTTTCCTCCATTTATTTATTAATTAAATCACTTAGTTATATAAGGATGGACTCTACCCCAGGACACCATAAATCATTCTAGTCTTCTTCCCTTGCTTGCTTGTCTATAAACTCTTACTCCAACCATGGGAGCCTCGTTCTTGCCTTGTGCCAACCATGTACTCAATGATCCAATCCTTGGATATACTCGTATAACGGTTTCAAAATTGTTAACACCTACTTCTGTGGGAGCAACATTATCAACTAGATTATGATTCTTGCATACAGTTTCTTTTGCCTTTAGTCTTACAGTCTTCATTCAATTCTAAAATTACTTAGGTCAGCACTTATTTTCCCTCACACCCTCCAGTGAGATTCTTTTGTACCAATGTAATACAGTAAGATTATTTTGTCACAGTCTGCATTTCATTCTGGGAATCGAACTTCCTAAATGACTTTTCTTTTTAAGTAACCTCTATGCGGGCACCTCGGTGGCTCAGTGATTGAGCATCTGCCTTTGGCTCAGGTTGTGATCCTGGGGTCCTGGGATCAAGTCCCACATGGGGCTCCCCACAGGGAGCCTCCTTCTCCCTCTGCCTGTGTCTCTGCCTCTCTGGGTCTCTCATGAATAAATAAATAAAATCTTTTTAAAAAAGTAAGCTCTATGCCCAACATGGGTCTTGAACTCACAACCCCAAGATCAAGAGTTACACACTCCACTGACTGAACCAGCCACGGTGCCCCCCGAAAGGATTTTTAAATTTGCATATACTAATGTTCACTCTCTGTGCTATAAAGTTCTCTCGGTTTTGACAAATGAATTGTGTCTGTCACGTATTCACAATTACAGTACCATACAAAATTTGCACATTGCCTTAAAATATGGCCTATGCTAAGCCTATTCAACCATTCTCTTCTCTTCCCAAACCACTTATCTGTTTACTATCTCTATAGTTTGGCTTTGCCAGAATGTCATATGAATGAAATCATTCAGTATGTAACATTTCAGATTGGTTTCTTGCATTCAACATGAATCCCTGAAGATTCATCCAGGCTGTGGCATATATCAATAATTTGTTCATTTTATTGCTAGGAAATATTCTATGGTATGGATGTATCACAGTTGTTTTTTCTAATTAATACCATAGGTTTGTAATAATTTATAGATTTAATATTAATTAAGCTTTATATTAATGTTATTAAACAATTCAAACATAAATTTAGTAGAAAACAAACTTACTATAAAATTCTTATTATAAAAGTTGCATAAACACAGTTTCTTTAACCACTCATCTGTTGAAGGACATCTGGGTTATTTTTAGTTAACTCCTACTATAAATCTTCATGTACAGGTTTTTTGTGGGAAAGTAAATTTTTATTTCTTTAGGTTAAATGTCTAAGTCTTCAATTATTAGTTCATATGGTAGTTGTATATATAGTTTCCTAAGAAACTGTCAAACTGCTCCAGAAGATCTGTATCATTTCACATTCTCATCTATAAAAAAAAAAATCTGGGATTTTGATAAGAATTGAGTTAAACTTGTATATAAATTTGGGGAAAATTAACATCTTTATTATGTTAATCTTCCAATTCTTGAACATGACTAGTCTTTCTGTTTATTCAGATATTCTTTGATTTCTCTAATCAGTACTCTGTAGTTTTTATGTCTCTACATGTTTTACTAGGTTTATTCTGAAATAATTCACCTTTCTTTTTGAATGATTTAAAATGCTATTATATTTCTAATTTTGATGTCTATGTGTTCATTGTTCTTATATAGAAATAAAACTGATATTTGTATATTTTTGCGTATCTTATAACCTTGCTGACTTCACTTATTAGTTCCAAGAGGGTTTTTTGTAGACTCTTTGGGAATTTTTACATAGGCAATCTTTTCATCTGAAAATAGGGACAGTTTTATTTCTTCCTCTTTGAAAGGCATGCCTTTTCTTTTCTTGCTTTATTGCACTGACTTTCAAAGTATTTTAAGTAAGGGCAATGACAGCAAACACCATCACTTTGTGTCCCATCTTAGGGGAAAACATTCTATGTTTTATAATGAAGTATAATGTTAGCTGCAGCTTCTTTATGGATGCTATTTTTTCAAGTTTAGGAAGTTTCCCTGTATTTCTATTTTTCTGAGAGTTTTTTGTCATAAAAAATGAAATTTTTAAAAAAGATTTTATTTATTTATTTGAGAGAGAGAGAGAGAGCAGGAGGGAGAGGGAGAGACAATCTCAAGTAGACTCCATGTTGAGCACAGAGCCTGAAGCAGGGCTTGATCCCACAGCCATGAGACCATGACCTGAGCTGAAACCAAGAGTCAGATGCTTAACCTACTGAGCTACCCAGGCACTCCCAAAATGAATTTTTTAATGCTTTTTCTTCATTGATTGGCATGTTCATGTGACTGTTCTTTAGCCTGTTAATATAGTGCATTACATTGAATATTTTTTAATATTGATATAGCTTTTCATTCATGGAATATATATTTTGTCATGTTATAAAATTCTTTTTGTATATAGTTGATTTATACTTGCTAATATTTATTAAAGATTTTTGCATCCATATTTAAGAAGGACTTTGTCGTTTCCTTTTTGCCCAGTTTTTTTCAAGTTGGCATTATGTTAATAGAGTCCTCATAAAATGAGTTGAAAAGTGGTCCTCCCTTTTCTATCTCCTGGAAGAGACTGCACCATTGGTGTTAATTTCTCCTTTGATAGAATTCTCCAGTCAAATCATCTGGGATTACTGATATCATTTTGGCAGTTTTTCAATTACAAAATCAACTCCTTTAATAGCTATAGAACTTCAAATTATCTATTTCATATTCAGTGAACTGAAGTAGTTTATGATTTTTAAAGGATTGGCCCATTTTTTCTAATCGAATGTATGTGTAGAGAGTTGCTCATAGCATTTACATACACCCTTTTAGTGCCTGCAGGGTCTGTAGTTAAATCTTCTGTTCATCCCTAATGTTAGCAATCTGCGTTTCTTTTTTCCTTTTTTGTCATTATTGCTAGAAATTTGCCAATCTTACTGTTTTTTCATTGAAGGACCAGCTTTTTTTTTTTTAATTAAGTGTCTCTGTTGTGTTTCTGTGATCATTCTCATTAATTTATACACTTGTGTTTATTATTTCCTTCTTTCTGCTTGTGTTAGAGTTATATTTTCCTCTCCTTTTTCTAGTTTCTTAAGGAAGGCTGTTGACTTGAGATCTATACAGTCTTCTCATCCAGGATTCCTATCATAGTACAACTCCAAGGAGCACCAAAGTGTTCAATGAGAAAAGTGCTCACTGAAGAGGTGCTACACAGTGGCCCGACTCTGAACAGTATAAAAAAAAACAAATAACCGCAAGTGTGCTCAACACATTTGTATTGAATTGTATACCAGTCTCCTAACAATGATTTGACTTTGACCTTTTTTCCTTGAAACTGAATAACTCTATTCACAGGCAGGAGTCACCATGGTGTCACTAAAAATGTTCCAATAAAAAGTAGTACACCTTTTTGTTCTTGGTAGATATTGCTGTATCTTCCCTTTATATCTTTGTCCAATTGCTAAATAAACTAAATTTTGCCTTTTAACATCCTCCTACAAACTTACTGAAACCTGCAGTGTTTCATAGCAAAAATGTAATTTGCCTATTCAAATTAGGTTTGCAAAATCCTCCTCTTTCCCGCATCTGTGCCTACAGTACAAATTGACAGTCATGGCAAATTAAAAACCATTTTTCTGGTCTTTTTTCAAACCTTTACAAGTATTGGTTTAAAAGACAGGGTGAGAGGGATAATTTCTTTAATAGTTGGCTTCCAGGAAGCTAAATGCCACAATATTAGTTATTAGGTCATTTCCTACAAATTACCTGGAGTTAGAATCTGACCAAACCTCCAGATGATTAGCTATACATGCAAGAGGGTATGAAGAGTCAAAGATGATTTCAATTTTGTCAACCTGTGCAGCTGAGAGGTGTTTGTACACCCAGGCATCCCTGGGTGGCTCAGTGGTTTGGCACCTGCCTTCAGCCCAGGGCATGATCCTGGAGTCCCGGGATTGACTCCCACATCGGGCTCCTTGTATGGAGCCTGCTTCTCCCTCTGCCTGTGTCTCTGCCTCTCTCTCTCTCTCTCATTCTCATGAATAAATTAATAAAATCAAAATAAAATAAAATAAAATAAAATAAAATAAAATAAAGGGTAGGTAGGAAGAAAGGTGGAGAGCAAAAGCCACTTGCTCCTGTCCCTCTTACACTTAGGATATGGGAAAAGGGAAGTAGAATAAGGGGAAATTAACAAAATAATAGAAGAGGCAGAATACAATTAAACAGAAGCCAGAGGAGAGAATTTCAAGGCAAAGATGATAAGCAATAATAAAGGGCTTAGAGAGCTTGAAGAAACTGGGAAAAAGAAGAATATTGGAGATATTAACTATTATTATTATAAGTCATATTTATTGAATACTAAGTGCTTCACATGAATGGTATCACTTTATCCTTACTACAATTCTGTAAGAAGGGGTTTTCTTATTTCATTTCTATTTTACAGATTGAGGAAACTGAGGCTTATTGATGAAAATCAGAGCCTAACAGTAGTTAAAGGGGTAAAACAGATTTTATTCGGGAACTACTGCAAAAGGGAAAAAGAGACATCAGTGTAGGACTGGGCTCAATGCTGAATAAAGGACAAGTGAAAATTTAAAGCTGCAGGTGTGTGGTGAGTAAAGGAAGCATCAAGGGTAGGGGGATGCTGGGGCACTTGGGTGGCTCAGTGGTTGAGCATCTGCCTTCGGCTCAGGCTCAGGTTGTGATCCCAGGGTTCTGGGATCAAGTCCCACAAAGGCTCCCTGCAGGGAGCCTGCTTCTCCCTCTGCCTGTCTCTGCCCCTATGTGTCTCTCTGAATAAATAAATAAATAAAATCTTAAAAAGAAAAAGGGTAGGGGGATGCTAAATCAACTTAAGGAGATTACTGCTGAAGGCTGGTCAAAGTGATCAGATACCAAGGGTGGGAATGAGGAATTTGATCAGATATCAAGACTAATAAGATATCAAGTGTGGGGAGTTCTTGCTAAATGGACTTAGCAGGATTCTTGC